>NC_091775.1:67221953-67536558 GCF_029378745.1 Bos indicus
TTATGAGAACAAAAAGTTAAAAAAAAAATCCTCCCCTCTTTCATTACCGCAGATTTGGGATTAGAATGGCTTGCTTGTCTAGTTGCTAAAGTAAGTTAAAGTGGTAAATGCAAAGTAAGCAAGGTTATTCTATGACATTCACGGTTTTCTGATTATCAGTACAATCTTTTTTTTTTTTTTTTGGTGCATTTTAGTATTTTATTACAACATTTGGAGTGTATGTAGATCCTTTTAATTATTGAGCTTATCTTAAGCTCTTAGGCTTTCAGGATACAGATCTTTAGAACAGCTAATTTGTACACCAACAATTTGGTTAGAGTCTTAATTGAGAAGATAGGTTCATTTGAATTTCCGATTTACAATTTAAAGTGTCTTAATTGGTAAAATTCATGATATTTTGGCTTTTTTATTCTCCCAAATTAAATAATTCAGAAGAGAAGGGAAAGACAAAGAGTATATGTTAAATATACAAGACAATATTAAAAATCAGTTCCGTTTAACAGTAACATTGAGAATTTATAGTATCAGCAAATAACATATGTTATTTTTCTCAAATCTGGATTTGATAACTATGTGTACAGAAAGTCTTACATAAAAGAATAATTGTAAATGCTAGGAAATTGCCTGAGTACTCATTAATAAGGAACTGGTCAAATATAAATCTATAAAATGAAGCAGTCCATTAAAATGCAGTAGCTATATATATGTATATATGATATGTATGTATACATACATGGTGTAATCTTTAAGACATATTTTAAGTGACGAGTGAAAGATGAATAATATATACAGAACTGTACTATTTGTGTTTTTAATTAAAAATTTACTTTTCATTTTGAAATAATTTTGTATTTACCAACATTTATAGAAGTAGCACTAGAATTCCTGTTTATTCTTCACCTAGTTTTCCCCAGAGTTAACACCTTATGTAACTGCAGTGCAATGATCAAAACTAGGAAATGAACACTGATATAATCCTGTTAACTACACTGCAGACTTTTTGCAATTGTTTTACAATTGTTCCACTAATATCCTTTAGTGTACTTTGATCTGGGTTGGCGCCTCCAGTTCATCAGTCTGCCTTTCATGACCTTGATCCTTTTGAAGAGGATTCATCAGATATTTTGTAGAGTGTTCCTCAACTGGGTCTTTCCAATGTTTTCTTATGATTTGACTCGGGTTTCAATTTTTTTGGCCAAAATCTTATAGAAGTGGTGTTGTGTAATTCATAGTGCATATTGCCTATCAGGGACACCTCTCTTTGCTGGAGGTGTCAACTTGATTACTTGGTTAAGGCAGTGTCTTGCAAAATTCTCCATGATCAAGTTATTATATTTTCCTCTTCTAATTAATAAGTATTTTATGGGAAGTTAATTTGAGACTATGTGAGTATCCTGCTACTTATATTTTCTTGTCTACTAACTTGAGCATCCATTGATTTTTGCCTGAAACAATTGTTACTGTGATGTTTTCATTTGTATTTTTAGAAATGACATATACAGCTATGCCTGTGTCTGTGTAAAGTGTCTTGGAAATGATATATCAGAAACTGCAAAAAGGATTAGCTCTGGGGAAGAGGACTGGGGAAGAGGGCAGCTAGACAGCCAAGTCAGGGAGATGTTTCTCCATGTAAACTTCTCTGTGGTGTTAATTTACCAGGTTCATATCTTATGATTTGATGGGGAAGAGAGGTGGGATCAAGTTTGTTGATTTAAAAAGTAAAATTATCTTTCATGTGACACAAGAAAACCTTTTGCCATCAAACTTTTGATAAAAATTGCTGGGAGAAAAGCAAAATTCTGTTCAACAAAAAGGATTTTGCTATTTTTCTTAAATCAGAGACTGTTTCTGATTGGGTATGTGTTCTAGAGCTATATCTGACTGGTTAATTTTATCCTTAAAATATAAGTTTTAAAATTTTACTTATTGCAACTTGTGATACATTTTTAAACTAGGTCTGCATTATATAATCTATCATTTGGCATAAATATTAATTCTAAAGAAATATCAATTCAGTAACAGAATATGGCACTCCTGCTACTGAGAGAATTATGCTGAGCAAGTGCATTAGAATTTTACTTGAAACGTTCTGATATATATATTTTAGAACTAAGAGAAAAATTGCTTTAAAAATTCCAGGTCTTAACATCAACTATGATTTCTTATCACAATCACTATTCTAAGAGAAGTTTTGGAACTTTACAGAAAGTTTTGGAAGCACTGTATCTTCTCGAACTCTTCTGGTCACATATGATATGTCTGTGAACCTCTTCATGAGGGTGAAAGAGGAGAGTGAAAAAGCTGGCTTAAAACTCAGCATTCAAAAAATGAAGATCATGACATCTGGTCCCATCTCTTCATGGCAAATAGAAGGGAAAAAAAGTAGAAGCAATGACAGATTTTATTTTCTTGGGCTCCAAAATCACTGCAGACAGTGACAGCAGTCACCAAATTAAAAGACGCTTGCTCCTTGGAAGAAAGCTATGACAAACCTAGACAGCAAATTAAAAAGCAGAGACATCACTTTACTAACAAAGGTCCGTATTGCCAAAGCTATGGTTTTTCCAACAGTCATGTACAGATGTGAAAGCTGGACCATAAAGAAGACAGGATGCCAAAGAATTGGTGCTTTCAAATTGTGGTCCTGGAGAAGACTCTTGAGAGTCCCTGGGATAACAAGGAGATCAAACCTGTCAATCCTAAAGGAAATCATCCCTGAATATTCATGGGAAAGACTGAAGCTGAAGCTGAAGCTCCAATATTTTGGCCACCTGAGGGAGAGCTGACTCATTGGAAAATGCTCTGATGCTGGCAAAGATTGAATGCAAAAGGGGAAGAGGGCGGCAGAAGATGAAATGGTCAGATAGCATCACTGACTCAATGGACATGAGTTAGAGCAAACTCCGACAGATGGTGAAGGACAGGGAAGCCTGGTGTGCTGCAGTGCATGGAGTCAAAAATTGTTGGACAACGACTGAACAAGAACAACAAGAATGCTGCTTATATGGGCTTCCCAGGTAGCTCAGTGGTAGAGAATCTGCCTGCCAAGCAGGAGACTTGGCAGGAGCCATGGGTTTGATCTCTAGGTTGGGATGATCCCCTGGAGAAGGAAATGGTGACCCACTCCAGTATACTTGCCTGGGAAACCCCATGGACAGAGGAGCCTAGTGGGCTACAGTCCATGGGGTATCAAAGAGTCAGACACGACTGAGTGACTAAACAACAATAACAACGTGCTACTTGTATAGCTGATGGGATGCCAGTCTTCTCAGCTTGTGAGCAAAATGTTTCACTTTTGTATTTGTGACTTGGATGTCCATGCCTTTCTTCATCAGAGGGTTTCCCCTTTAATGTGTGACAGTAAGGAGGAGGCTGGATCTTACAGAGTTCTTGAGTTATTCACACAGAAGTCTCTTCAACGCCTTATGTCAGGAGTCCCCAGCCTCCGGGATCTCATGCCTGATGATCTGAGGTGGAGCTGATGTAATAATAATAGAAATAAAATGCACAACAAATGTGATGTTCTTGAATCATCCCCAAGCCATCCCTCTTCTCTGGTTGTGGAAAAATTATCTTCCACGAAACCCAGCCCCCGGTGCTAGAAAGACTGGGGACTACTGTTACGTGATTTCCCACCATTCCAAGTTCCTCCGTGATTCTCAGTGGTGGTCCTGTTGACTCTTGTTTTGTTCTTTTTCTCTCCTGTCATGCTTGGCTGAGATGATGCTCAGCTCTGTAAAACCACTAGAGAGAGCTATGAGGGCAAAGTGTGTGTGTGTGTGTGTGTGTGTGTGTGTGTGTTTAAGTTCCTTTGTTTCTTTAACCTTCCTGAGACTTGTGTACTGGTTCCAATAGCACTGTCAAATAGATTTTTCTGCAGTGATGGAAATGTTCTGCATCTGGCACTCCCTGATACAGTAGTCACTAGCCATATGTGACCAATGACACTTAAACTGTAGCTAGTGCAACTGGGAAAATAAAAATTTAACTTTATTTAATTTTAATTAAACTCTAAATGGTCACTTGGGACTGGTGGTTACTGTAGTGGACAGCACAAATTGAATGCCTGGTTTCTGGAATCTGATTGTTGCCAGCTGTGTGATTTTGGGTCAGCCTAATTTTTCTCATCTGTTGGATGGAGATAATTATGTACCTCTTTCATAGGCTTGGTTTGAGGATTAAATGATATATGTGGAGCACCATGCTTGCTTTATGAAAAGGGATCAATAACACTTAGCTGCTATTTGTTATACAGTTACCATGGCTCCAATCCTTTTTATTTGCAGGAGTGTTTCATCTTTTTTTGAAAATTCCCTGCTCTAAGTATTTGTAAGGTTCCCTTTGATGCACACAGTGGTCAAGAATTAATGCTTTTAATGCTTCTTTGCTACTACCTTGCTGGTGGGGGTAGAACAGGAAGTTAGTGAATGTTTCTTAGTGAACTGACTCACCTGCAGGTCCTGAAGTCTCATTTGCTTCCATGCTTCCCTCTGACCATAACGTAGACTTGCCCAGGTATCCTTGGTGAGAAAAAGGTCATATTCCCCTTCAACACTAGACTTAGTCAGAAAAGCGAAAAGTGAAAGTCGCTCAGGTGTGTCTGACTCTTTGTGACCCCATGGACTATAGATATATAGAGTCCATGGAATTCTCCAGGCCGGAATACTGGAGTGGGTAGTCTTTCCCTTCTCCAGGGGATTTTCCAACCAAGGGATCAAACCCAGGTCGCCTGCATTGCAGGCAGAGTCTTTTACCATCTGAGCCACAGGGGAAGCCTAAGAATACTGGAGTGGGTAGCCTCTGCCTTCTCCAGCAGATCTTCCCAACCCAGGAATTGAACCAGGGTCTCCTGCATTGCAGGCAGATTCTTTACCAACTGAGCAATCAGGAAAGCCCTAAGACTTAGTCAGAAGAATCCCCAAATAATAGTATTGGGGCCACAAAAGAACACTTTAATACAATAGCTCTTTTGGTTTATATAGACACTTTCTCCAAGGCACTTACATAGATGACAATTTTTGACAAGTTCTGGCAACTGCCACATCCTGTGTCCATGCCACTGTTCCCACAGACTATGAAACCCTTAACCCCTGGTGAATTTACACATGGAATGCCTCTTTTCCTGTCTTCATACTGATGTGCTGGCCTCCCTTGGTTTAAGCCTTGTTATTTTCAGTGGAGGGAATACGAATTCTAGGCTTTTTACTCCCATGAGACTCCTCATCTCTAAATAATTGAGAACAAAGTGGATTAAGTAGGAAGAGAGACAGTACCTAACTACCTGGTAGCTTTGAAATCCACATGTAAATAGCTCTCTTGGGGAAAGATGAAGAGCCTTAGAGTCTTTACATCTTCTCGTGTTTGAACTTTTTCAGCTCAGTCCCTGAGAATCCTAGCCCCATTCTTTTGTGATTCCTTTGTGTGATGAACTTTCCTAAACAATAACCAAAATATGGAAGTATTCATCTCATAATAAATTCTTCTTAACTTAGGGGTTTATAGATATCTGAGGAGATTTCAAGGCAGTCCTAGAGAGAATATTTGCTTTATAAGTCAACTATGGAATATTAAATGAACTCACTGTGCTAATAATAAAATTCTGTTTTACAAAAGAGAGAGGTATATGCTTTAATTTTTTTAAAAAGTGTTGGTGGTATATGTCTACCTACTGGTTTTGGGGGGGTTTTCTCCAAATGCTTGTTTAAACAAAGAAATAATCAGTAGGTCTTATTTTGTATAGAAGGATAAAAATTCAGTCCTTTGTGATGTAAAATAGGAAGAAGTGTTTTGAAAATGCACAGTTATAAACACAATATTAATGTATAATAACTGATTCACTGAATTTAAGCCTATGGGTTATATATACATGCTTTAAACACTATTTCAACAGTAGATAAGAAATTCAACAAAATTCTGCTTATAAAAGACCTTAGTGATATAAAAGTGAAGGCTACTAAGGGAAAAATAATACAAAACATGCTCCACAACTCTCTTCTTTCATAATTATTAGTTAATGCTCCCATATTTTTTGGATTGACTTTCTTTTGAAATTTCCTTTATTTTTATGTTTTGATTTCATATGTAGTATTCATAATTCTTGGGTACACAAGGAAGAAGATATTATGAATAAAAGTTAATATTACTGCTTCATGTGAGAAGTGCTATTACAATTTTACAATATTGTTTAATCAAAAAGTGGTTTTAATTATAGAGGAATATATAGTCAAAGCCAGAATATGGATGGCAGAATATTTCCTTTAACAAACCTACCGAAACCTGGAGGTTATTATCTTTTTTTCTACTTTTATTCTAGAACTCCAATTAATATATATTTTATATATCTTTATAGGTAACCTTTTTTCATAGGTTACTGGAGTTCTGTTCCTTCTTTTTTCTCTTTTAAAAGCTATTTATTTATTAATTAGGAGAAAATCAAACAAAAGTTAAATAACACATATACATGGGAGAGACCCAGGAAAGCTGAGTAACTTGTGACATGACTAAGCCCTCATCTTTAATAGTTCTTGCCTTAAATACCATTGTCAACCAAAGACATAAGAGGTGTTGAGGGTGTTAGTCAGTTATGGAAGGCTACAAAGAGAAGCACAGTAATTATGGTTAGTTGACTTAACGTTCAGAAAGTTGAAGTCCCTCATGTATGACAACATTGTATTTATTTCATTGTAAAGACACTGGTCTTCATTGCAATAGTTGTCAAGCTCAAAAGCAAAATTAGAAGTATCAATTTTGTCTGTTATTTTAATGGACTATATGGTTCCATGTGACTGAATTTCATAGATAAGTGAAGTACTGATATTTTCTTTAATAAGATTATAAGCTCTTTGTGGACAGAAACCAAGAATTATTTATTTAAAGTGTATTTCCTAGTGTAAGAACTACAATATTAGACATAGGTGAGTAACAATACACCTTTTGACATCTACATAATTTATTTTCCACAGCCTCTTTAAAAGGAGCAGGGTGGATAGAAGGAATTCTACTTGCATACTCTGGAACAATTATTTGTTTGTGTGCTTTCATCCTCTCATAGACATTTGCTTTCTGTTTAGTTCACCTCTGTATCCTTGGTAGGGTTCCCCTGATGGCTCAAGTGGTAAAGAATCCACCTGCCAATGCAGGAGACTCAGGAGAGGAAGTGATATCTCTGGATTGGGAAGATCTCCTAGAGGAGGAAATAGCAACCCACTACAGTATTTTTGCCTGGGAAATATCATGGACAGAGGAGCCTGGCAGGCTACAGTCTGTGGTGTTGCAGAGAGTTGGGCACAACTGACCATGCATGCACTTATCCTTGGTAACCATCAGGTGCCAGCTCAGTGACTTGCACTAAGTGTCAAATGGCTTGACAGGGCTTTGGAATTAGATTCTCAGAGTCTGTATTTTCACTTTGCCAATTGCTAGTTGACTGACTTTTTGCTGATTATTATTCTTGAGTCTCAGTTTGTTTATCTGTAAAGCTGGGAAACTGATGCAGTTATTATGAGACTTGTATAGGGAGATTTACCTAACCCAGGGTCTGTCTAGCATGTAATCAGTTTAGTTCAGTTCAGTCACTCAGTCATGTCTGACTCTTTGCGACCCCATGAATCACAGCACACCAGGCCTCCCTGTTCATCACCAACTCCTGGAGCTCACTCAAACTCACATCCATCTAGTCAGTGATGCCATCCAGCCATCTTATCCTCTGTCATCCCCTTCTCCTCCTGCCCCCAATCCTTCCGAGCATCAGGGTCTTTTCCAAAGAGTCAACTCTTCGCATGAGGTGGCCAAAGTTGGAGTTTCAGCTTCAGCATCAGTCCTTCCAATGAACACCCAGGACTGATCTCCTTTAGGATGGACTGGTTGGATCTCTTTGCAGTCCAAGGGACCCAACACCACAGTTCAAAAGCATCAATTCTGTGGCACTCGGCTTTCTTCACAGTCCAACTCTCACATCCATACATGACCACTGGAAAAACCATAGCCTTGACTAGACGGACCTTTGTTGGCAAAGTAATGTCTCTGCTTTTCAATACACTATCTAGGTTGGTCATAACTTTCCTTCCAAGGAGTAAGTGTCTTTTAATTTCATGGCTGCAGTCACCATCTGCAGTGACTTTGGAGCCCCCCAAAATAAAGTCTGACGCTGTTTCCACTGTTTCCCCATCTATTTCCCATGAAGTGACGGGACCAGATGCCATGATCTTAGTTTTCTGAATGTTGAGCTTTAAGCCAACTTTTTCACTCTCCTCTTCAGTTCAGTTCAATTCATTCGCTCAGTCGTGTCCGACTCTTTACGACCCCATTAATCACAGCACGCCAGGCCTCCCTGTCCATCATCAACTTCCGGAGTTCACCCAGACTCACGTCCATCGAGTCAGTGATGCCATCCAGCCATCTCATCCTCCGTCATCCCCTTCTCCTCCTGCCCCCAATCCCTCCCAGCATCAGAGTCTTTTCCAATGAGTCAACTTTTCACGTGAGGTGGCCAAAGTACTGGAGTTTCAGCTTTAGCATCATTCCTTCCAAAGAAATCCTCTCTTAGGCACCAATAAATGTCTCCTCCTTTCCCTTCTTTATTTCTTTGCTGAGTGGATATTCTTTTCCCTTGTTTTATGCATGAAGTAATTGAAGTATACAAAAGATACATGACTTATCAAACTTCACTTTTTTTTTTTCCACACTGCTCAGCATTCAGAATCTTAGTTTCCTGACCAGGGATAGAACCTGTGCTCCCTGCAGTGGAATTCCACTGGACTAGACTACCAGGGACTTCTCATTTTTGTATTTAGGAAAAGCACTGGAATTAGACTCTGTCTCTTGACCTCCTACTCATGTTTCTGCTATTTGACCATGCCATCTTGTGTTTATCTAACAAAGTCCATAGATAGTTATTGGATTTAGGGACTCAAGCCCAGATGAAGCAATAGATAACAAATTTCAAGCAAAAGACAATGAGGATTTCATGAATTGATAACAATGTTTTTTCATTGTAGGCTCAGTAAAAGACCTCTAATCTTAGTCTTATGTAAAGTTTGAGTTGAATGTGGCACAGTTATTGCTTTAAAGAATCTACAGATAGTAGAAATAAAAAGACATGAATCCAAAGGATGATAATCTGGGACTTCCCTGGTTGTCCAGTGGCTAAGACTCTACACGACCAATGCAAGGGGCCTGGGTTCAATTCCTGGTCAGGGAACTAGATCCCACATGCCGCAGCTAAGACCTAGCACAGCCAAATACATACATACATACATACATACATATATAGGATGATAATCCATTGCAGAGCCTCATGAGCACTGTAAAGCACAAAGGGAATTCAAGGAGCTGGGAGGGGTCGTATTGATGGCAATATGCTTGGGCAGGTGTAAATATCCCTCCACCATCATGGTGAGTAGGTTGAAGGGTCTCCAGTAATGCTCATTTTCAAGTTCTTCTGCCAATGGTACTTACTTCTTGTTTTAGGTGCTGTCATCATAGGAAAACACCTGGATTTGAGTCCAGAGACAAAACTCTTTACTAAACCAGCTGTGCAGTAATTTTTGCTGTCTTGTCCGTTGTCTGAAACAGCTGTTCTGGAAAGTATTGCCTTTGTTTCCCACATTTAATTAGTCACTAATGACCAATATGGTCCATAAATGAGTTCTTTGCCTATTGTTGATGATTCAAGTCAAGAATGGCAGATGGTTCCTTATGCTGAATTCTCCAACAAGCATTTATTTCAAGAAGATGGACGCCTCAAGTTCAACAGAACAGCCAAGAGCAAACAGTTTGCAGACGGCCAGGGTTCCTAATGTGGGGATATTTCACCACAGAATGCTTCACTACAGTGTTCAGCCTTAGCTGGCCTTCCGTCTTGCTTTCTTCATTCTCCTTTTTTCCTCACTGCCTCTTCCCTCCCTTTCTTTCTGCTTTTTGTTTGTTTTTAAAATTTCTTGTGTTCCTACCCAAGAGGAGTATACAAAAGAAATAGAAGCTATGATTTCCTCCCAGGTGGAATTGACAATAAATTTAAAGAGATTAAAAACTTGAAACATAAAAAGATGTATGTGTGAGGCAGACCAACCTATGTACTTAAAAGTGGAGAGAATTCACAGTAAGTGATCAATTTGAGGTGGGGTTTGCCAGGAAAGTTTCTTGAAGTTGATTTGGTTGATTTGCTTGCTTTCTTTCCTGCTTGCTCCAAAGCAAGTTATGTCAGGTTCTGGTCATTTGATTTCATCTGCATTTTGTTCTTTATCTGCATCATCAACATATCTACATTTTGGGGGGTTTATCATCCAAGCTGAGTGATGCATAGTGTTCTTGTCTTGTTCCTCACGGTTTATATAGTGGTCAAACTTAAGGCCAATTTGTGATCAGTCTTTATTCTCTGTATATTCTTATGTTGGTCTGCAGGATTACAACAGTGATGTCCAGGTGATGGTGACAATAAGAAAGCTTATTTTGAGCACCATTTAATTCCATACTCCAAATTAAAACTTCCCATTGGTCAAACATTGCCAGGGAAATCTTTGGGGGTCGCAAAGGCACAGAACTAATATTTACTGAGGACACGCCAGCTATATACTGTGCTATGTATTCTAGACAAATCCATTCAACTTTTGTTTATAATAACTTCAGCATACAGAGGAAGGAATTGAGGTATACAGAGATATGTCAACTTGCTGAAGATCATATGACTGGTATATGCTGGAGCTAGAATTCAGACCGAAGTCTGCCAAATCTGAACCGTTTCCACTATGCTTAAAAGCTGCCTTACTGTAGGACTTCTAAAGGGTTTCCAGATACTGGGAATGCAGCAGAATCCCAGACATGCCATTGCCACCAAAGCCACCACCACTGCCCCTGTGGGCAGAACTGGAGTCAAGGGCTCATGGATGCTTCCAGGAAATGCTGTGGAAACTGAGTGATGTGTGTGAGGAGGGGGCTGGGGAAAGGGGGATGGATAGTGTGTAAAAGAGGTGATGTGTGTGAGGAGGGGGCTGGGGAAAGGGGGATGGATAGTGTGTAAAAGGTTTCTCTATCATCAGTTTTATGTTCAGCTCTGAACACTCTGCAGTGAAGAACGTGGTGTCCCCAGAGTTATAGCTCTGTAGTTACATTGGTCTCTCACCCTGCCTACTGTTCATAGTACCAGTATTGTCTCTGTGGAGTCTAGGTGGTGTCATTCACCTTGTAGATCCAGAACCAGCATCCCTCTCTGATTGTCTGAGGGCAGGGACCAGTCATCTGATTCAGTCTCAGTCAACTGTTATGGTGTCTCATTCCCTCAAGGATCTCTTTGCCTTTTTGGCATTCAGCCTTGGACAAAGCCAGTGCAGGCCAATTCAGTTCATCTCATTAGCATGTTTAAAAAAATTTTTTTTTACTTATATGGCTGCATTGGGTCTTAGTTGCGGCCCCTTTGATCTTTGCTGTGGCATGAGGAATCTTCAAGTTGTGGCATGTGGGATCTAGTTCTCTGACCAGGGTTTGAACCCGGGCCCCCTGCCTTGGGACCATGGAGTCTTAGCCACTGGACCCACCAGGGAAGTCCCCATCTCATTAGCTTTTATAGCTTTAAAATCTCTGGGTAAATACATAGTAATCTTAGTTGCTTTTCCTTAGAAGGCCCTGGGTTCTTTATATAAATTGCACACCTCATTTCCAGAAATCTTCATATCCTCTTCTCAATGGTATGAGAGAGGAGTGGCTTGCCCTCATCTGTTAAATACTAGAGCTTGCTCTCTAATTTACTCAAAATGTAATCTCTGTTTAATGTCAGAATGAGAGTAACCAAAAACATGCTCCTTTCTAAATGAGGTGACAGTACTCTCTGTGGCCTGGGTACTTCTTGAGCTCAGCCGCAGCTTTGCATCCCTTCACTTGCTCATCCTGTTGCAATCCAGGAACCAAAGTGGACTAGAGGTCAAAGAAAGATGGTAGCAGGAAAGCCCATTTAGAACAAAACAGACATACCAGAGCTGAAGGAGGGAAATACCTGAGTGACGGATGCGGAGGGAAGTGAGGGAGTGAGTTTTTAATACAGAAGGGTTTTGATTTGAGGCAGCTTCTTCCTTGTAACATAGACAGATATACCATTTGAAACTAATTAAGCTTAAGCTTCCAGCCTCTCACTTGCATGGGACTCTTCCAAGGCCCTGAGAGGGATTCTACAAATTATTGTCTGTAATTTTATCTTCTTTTACTTACAGAAGTTCCTCTTCTTTTTGGGGGTTTATCATCCAACCCAAGCTGATGGTTGCTTAGTGTTCTTATCTTGTTTGCCACTGTTTATATGGTGGTCAGACTTAAGGCCAATTTGTCATCTGATCTCAGGTCCCCAGCCTCCAGAGCAGTCAGAAATAAATTTGTGGTAAGTCACTCAGTCTCTGGTACTTTGTTATGGCAGCCCTAGAAAGCTAGTATGGTGTGTTTGTGACATTCCTTCAGGATTTTGTTCTTTTCTATATACTGTGAACTTTCACGTATTTTCTGTTTTCTGTTGTATTCATATTGAAAAGCTCTCCCCTCATTTTTCCTTTTTTTTTTCTTTAACCATGAAAGCTCTGGGCAGAACACTTAACAGTGGTGATTTTTGCCACAAGCTAGACTGACTTGATGCTATTTCTGTTTAAACTGCCAGCAAGATTTATTGAGAAGCTGGTGAAAAAGGAGGACAAATTAATTTTGCTGAAATGTACCAGAGGATGTAAATAACCCTTGGCTTGAAAATCTGGTTTAACAGACCTGTCAGTCCAGAAAAAAATGTTGCTGGAGAGGGAATAGCAGAAAAGGTTATTAAAGTACAGACTTATCATGGAAAGAGTGGTTTTGATCTATATTTTGAATAACATGGTTGAGGTTAATAATATGTTTATTTCAGAAACAAGATGATGAATTTCTGTAATTATTTGGTGTGTTCATAATCAACTGTAGAGTCAGAAAATGATGTGCTCTGTAACACCCAAAGGCTGGAATCAGAGGGGAAAAAAAAAACCCACATCTTGATTAGCCATAATGCATTAACCAGAGTTCATTTACAATCTTCTCTGAGGAGAAAAATGTATGATAATAAAAAACAAACACAAGGCATTTAAAAAACAAATAATCAAATTTCTAGAGTGTTATCCTAGGATTCAGTATAAATTCAGGCCAATCTCATGTGTCATGTACATCTATATCCAAATGTGAATTATTGGCAAAAATTAGGGTACTGAGGTAATGCAAATCTTCAATCATCCGAAGCTGAGTTAAAAGTTTGTTCATTAAGCAGCATTTACTAAGGCAAGAAAGTAAGCTGGTTATGTTAAGAAAGCATTTTCCATAGCAAGGGTAAAAACAGATGAGCTTTCCTATTTGTTGTCTAAACAAGAGCTTTAAAGAGTGAACATCAGTCCTTAGAAATAGAGGTATTGTGTTTCCAGTTCTACTAGCAACAGCCTTTTCCTACTAGTCACTCCCATGTAAATGCTGACTTGGCTTTCAAAACTTCCTGATATTAAAGACAATAATTTTTTTAATTTAAAAAAGGCTTTTCTGAGAAAATATGACTGTCAGTCCCTGGCACCCATCTGCAAGAACTGCTGGGTGGGCAACCATTTGCAAGGGGTCTTTCTCCATGCATACTGCAAACCCCTGGCCTGAACCTCCATCCTCTCTTGCCTAGACCACGTCAATAGACTCATTTAAAGCCTGTGTGCATGCTAAGTCGACTTCAATCGTGTCCGACTCTTTGCGACCCCATGGATAGTAGCCCACGAGGCTCCTCAGTCCATGGGATTTTCCAGGCAAGGATACTGGAGTGGGTATTCCTCCAGGGGATCTCCCCAACTCAGGGATCGAACCCGTGTCTCTTATGTCTCCTGCATTGGCAGATGGGTTCTTTACCACGTGCACTACTTGGGAAGCCTCCTATAAATCCTGTCTTGTCTTAATCCTCTGTAGTCTGTGCTCAATACAACAGCCAGTGTGATAATATAAAATACGTGTGTCATTTCATGGTTTTCCTTATTTCAAACCCCCTATGACTCAGAGTGAAAACCAAAGTTCTAACAGTGGCTTCCATGATCTGCCCCAATCTTCTGTCCCTTCTGTCACTGGCTTGATTTATCCTGCTCACCCCCTCTGCTCTGGTGGTGGTGGCCTCTTTACTATTTCATAATCCTGTCAAGCCTGATCCTTGTGTCTGGAATGTTCTTTCTACAGGTTTTTACCTGACTCCTTCCTGCATGCACCTTTGAACTTTTGCTCAAATGTCACTCTTTCTGAGAGTCTCTTCTCTCACTTTAAAGCAACCAGCTGCACTTCCCTGGTAGTCCAGTGGTTAAGAACCCCCTGCCAATGCAGGGGACAGAGGTTCAGTCCCTGGTCAGGGAAGACCCCACATGGTGTGGGGAAACTAAGCCCATGGACCACAACTACTGAAGCCCACAGGCCCCCTAGACCCTGTGCTCCCCAACAAGAGATGCCGCTACAGTGAGAAGCCCTGCAACAAAGAGTAGCCCCTCTTGCCTCAACTAGAGAAAAAGCCCGTGTGCAGCAACAAAGACCCAGTGTGGACAAAAATAGATATTAAATAAATTACTAAAAATTTTAAAAAGAATAATAGCAAGTTAAAAAAAAACAAACAAAACCTGCCAGCCCTCCACAGCAGCACTTGCCATTCCCTAGCCCTGATTTGTTTTTCTTTATCAGTCTTATCACTGAGGACTTAGTCTCTACTTATATGTTTGATTGTCCTTCTTCCTGCACTAGGATTTAAACTCTGTGAAGGCAGGGATTTTAGTCTATTTTGTGCACTGTCTAGAATCCTGTTTGGTCCATAGGAGAGCCAGTAAATATTAGTTTAAGGAAGGAATGACTGGTGAGGACTTTCCCCAGTAACATATTTATTTACTTGTCAAAGCCCAGAAAGAGAACTAAGAAAGAAACTAAATGAAATTCTAGCAATGGATTAGAGTTCTTAATGAAATGGAATGAAACAGAGGAAAATATTAAGCATTTTGTTTAGTGCCATCTTGCATTCTGTGGAATTTGACAATAACATAAAAAAGCAAAAAGAGATAGATTGATATTTCCATAATAATATCTCCTTCTATATATTAACACCATAAAAGAAACAGTAGGCTACAAACATTCTCTTTCAAAATAATATTTCTTCCATTTTTTTTGTTTATTTAATCACATAATTTATAAAAACTGAAAGATGATGCTGTGAAAGTGCTGCACTCAATATGCCAGCAAATTTGGAAAACTCAGCAGTAGCCACAGGACTGGAAAAGGTCAGTTTTCATTCCAATCCCAAAGAAAGGCAATCCCAAAGAATGCTCAAACTACTGCACAATAGCACTCATCTCACACGCTAGTAAAGTAATGCTCAAAATTCTCAAAGCCAGGCTTCAGCAATATGTGAACCGTGAACTTCCAGATGTTCAAGCTGGTTTTAGAAAAGGCAGAGGAACCAGAGATCAAATTGCCAACATCCGCTGGATCATGGAAAAAGCAAGAGTTCCAGAAAAGCATCTGCTGCTGCTGCTGCTGCTGCTAAGTCACTTCAGTCGTGTCCGACTCTGTGCGACCCCATAGACGGCAGCCCACCAGGCTCCCCCCTCCATGGGATTCTCCAGGCAAGAACACTGGAGTGGGTTGCCATTTCCTTCTCCAATGCAGGAAAGTGAAAAGTGAAAGTGAAGTCACTCAGTCGTGTCCAACTCCTAGCGACCCCATGGACTGCAGCCCACCAGGCCCCTCCGTCCATGGGATTTTCCAGGCAAGAGTACTGGAGTGGGTTGCCATTGCCTTCCCCGAGAAAAGCATCTATTTCTGCTTGACTATGTCAAAGCCTTTGACTGTGTGGATCACAATAAACTGTGGAAAATTCTGAAAGAGATGGGCATACCAGACCATCTAACCTGCCTCTTGAGAAATCTGTATGCAGGTCAGGAAGCAACAGTTAGAACTAGACATGGAACAACAGACTGGTTCCAAATAGGAAAAGGAGTTCGTCAAGGCTGTATATTGTCACCCTGCTTGTTTAACTTCTGTGCAGAGTACATCATGAGAAACGTTGGACTGGAAGAAACACAAGCTGGAATCAAGATTGCCGGGAGAAATGTCAATAACCTCAGATATGCAGATGACACCACCCTCATGGCAGAAAGTGAAGAGGAACTAAAAAGCCTCTTGATGAAAGGAAAAGAGGAGAGTGAAAAAGTTGACTTAAAGCTCAACATTCAGAAAACTAAGATCATGGCATCTGGTCCCATCACTCATGGCAAATAGATGGGGAAACAGTGTCAGACTTTATATTTTTGAGCTCCAAAATCACTGCAGATGGTTATTGCAGCCATGAAATTAAAAGACACTTACTCCTTGGAAAGAAAGTTATGACCAACCTAGATAGCATATTCAAAAGCAGAGACATTACTTTGCCAACAAAGGTCCGTCTAGTCAAGGCTATGGTTTTTCCTGTGGTCATGTATGGATGTGAGAGTTGGACTGTGAAGAAAGCTGAGTGCTGAAGAATTGATGCTTTTGAACTGTGGTATCGGAGAAGACTCTTAAGAGTCCCTTGGACTGCAGGGAGATCCAACCAGTCCATCGTAAAGGAGATCAGTCCTGGGTGTTCATTGGAAGGACTGATGCTGAAGCTGAAACTCCAATACTTTGGCCACCTCATGCGAAGAGTTGACTCACTGTAAAAGACTCTGATGCTGGGAGGGCTTGGGAGCAGGAAGAGAAGGGGACGACAGAGGATGAGATGGCTGAATGGCATCACTGACTCGATGAACATGAGTTTGAGTGAAGTCCGGGAGTTGGTGATGGACAGGGAGGTCTGGCGTGCTGTGATTCATGGGGTTGCAAAGAGTCGGACACGACTGACTGAACTGAACTGAACTGAACTGATGAGTGGTAGCCATTTTCCAGAAGTTTGAAAAGTGAAAATCCATTGATGCCTTTTTTATTGTTGCTGTTGAACAGATTTTTAAATGAAGCTTAATTTATTGAATTTTATCACTGCAGGTAGCTGCTGATTATGGCTGCTTCTAGGAAGTGAATTAGAATATACTTTTCTCCTTTCTTCTCAAATGAAAACCTGACATAAAAATAGCCATTGATGATTTGAAGATGATGATTTCAGTATTTCACCATTTTGGTTCCCAGTGATTCAATATTCAGAATCTTATAGAAGAGTACTTGCTTGACTGCTCATTGGCAAAAGTAAGGGAGGCACTTAACCAGTGTAAAATGATGGATACAATTTACATATGCTCTCAAAGTAGTAACCTACTTCCTGGGCAAGAACATCTTTCATAATAGTAAAATACCAAAATACGTGATTTTCCCTTCTGATAGTGATATAGAAGACATGAGTTTCCTCATGGTGTATATTCTTGTTTTCTCCACACCCCTCAACAGCTCTAGCATCTATCAAAAGCTTGGCTTGGAGAAGTAATATTTTACTACATCAAGGGAAAAGAAAGTAGAAGGCAGTGAGTATTTGCATGTTAATAATATTTTCTCCATAAGACCAACCACAATTTCTTACCAGTTGTGTTTTCTTTTTGCTGTGGCTGCCAGGAAGTTCCAAGCCAGGTTTATTCATAATTTTAGTAACAAAATTAGCACTTAAGTCTAGCATATTTGCTTCTTCCAGGTACTCTTGGCTTTCAGATAATTGTGCATTTTCATTTCAATTGCATTACTGTGTATGTCTGTGGTGAGCGTCTGAACATCATTTTATAAAATATATAGATTATAAAAGAAACAGAATCTTGTTCTAGTCCTGAATGGCTTCTTTGTTCCTTTTCGCCTTTCTTCCTACTCCAATTTCAGCAGCGTGATAAAAATTTCACAAGACGAAAAATAACAGAATTACTTTGTTTATATTGCATTATGTTCTAGGCCTATGTCACTAACAGTACTGACAGTATATAGAGGCCATGTATTAATAATTGGATTGTTGTACTGGATTACTGAATTATAAAGACAAAGGAACAACCAAACTGAAGATTTTGCAGTCTGAAGGGAATCAAAACCAATACAATATTGTAAATAATAATAATAAATAAATAAAACAAAATTAGCAAATTGCAGTATGACTTTGATACTATGTTCTTATGTCTGTCAATTAGAAGGTCAGATGCTGGAGTGTGAGCTCACTGAGCTTGTTAAGGGGGCTTGTCTGTTTTAGTGAGCTTATCCCTAGTGTCTGAAATATAGTACAGCCTCAATGAATATTTGTTGAATGACTATTGAATAAATACAGTTTACCATGTAGGATCTATATATAAAGTATACATGAGTAGTGAAGCCTCATTCAGTTGTGTTTCTAAGTGAAACATGTACTGAGTGGTGATGGGAGGGAGGAAATAATAGAGATGTTTCTATTTAGAGCCTTCATAGTTACAGATTTGATATTTTCCTTCCTTGGATAGATCTAGATTTCCATTTGGTGTTGTTTTCCTCTGCCCAAAGGACTCCCTTTAACATTTCTTGTAGGGAAGGTTTGCTGCTGATAAATTCTTTCAGCTTTGTATGTCTCAATAAATCTTCATTTCACCTTCATTTTTTAAAGTTATTTTTACTGAGTATAGAATTCTAGGTTGACAGATTTTTGTCTTGCAGTGCTTTAGAGATGTCCCATTGTCTCTTGGTTTTGTTGTTTACAATAAGAAGTCTGCTGTCATTTTTATCTTTGGCTCTCTGTACTTAATGTCTTTTCATTGGTTTCTTTTTAAGATTTCTCTTTATCAGTGGTTTCAAGAGATTTGGTAATGATGTGACTTGGTATAGTTCTATTCATATTTCTTGTATTTGGAGTTTTAAAGTTTCTTGGCCCTGTAGCCTTCATTTTCATCACATTTGGAAATTTTGGGAAAAATTATTTAAGTAATTTTTTTCTCTTTCACCTCTCCTTTGGCAGCTTATTTGCCCAGATATGAGGCTGCTTGAAGCTGTCCCACAGATCATGATACTCTGCTCATTTTTCCCCAGTCTTTTTTCCTCTGAGTTCCACTTTTGATAATTACTGTTGTGGTGTTTTCAAGTTCAGTAATTATTACTTCTGCTTTGTTTAACTTGCTATTAATTCCTTCCAGTGAATTTTTCATCTCACACATTATATTTTTACATCTCTAGAAGTTTCAGTTGAGTCCTTTTATATCTTCCAAGTCTATGTAACAATCATACCACTTTCTTCTAACTTCTTGAACAAGCAGAATACAGTTTTTTAGTAATGCCTCTAATGGCTTTATCAAATACTAATTCTATTGTCCCTATTGCTTCATTTCAATTGATTGACTTTTCCCAGTATGGTGTATATTTTATTGTTTATTTGAGTGCTTGGTGTTATAGACGGAATTGTGTACACCCTCTCCCCTCCCCACCCTGGCTTATATGTTGAAGTTCTAACCCCCAGTACCTCAGAATGTGGTTTTATTTGGAGATAAGGTTAAAACAGAGTTGGTCAAGTTAGATAGAAGTCATGAGGGTGGCCCTAACCCAATATGACTGGTGTTCTTCCAAAAAGGGGAAATTTAGAGACATATACATAATTAGTCAAGTGAAGAAACACAGGGAGAAAGTGGCCATCTACAAGTCAGGAAAGAAGACCTGAAACATCCTTTCATTCCTTAGAAGGAACCAACTCTGCCAACACCTTAATCTCAGATTTCTAGCCTCAGAATTGTGAGACAATATATTTCTGTTACTTAAGCCAACCAGTTGGTGTTACTTTATTACCCAAACCCTAGCAAAATAATATACTTGGTAAGTTTTGATTGGATGCAGAAATGGTGAATTTTACCTTCTTTGGAACTGGATATTTTTGTATTCTTAAACCCAGAGTTACAGCTCCTTAACTCAGGCATATTGTGGGTCCCAGCTGGAAAGGCTTGGTTTTCCCCTGTGTGTTTTTTATCTACTCATCAGGCTAACCTAAGTGTGTTCTCATGGTTAAGGCCAAGGAGCATGATTGGAAAGAGAGCATGCTAACTGGATAAATTACATGAGTGAACCCCAAATCAAAAGATATAATAATAAAGGACCATTACTGTAATAAATCTTCATAACCAATTTTATGGCCCTTGATATATGAGGTCAACTTACACTTTAGAAAGAGTATACAATGTTACCAGCAATGTATATGTATACCTGTTTTTTATATTGTCTATTCATCTTTGTTCTTTTGTACAGAAGAACTGTACAAAAAAGATCTTCACGACCCAGATAATCACAATGGTGTGATCACTGACCTAGAGCCAGACATCCTGGAATGTGAAGTCAAGTGGGCCTTAGAAAGCATCACTACGAACAAGCTAGTGGAAGTGATGGAATTCCAGTTGAGCTCTTTCAAATCCTGAAAGATGATGCTGTGAAAGTGCTGCACTCAATATGCCAGCAAATTTGGAAAACTCAGCAGTGGCCACAGGACTGGAAAAGGTCAGTTTTCATTCCAATCCCAAAGAAAGGCAATGCCAAAGAATGCTCAAACTACTGCACAATTGCACTCATCTCACATGCTAGTAAAATAATGCTCAAAATTCTCCAAGCCAGGCTTCAGCAATACGTGAACTGTGAACTTCCTGATGTTCAAACTGGTTTTAGAAAAGGCAGAGGAACCAGAGATCAAATTGCCAACATCCACTGGATCATGGAAAAAGCAAGAGAGTTCCAGAAAAACATCTATTTCTGCTTTATTGACTATGCCAAAGCCTTTGACTGTGTGGATCACAATAAACTGTGGAAAATTCTGAAAGAGATGGGCATACCAGACCACCTGACCTGCCTCTTGAGAAATCTGTATGCAGGTCAGGAAGCAACAGTTAGAACTAGACATGGAACAACAGACTGGTTCCAAATAGGAAAAGGAGTTCGTCAAGGCTGTATATTGTCACCCTGATTATTTAACTTTATGCAGAGTACATCATGAGAAATGCTGGACTGGAAGAAACACAAGCTGGAATCAAGATTGCCGGGAGAAATGTCAATAACCTAAGATATGCAGATGACACCACCCTCATGGCAGAAAGTGAAGAGGAACTAAAAAGCCTCTTGATGAAAGTGAAAGTGGAGAGTGAAAAAGTTGGCTTAAAGCTCAACATTCAGAAAACGAAGATCATGGCATCTGGTCCCATCACTTCATGGCAAATAGATGGGGAAACAGTGGAAACAGTGTCAGACTTTATTTTTTTGAGCTCCAAAATCACTGCAGATGGTGACTGCAGCCATGAAATTAAAAGACGCTTACTCCTTGGAAGGAAAGTTATGGCCAACCTAGATAGCGTATTCAAAAGCAGAGACATTACTTTGCCAACAAAGGTTCGTCTAGTCAAGGCTATGGTTTTTCCTGTGGTCATGTATGGATGTGAGAGTTGGACTGTGAAGAAGGCTGAGTGCTGAAGAACTGATGCTTTTGAACTGTGGTGTTGGAGAAGACTCTTGAGAGTCCCTTGGACTGCAAGGAGATCCAACCAGTCCATTCTGAAGGAGATCAGCCCTGGGATTTCTTTGGAGGGAATGATGCTGAAGCTGAAACTCCAGTACTTTGGCCATGTCATGCAAAGAGTTGACTCATTGGAAAAGACTCTGATGCTGGGAGGGATTGGGGGCAGGAGGAGAAGGGGATGACAGAGGATGAGATGGCTGGATGGCATCACTGACTCGATGGACAAGAGTCTGAGTGAACTCTGGGAGTTGGTGATGGACAGGGAGGCCTGGCGTGCTGCGATTCATGGGGTCGCAAAGAGTCGGACACGACTAAGTGACTGAACTGAACGGATTCATCTTTGTGGTTTACATATTGATTTATATTTTCAGTACTTGGCTATATACCTGTTTTTTCTCTTGAGGAAACTGGTTCTGAGCCACTTATATCATATTAATCTTTTGTTTATGAATATATATAGTATAATTTCCTTATTGATTATCCTTGAAAGTAATTATCTAAATTTCAGAAATACTGATTAATTTTTTCTCTCTCAATCAATGGAATTATATTAATGCCTTTGGAGATAGAGGCAATACTGGCCTTTGTTTTAATAGAAATTTCCACATGATAAAGTCAGTTTACTTAGAGATGAGTGTGATTAAGTTAGAATATGGAAGTTAGAAACGGATTTAGAAGCAAAGACATTTAGAACTGCAAAGGACTAGAGAGCATCAGGTACAATGTCTTCTCTCTAAAGTTATGAACAAGTAAGAAAACTGGAGCATAGAGCAGTCTAGTTACTTGTCCAAAGCGGGGGAAAATAAAGTGATGCAGAGTCTGGTACTTAACAGATATGTAATAAGAATGTTTTGAATAAATACAAAAATACAAGACTTGAACTTAGGTTTCCTATGTTTGGCACTCTCTTAATTGTTATCACCATCGAGGTATAATGTTTCTAGGATTGAAAACTAGCCTAAGCCTCAGGACCCAGAGAGGCAAACTGGCTCCATTTAGGGAAGCACCACATTTCAGGGCGTTAAACATTTTTTTTTTTCCTTAGTAAGAGATGGTGATGGACCAACATCCAAGTAGAGGATGTCCTCCTGTTCTCCAGAGATGTGTGGGCCAATGAGTGAAGATGAGACTGAGGGAGAACGTCACGCCCTGGTGATAGCAAAGGGGATACTAAGGAGGCAGCTCCTCAAAGCCTTTGGAGTGTGGAGACAGACTCGGTTTGGGGAAAAGAGTTTATGACAAGTCCCATAAATTCATCTGTATGAATAATGAATGGATTGAAGACAAAAAAAGTATATCTATTCCCAAAGTGAGGATGTAATAATTGTATGGAATTTGGTTTATTTTTAACTTTATGATGCTTTTAAAGCCTAGGATGTCAGCTCACCAGGAATGTTCGGTAAAGTTTATCTTTTTGTAAATTAACTCTTTCTCAAGTGAGGTACTAGAACTTTTACTAAATGACTAATCTGGTACCAGGTACAAGCCTGAGGTCTTAGCAGTGTTCCAACACAACACAATGAAAAAGACAATCCTAGACTGAAGCAAGTTAGCAGCAGCAGCAGCAGCAGCAGCAGCAGCAGGTTGTTAACTACTGGTTTACCACAGATCAAGAAAGGTTATCACTCAGCACAGCTATTTAGGCTCCTGGGAACCAGGAAAGGGATTGGGCAAGGTGGTTATGCAGGAATGGATGGCCCAGTTCCCAAAGAACTGGGCTAAATCTCTTGCAATCTTGTTTAGTAAGTATTTTATGGCTGACTGACTTGCAAAATCTGTTTTCCATGGTCTGTTGGTGTTAATTATCAACAGGTATTGCTGGGTATTTGCAACTCGTCCTGATAGGAATGCTCTGGAGGAAATCAAGACACAACAGTCCTGGAAATTTGGCCATTGTGGTGATAAGCTGTTGCTGCTGCTAAGGGGGATAAGAAACTCATTTTATAGATGTGATTTGCATGTTTTAGTCCACAACAATTAAGATTGACAGGATTTATGTATAAATTTTATAAAGTCATGAAGACAGAGGTGAACTCTCCAAGGGCGTGAATGCCTTGGTCTTTTTTCCTACCTGAAGACCCTGCATTCACTATTGCCTGTGCCTGGAACATGCTTGCTTGCTTCTTGGTGTTCAGGTCTTAGCTGAGTGCCATCTTCTCAGAGGGGTCTTCCTTGATAACTCAGTCTAAACTCATTTCTCCTGTGCCCACTCATTTCATTTTCTCACACATCATTTTGTATGGTTTTCTTCACAGCACTTATTATCTGGAGTGAAATACTGTGTGTTTATTGTATGTCCTATTCTGGTGTTAAAGCTCCCAGAGAGAAATAATAGTATCTGTCTTGGTCGCTGTTATATCCCAGAGCTCAATAAATGCTTGTTGAGTAATTGAATGGCACACACATAGTTATTCAATGAGTTATAGAATCATGTAAGAAGTAGGGGATATGAAAAGTGAAAGTGTTAGATGCTCAGTCGTGTGCAACTCTTTGCAACCCTATGGACTGTAGCCCACTAGGCTCCTCTGTCCATGGGATTCTCCAGGCAAGAATACTGGAGTGGGTTGCCATTCCCTTCTCCAGGGAATCTTCCCGACCCAGGGGTCGAACCCGGGTCTCCCACATTGCAGGCAGATTCTTTACCGTCTGAGCCACCAGGAGAACCCAGAAGAGGATATATCTTGACACAAAAGTTAGCTTTCATGTTCATTAGAGATATTATAGAACATCTATAAAAGTTTCTACCTTGATAGTATTAGTTAATTCCAAAAGGCATGAAATATTAGTGAGTGATATATCCATTAAAGTTCTTTAAAAGGCATTAAGAATTGTGGCATGCAGCTATAGATGTCTTTTTAAAAACATATCTTTATTTACTGTTATTAATTTTGGCATGCCACACGGCTTTCGGGATCTTAGTTCCCTGACCAGGGATTGAACCCATGCCCCTGCAGTGGAAGCAGAGTTGTAACCACTGGGTTTCCAGGGAGCTCCCTGTAGGTGTCTTTTTACAAAATGTCCTTTGTTTTTTTCTGCTTTGTCAGAAAGCAGAATACTGTGCTGAGCAGTCTGAGGTCTGATTCAGAGTAATGGTTTTAAATGTTTCTGTATCACACTCTTATTGGAGACACCAAAGAGCATGCACGTTTCTCAGTTAGAGATGGGATAAGGCAGGAGGAGACTTTGGGATATGACATGGAGAGATTTCTACCTGAGAAACTACCTAATTGTGGTGACACGTGGATGTGGTCAAGCAGCAAGTATTTGACATCAGACAACGTAAAGAAGAGGAAGGGGAGAAGGAGAAGAAAACAGGCTGTGACTTCACAAGTTTATTTCACCTGAAAACACACTTCATGCAGAACCGAAAACAGACACTGGGGTGGCCTGAGGTTGAGCAAAGAATCAAGGAAATTTAGCAAGTGTTGGCTCCCTACACTGCCAAAACTTGAATCCTGACTCTCTGTCTTATAAACATTCTGAGACTTGGTTTGCTCGCCTGTAAAATGGGGATAATAATAGTAGCTTTCTTCAGATTTTGTCATGAATGTTAAATGAGTAATACCTTTGAAGTATTTAGAATGGAATGGGGCCTGGCACATAAATGTTAGTTTTTTGCTTTTTTTATATAGAAGGAGCCAATTAGCCGGTTACATAGGAACTGACAATGGAGGAGTGTCAAGTATTTAATAGCATTAAAAAAGGTGTGGGAAAGAGAGTTGAGGGGAAAACAGAACAGGACTAGAATTGTTCAAGAAGCCTGAGGGAGTTAACAGAAGAGGCTGAAACAGAGTTCCACTTTGGACGGTGGCACTGCAGTTATGGGTGGTTGGAGGCTAAAAAGCTTTGGAACATGAAGTTGTCATGGACCCAGGAGAGCCACACGGACCCAAGTACTGGAAGTGGGATTGCCGAGTGCCTACTTGGTGATACACACGCAGTGCTTTATCAGAGAATATCTAAAGCTTTTATCCTCTCAAGTATCTATGTGCTTCCTTGTTCTGGAGACCATGTTGAAATTTAAGAGTTGGAGTCAATAGCACTGAGCTATAGGATCAGATGGGCGTCCAACACTTGGAGGCAGATAAAAACACACCTTCTGGCAGAACCTGGATTATTTGCCTCAAAGCCAAAGAAATTTACAAGCAGCTTTATTAATTACAGGATGAGAAACTAGAAGTCTAATGAGCAGGGAGTGGTAATTGGAAAATAATACCACAGTAGTTATAATGACTAATTATAAGGTCTAAATGTCATTGACATTGTTTTTATTTAGGAAGTTGGATTATAGTTTCATTTTACTGAATTTAAAACTGTTCAGGTGTAAGGATGTCCTTAGTTCTCTAATCTTGTTTCCTCCATAATGTCTAAAGTTTCTCAACTGCAGATTTTCTTACCATCAAGGCATTCAGAGACTTTGGAAATCCTGCTATGCTACAGCAGAGATGAATACTTGGCAGGTGAGCTGAGAGGCTTCTCAGAATAGCAGGGATTTAAGTTGGGTCTTAAGAAAGAAAAGCAACTGGCATTTATTGTATGCTAAGTGCCTAACACCTAAGCATACCAGGAACTTTACATATATCTCAGTTTTCCTCCGCCATGCATTAGGGGGGCTATCCTCATTTTACAGAGGAGAAACTGGGTGTCATAGATATTAAGTGACTTAATAAGCTGTTATTGTCAGAGTCTGAATCAGAGATGTCTAATTCCAGAATCCAGGTTCTTCCTTCTATACCATCTTCCTTCCACTGTTGCTTTAACAGATGAATGTAATGAGGGGGTGGGCAGAGATTTGAGGTGGGACAGGAAGGAAAAGGAGATGTGGAAATAGCAATTGACGTAGGATAATTTGATCCAATGAATAGAAGTAGAAAAACTCACGTCTTTACAAGTCTAAGGCAGCGCTTACATTGTATGCAAGACTGTATAAAAGTTAGCTGATTAGTAAGCCGAAGAACATCTGGGGAACTTTGGTTATATGGCTAGAGGGCAAGTGATCAGAGGATGGGGGACTTTAGGTGACTGTGGCTTGGAAAGGCAGGTAAGAAGGAAAACTGGAGGGACTTGGGAGTGCAAAGAGCTCTAGCTCTGTCCTACGTTGCTTTTGGATTTGATTTGGCCTTCTCTTGCTTTTCTGGTTATAGGCAACCGGGAGTCACTTGAGATTCTCTGGATTATTTAGGGTGATCTTGAACCTTGTAAACTCAAAGTAGCATTGACTTTTGTTTTAAAGGTAAGTGGGTGGTTGAGCAGGTTATCTAGAGCTGGTGAAGTCTGTTATTCTTTCTCTTTTAAAAATCTTTTTGGGTCTTATGACCAGTTGAATTAAACACTAAGTTCCTGATAGAAAAATACATGGTTTTAAAATGTGTCTTTCAGGAAAGCAGTTGAAGAATGGTAGTAACCTCTCTCGGAGAAGGCAATGGCACCCCACTCAAGTACTCTTGCCTGGAAAATCCCATGGATGGAGGAGCCTGGTAGGCTGCAGTCCATGGGGTCGCTAAGAGTCGGACACGGCTGAGCGACTTCACTTCCGCTTTTCACTTTCATGCATTGGAGAAGGAAATGGCAACCCACTCCAGTGTTCTTGCCTGGAGAATCCCAGGGACAATGGAGCCTGATGGGCTGCCGTCTGTGGGGTCGCACAGAGTCGGACACGACTGAAGTGACTTAGCCGCAGCAGTAACCTCTCTTACTTTGCTGTTAGCACTGTTGGTATCCCTTTCAGCTATGTAACCTTAGTTGGATGATTGCTATTCTTCTTTGCTTCTCTGGAATCCATTGTGTTCTTCCGGCTTTTATTGTGGCAGCTATCACAGTTTATTAAAATTATTACCTGTTTGTCTTCACTATTAGGTTGTTAATTTATAAAGGCAAGGTAGGGCTTTCCAGGTGGCTCAGTGGGAAAGAATCCTCCTGCCAAGCAGGAGAAGTGGGTTTGATCCCTGGGTCAGGAAGATCCCCTGGAAAAGGAAATGGTAACCAACTCCAGTATTTTTGCCTGGGAAATCCTCTGGACAGCAGAGCCTGGTGGGCTACAGTCCACAGGGTCATGAAAGAGTGGGTGACTAAACAACAGCAACAAAGGCAAGAATTGCGTTTAATTGTCCCTGGTCCAGTTCAGTGCTTGGAACCTAGTAGATGCTTAATATGTGTTTGTTGAGATAACTTAAAAAATTTCAAACCTCTCCAACAATTTGGTAATAATATTGAGTAGTGCGGGACAGCCTAAGCTTCCACCATAAGTAAGTCTGTTTTAAGTCCTAAGTGGTGGACTTCCCTGGTCGTCCACTGTTAAGACTCCGCATTCCCTGTGTTGGGGTGGGGGCATGGGTTCAGTTCCTTGCTGGGGAACTAAGATGCTGCATGCCACCTGGAGTGGCCCCCTCCATAGAAGGGTAAATGTGTGAGTACATCTAAATGAAATCTTGACTGTTTAAGCGCACCTTGTTGTATTGGGCAAGTGCAAATTATCAGCTATGGTACCTTGATTGTGCTAGGTAGTCCCCGAATGTGGAAAAGCACATGAGACTTATCTTTTAATCAGTACTAGTATGCTGGTAGTGTGTGTTAGTATCCTTTTTCATTTTCAGTGACATTTTCCACTGAACAACACGACACCTCTGAGCCTTGAGCAGCTCACACAGGGAACGGGCACTTGTTTTGAACTCTAAGGCATCCACAGCTTTGTAAACCACTGAACCGAATAAATGCACAAAGTCCTCTGATGCTGCCTGAGGAAAATAATCTTTCTCAAAGTTCAAGTTGTTTCTGTTTTTGTCTGGAAAATCTTATCTGAGGGAGTGTGCTACATGTATCTTTTTATTTTGACTAGAAATCTTGCTTTTAACTTCTGGGCATCAGTCTTTTGGAAACTTACTGCTGCTTACCCCAAGTATGTCTTTTCAACTGGTCCTTGAAGAGAATCTTCCTTTCCTCTGTGGAAATTTAGGGATATTGGAGATTTAGGTGTCAGCAGCATCCTAGGAAAGAAGAATAAATATTTGACCCCTGGTCAGAATTATTCTTGAAGTAAAAATGGTTTTAATGTCATACTGACCCAACTATTTGAACTTGTAGCCCAAATTTATTGTGTTTATAGAATGAAGAACACTTAGATAATTTCTTATCACAGTGGCTTCCTACACAGATCCATTGGAAGTGACACCAAAAAAATTTAGTCTTTTCCATCTCTCCTTTGAGAATAGTCAAGAATTTTGATGACTAGGTAGCTTTGGGTGGTAATTTTGTTCTTTACTCACTTAAACCATGTTACTAAACAATTAGTAAATAGTAAGCATTGACTTTTGTCGAGTGCTGTGCCAGGAAGAAAGACACAGAAAATCCGAGACTACTCTTAAGGAACTACTTGCAATCTAGTTGAAGAGAAGGGGCGTTTGAAACAGTACATATATTATAAGCATCAACAAGACACATACAGGATGTTTGAAAAGAGCTATCTAAATGTAAGATTTTAAGGCAAAACATGATGAATTGCCAAGTTGTATTTTGAAGGAAGAGGAGGGCAAGGGACAGGGTAGGAAGGATATTTCCAGTGGCCTTTGGTGAGGAGACAGAAAAGCCCAGTGTGACAGCACTTAGAAAAGTGGTCAGTTTTCCTATTTCACATAAAGTGAAGGGCTTGGATAGAAACATGTTCTTGCAATATTGATCCAACAGCTCAGGGACTTCATACATGCAGTTACCTCTGCTTGAGAGTCATTCCCTTACTTTTCCCACCTTTCCATCTGGCTAGGTTTTCTCATCTTTAGATTTCATCTTAGACCTCACTTTCTCTCACCAGCAATCCTCTAGCCACATCCATTAAGTGGTTCTCTCTCTGTTTTTGGCTGCCCCGCACACTTGTGGGACCTTGGTTCCCCAGCCAGAGATGGAGCCTGTGCCCCCTACAGTGGGAGTGCAGAGTCCTAACCACCCAACCACCAGGGAAGTGGTTTTCTTGACCTGCACGCCAACACTGCTTGCACGCTAAGTTGCTTCAGTCGTGTCTGACTCTTTGTGACCCTATGGACTATAGCCCACCAGGCTCCTTTGTCCATGGGATTCTTCAGGCAAGAATACAGGAGTGGTTGCCGTGCCCTCCTCCAGCGCATCTTCCCTACCCAGGGGTTGAACCTGCGTCTCTTTGTCTCCGGCACTGGCAGGTGGTTTCTTTACCACTAGCACACCTGGGAAGCCCAAGCCAGTACTACCTTCCTTTAAATTTCAAGTGTCCGTTCTCCTCAACTAGGTTGTAAGTTCCAGTGTTAGGCCATGTATCCCCCTGAGCTCCAAATATGTCTCTTTGCATTATAATTGACTGTTTATTCATTCCTATCCCCACAAAGACTCTAAACAGGCTGAGGGTGAGACCAAACGTGTCTTCCTGACTGTTAATCGCCCGAGACTAAGCAAAGTGTCTCACACCTACTAGGGGCACATAACCTGCTGTCAAGTACACATTACTATATTTAAAATAAATAACAAACAAGGACCTACCATGAAGGCCAGAGAACTCTGATCAATTTTATGCGGTAGTCTGGATGGGAAAAGAATCTGGGGAGAAATGATACATGTAGTTGTATGGTTGAGACACTCTGCTGTGCACCAACAACTGTCACAACATTGTTAACTGGCTCTACTCCAATATAAAATAGTTTTTAAAAAAGAAAATAAAGTATTCCATTTACAAAATCTATCTTAAAATGTACAAATCGGAATACATTTTTTCTTTGTCCTCTCTACAAAGAAAAATATGAGTTAAAGTAGTATCTTTTGTTTCTTTATAAACTTTCTTTAAAGTTTTTTAAACACCTCTTCTAAATGAATTTCCACTTATTAATCCTTATTTTCAGTTTCCTCTACAAATTTAAGTGGTTGTTTAAATTTGAATAATTTTCTTGAATATTTCAATTGTAACCCCAAAACTAATGGATATGAAATATGCTTGCCTTGATGAATGTAAAAATAAATATATCAAGAAATATTTTATATGCAGAACAGAAACATAATTTATGATAAAACATACCACACTGGATTAAAATGATACAGAAGCACATGAGTCAGACTGTACAAGAGAAGTGCATCAGTTAGATGTTTATTTAAAATTAAAATTTAGATATATTTACTTTAATATTTGCATTCTTATATTTTGTTCTGTTTTAAAGAAGTAGAATAAAACATACTCTGCCAGTAAAAAAAATAATAATTCAGTGACGAACAAAGAATTGAACAGACTTAGTCCACTGAAGGTGTCAGTGTTACTAGAATAAAAAGAATGAAGGGCCATTCCTTCTTTGGAAGCTCTGAGAAAAAAGTTTTCAAAGGACAAGTGGTTAGGGAAATGGTATGGGAGAAGAGGGAAGAGAGGTGATTAGCAGATAAAGAGTGTGGGGTAAGGAAGGAGAAAGAATACTGCGTTATAGCCTGATTTCTAGTCAGTTACCTTCTTAACAATTTCATTGAGATGATAGCTCATTGTATATCAGTCATCTCCCAGTCATCAGTTATCTTGATTTAAATTATATTTAATGTCTATACTCAAAGCATGTTTAAATGTTTTTAATTCTTGCTATTGAATTTCATTTCCCCTCTTCTTTTCGTCCTTTGACTGTCATTCACTGGTTAACTCATCTAACGAATGTTTGAGAGACTACTTTATGCTAAGCTCATAAAAACTTTGGTAACTGGATATATTGTCTACGTGCTTTAATTTTTTTCTCTTTGCAATTTAAGCCCAAGCAATTGTTTTCACCCATTTGGGTTTTCTTAGCAGGATACAAGGATTTAGATGGAAAGTCCTGGCTGCCATGACTATATTAGTAATGGTAATCTGAGTCAGGCCCTTTGAAGTTTTCTACACAAGGTCACAGGGTAACTTTTTTTCATCTTGGCCAAATTCTTATCTTCTTCAGCTATTACCAGGGAGTAAATGGCTGAGAAATTGAAGTACAAAAAGATGGATTTCACATTGCACTAATCCATAGCAATTTCCAAACAGGAAGAATAAAGGCAAAGTGAAAAAAGGAGCTTTTTCCTTGTCATTTTCCATTTCTGTATTACACAGAGTGAAGCAAAGATTTTTACTCTTAAATCTCAGCTATTTCAGAGGCTGCCCTTAGCACTAAATGATATACAGTGAGTACTTGGGTCTGCCACAAAACCCCACCGTGGTCTGATTTGGTCTTACGTGTGACTCCGAACATCCCTTCTCAAATCAGTGACTGGGATGTTGTTGGAGTTTGCCCTTCCTTGTGTCCACTGATAAACCTCAATAAATGATGCTGCTACTGCTAGGTCGCTTTAGTCGTGTCCGACTCTGTGCAACCCCATAGACGGCAGCCCACCAGGCTTCCCGTCCCTGATACTAAAAGTTATAATAGTGATGGACTTTGTTCTAGTACTGTGGTATAATCTGGGACCTGGGAAGCCACTGCAAAATCCACTTAGTGACTACTGGATGGTGGTCAGTGTTTCAAATTATCAGACAAATCAAGTTGGCATAATTCAAAATAGTAGATTATCTGTTAAATACAAGCACACTGATGGACAAAAACCTTGAGAGAGATGTTTATAATGATTAAGACATGTTAATATACTTCCCATGATCCTTTCTGATCCAGTCCTGGAACTCTCTCTCATTTTGTTCTGGCTAATTCCACCATCCTTAGGTCTCAATTTATAAACAACTTCTCCTGAGTCTTCCCTGACTCTCTTGTGAATAGGTTGACTGCTTGTTATGCTCACATCTGTTATAATACTAAATGCATTCCTTCTCTTTCCTCCCTTTCTCCCCCTGTCTCCTTTCCTTCCTCCTTCCCTTCCCTTTTCTACCTCCTTCTTTTATAGAATCTTCCACCCTGTTGAGAAGAATCTATTAGACTGGTTCTGGTTAGGGCGATACTGCCGTAAGCAGTCATGCCAGTTAATTTTTCCTACTCCTTCTAGAGGTTAACTCAGGCTCCACTGAAATTCTTTGCCATCCTCTCTGAAATGTGTTAATACATGATTCTCTTGGCCAATTAAGAAACATTGTACAAACAAGTGTTTTTAGTACATGGGAGATTTCATAAGTCAGTGAAGTATAAATATACTATCACTCTAAATATAATATGAATGCAATTAATCTAATTTTCTTCTGTTCACTCCTGCTGAAGAAAACTTTCTAATACACAAGTGAAATGACCGTTTTTAAGGTTTCATCCTATCTGACTACCTTGTGGTGGTCTTTTGGTCTCAAGTTGGCTTTCCTATCTAAGCTGCTTTTCTGGTTCCCTAACAACAGCTGTTTGTTTCCTCCATTGCCCCTCTTCTTCCATTTGCCTTTTGAATGCTGTCTCAGCTAAGACTGTGTTTGTTTGTACGTATTGAAAAACCTTATAGCAGTGCTTAAATATTAATAAATTGGAATTTGTTAACAAGTGATGATAGGTGAGAATTTATTTGCTATTAATACATCCTGGGGCAGTTCTTTTCCACCTAGCAAGGATACGCTCTAATTTTTTATTTTATTTTATTATTATTATTTTTTCGCTTTAATTTTTTAAAAACTCTTCCAAATATAACATATATAGGGAAAAGTGCATAAAATATAAATATGCCAGTTATCAAAGTCCACAGTAAACATCTGTGTTACCATCACCCAAGTCCAGAAATAAAACACTGTTTCAGTATCCCCCAGAGACACCCTGTGTATTCCATTCCAATTCCTGCTGCCTTTCTCCACCGCAAAGATCAACTGTCTCCTAACTAGTTGCTTCCTTACATTTCCTTACAGTTCTACCACCTCTGTATTATTCCTGAGAATATGAAGTATAGTTGAGGTTTTCCCATTGCTGGCTCTTTTATATAAAAACCATATAAAATGTGCTTTGTGAGTTTGGTTTCTTTTGTTCAACGTTTACTTGTAAAATTCATTCATATTGTTTTGTGTGTTATTTGTTGATAAATGAATTCTTTTCCATAAGTATGCCAAAATTGATTTATCTAGTTTGCTTTTGTTGGATATTTGGGTTGTTTCTAATTGTTGAGTATTATGAATAGAGCTGATTCTTGTTTGTCTCCCAAGGTGTGTTTTTTTAGATGTACAGGTAGGAGTTAAATTGTTGTGCTTCCTTTTTGGACAGGGAAGTTCTTTTCAGTGATGTGACAGAACTGGCTAATGCTCATTCAGCATGACCCACAGAGTCACCTCTCAGACAGATTCCATCTCAGAGCAGGAGAGTAAAGCAAGGCCGACTCCTGTGTGGGTGAGGTTGCAGTTGTCTAGCTCTTTTGGTTGTTGAGAAAAGCAGCTGCTGAGAAAGCGAGGGAGGGGAGTCAGTTTAACGCTAGTGAAAGAATCCTTCTACCTCTTGGTGTTGCTGGGGAAGGAAAGAGAGGCTCAGGATTGGCTCTATTTGGAGACCTCTTAGCTGTTCACTCAGGACTAAGTGAGCATCAGTGGTATGCTAGAATCAGAAACTTGGGCAGGTGGTCGTGGAAGACTTTTCTCAGAAGGTGACATTTGAAGAGAAATCTGGATCATTTCAGGGGAAGAACATTCTAGTGAAGGAAGAGCATGTACGAGGCCCTGGAGGGAGGACATATTTGGAGATGTTAAGGAAACACAGATGGTCAGTGAGGCTGGAGCATAGTGAGGAGGAGGGAAGAGGGGCACAGAGCAGGATGGGGGGAGGCAGACCAGGGGCAGGCTGATAGTACTGTGGCCCCACGGCAGGGAGTTAGTGGACCTCAGTGTAAGGAAAGGAGTCTTGGACGGTGAACCTATCTGGTTCATGTTTGAAAGAGATTACTCTGGCTGGATTGCAGTGTTGGCAGGAGTGGCAGCTGGGAGACCCATGGAAGGCTGTGCCTCAGGGAGAGACAAAGGTGGCTTGGGCTAGAGAGTGGTGGTGAAGGGATGGGTTAGAGCTGTAAGGACTGAAGCCAGAAGAGAAGTTGACTATGTTTTTGTGGCTTGAACATTGAATGGATGACAGTATATGAACTGAGACAGGGAGAGCAAAGCTAGGAATCATTTGGGATAAGGGAGGAAGGGAAGGAAGCTGTACCAAAAAAAGAAAAGTTTTGTATTGGCCATGTCAAGTTTGAGAGGCCTATTAGATATTTTAAGGAGGCATTCAGATACATGAATCTGGAGCTGAGAGGAGTGTTCTTTATAAAGTTTGAGCAAATCTTTATACTTCTGGGCCCTATCACATGGCATGGTATGTGGTGGGCACTCAATACATATTCAGTGTATAAATTTATTTAAAAAATATGCACGGGGCTCTTAACCTGTGCTAGGTACTGTTCTAGGAGCTGAGAATACAGCAGTGAGCAAAAATCCCTGCGGCCTCCCTAGAACTTAAAATGATTAAATGCATGTTTGTGTACATGAATGAATGAATCAATGAAATGTATATCCAGGTATTAAAGTGTCTCTTAATTTATTTTTTCTCTATGTCTTAAAAAAATCTTTGAAAATACTATTAAAAACAGAACTCTCCAGCAGATTGATGACAAGAGTCATGTGTAGAGAGACTTTATGAGAGACATTAAAGAGAGACTTTAATAACCCATTTTGCTTTCTCTTTCTCTTCTCAACTTGGTTTTCTTTACCTTTATATGCCTGAGACCTTTGTATCAGTTGGTGGTACAGTGATTGTGGTAGATGGGTGTTATTTACCATTGCTCCAGAGTCGATTTCTAATTTTCCCTTGAAAAATGTTATTTACAGGCACACTATTTTTGCTCACAGGTGTGAAATGGCTCTGTGACACATGAGGAAGCAAAATGTCACTTCCGAGGTTTGTGATAAAATTTCTTGATAGATGCTTCAGGTAGCATGAGACACCTTTCTCACTGCTGAGATACTGTGTTGCCAAGGCTGAGAAGCTGAAGGGAAAATGTGTGCTTTAGTGGGGAATGCCTGTGGTCACACCACTGTGCTAAATAGAGTTCCAAGAAGTTTGGTGTTAGTTTATATTTTGTAAATGGAATTAACATCTTCTGAGCTTTCAGGGAATTTGTAACTTATAACAAGCTGCAGTTATTTTTTTTCCCCCAATGAGGTTTCCATTAAGTAATACAAAAATTTTGTTTCAGTGACTCGTCCTTATGTATTTGGATTCGTATATATTAAATATCCATGTTAATTCCCAGAACAGATTATTCAGTTTTCTTTTTTTTTATATATATATATATTTTTTATTCAGTTTTCTATACTAAGCCCTACTCGATATGATGTTAAAAAAAAAAAAGTGTGTTTTGTTTTTTTTTTTTGACCCTGTGTTTCATTGATAACAAAGAGGAAGCTCAGTAGCAGGGTATTCATCTTTTGCCTCATCAACAAAGTGGATATTTCTTAGAAAGTTTATTTTCAACCTGGATTTCCCTTTTTGATTGCCTTAATCGGGGAAAAGATAACCTCTCTAAATGAAATACTCCAGTCTCATTAGAATTAGGAAAGACAAATACTTAAAATTATGTTTCAAAAGGCCTGAACTTGAAAAGGAATTAGTTAAACTGTTTACACATTAAGGGATGTGTTCCTTAATCCATACTACGTGCTTGTCAGAGAGTTGATAGATGCTGATTTGGGAGAGCTTGGAAAGGATTTTTCCAAATGTATGTTTTGTGATTTAATGTATATTCTCTGCTGTTCTTCCTGTCCAATGTATTCCCATTTGAATCCTTGGACTCTCCGAACCAAGTCCTCTCCAGAATAAGGTTAGAAAGCTGGTTCAGAGACATCAGAGTCTGCAAAGAGGACTCTGCTGGTGCAGCGAGCATCCTTCCCTTTCCAGTACACCACATAGCCGATGGGAAAATACGAGCTTTCAAAGGTGGGTAGATTATGAAGGGTGTGGAGTCCATGCTAAGGACTTTGATTCACTTACTGTAGGTGACGGTGAATAGTTGGAGGATTTTAGGGAAGAAGAAGAGAATCATGTTTATCTCTTAGAATGTGACTGGTGATGGTTGGGTGGTGGGATGTTGGTGGTATAGCATGAATCTGGGAGCTGGAGACCCACCCTTTAGGAAGCCGCGGCAGGAGATGGTCATTTTCCATTCCCACCCTAGGTTTGTGTTGAGTGTTCTCTGTATGTAGGCTTCAGTCTCTGCTTCTAGCAAATAGTTTGTAGTGTAAAGAAGCTGGAGCTGTTGATGCAAACAAAGCTTATTCATCTTCCCAAGAGGGAAGCCTGCAGCCCTGGTCCCATTTCCCCTCCTGGTTGGTAGACGAACAATCTTCACTGGTGTTGCCTTTCTTTCCAAGATCAGTTATCTTCTACCGTGACAGAGTTTAGTGCCTTAAAAAAAAATCAGCAGAATTGGGAAATCTCACTTTGGGAGATGTCCTGGTCCTTCTTTATAACCTGTTCCTCCTAGCAAACTTGATTTACTTGTTAAAATAAACATAAAGTAGGGAACGTACATGTGGACACAGAGGAGAGGGAGGGGACAAACTAGGAGAGCCGCATTGACATAAAGACACTACCGTGTGTAAAATAGATAGCTAGTGGGAAGCTGCTGTGAAACAGGGAGCTCAGCTTGGTGCTCTGTGGTGACCTAGGGAAGTGGGATGGGGAGTGGGAGGGAGGGAGACTCCAGAGGAAGAGAATATATGTACACACACAACTGATTGACGGTGTTGTACAGCAGAAAATAACACAACATTGTAAAGTAATTATCCTCCAATAGAAAATAGTCTCAGGCAAAATAAAAAACAACAACAAAAAAACCCCACAAAAAACTTACTTTCAAGCCTAACTATAAAAGGGAAAAACTTTTTCAGCTTTATTGAGATATACTTTACATATATGGATGTGAAAGTTGGACTGTGAAGAAAGCTGAGCGCCGAAGAATTGATGCTTTGGAACTGTGGTGTTGGAGAAGACTCTTGAGAGTCCCTTGGACTGCAAGGAGATCCAACCAGTCCATTCTGAAGGAGATCAGCCTTCAAAGGGATTTCTTTGGAAGGAATGATGCTAAAACTGAAACTCCAATACTTTGGCCACCTCATGTGAAGAGTTGACTCATTGGAAAAGACTCTGATGCTGAGAGGGATTGGGGGCAGGAGGAGAAGGGGACGACAGAGGATGAGATGGCTGGATGGCATCACCGACTCGATGGACGTGAGTCTGAGTGAACTCCAGGACTTGGTGATGGACAGGGAGGCCTGGCGTGCTGCAATTCATGGGGTCGCAAAGAGTCAGACACGACTGAGCGACTGAACTGAACTGAACTGAACTTTACATATAATGTCGTGTACAGGTGGTTGTGGAGAATAATAAATGAATTATCTCTGTTTATGAATAATTGTCAATACTGAGCCACCAGAACATTTCTGTTATATCTCTCTTTCACCTCTGTAAGAATTAAATGACAATTCCTTCTCAAGAAAAAACAAAAACAAAAAACAAAAATAAGCAGGAAGAAGCTCTTCTGTGAAGCTTCCTTTTCAGTCTGATGTGTACTAAAGGCTGTGTGTTCCAAGAACTTGGCTGTGATCCTCCAACAGGTACACCTCAGCCCCCTGCCCCCTACCCCAACCTGGCACCAGCTCTTGGTGCCATCAGAGCTTCCTGGGGGAGGGGCTCTTGAGGGGCATCGTCTGACACCTAGGGTATAGATTCTTCTTTGGGCATGAGCTGACTCTTTTCTTGGGGTGGAAAAGAAGTGAAACTCTTGGTTTCTTTTTTTAAAATAATTCTATTTATTTATTTTTGGCTGTGCTGGGTCTTCATTGCCTCTCGGGCTATATCTCTAACTGTGGCAAGTGAGGGCTACTCTGTAGCTGGGGTGCATGCATGGGCTTCTCATTGTGGTGGGTTCTCGTTGTGGAGCATGGACTCTAGGGTGCATGGGCTTCAGTAGTTGCGGCTCGTGGGCTCTGGAGCACAGGTTCAATAGTCATCGTGCACCACCTTACTTGCTCCGCGGCATGTGGGATTCTCCTGGATCAGGGATCGAACCTGTGTCTCCTGCATTGGCAGGTGGATTCTTTACCATCGAACCACCAAGGGAGCCTGGGTTTATGCATTTCTTAAGCATGTCTGTATCACTGCAGATTTGTCTTCCTATTCTAGGACTGAGTCTCATGTCAATGTAAGAGCGAGGCAGGAGATGATATTTCAAGCCAGTCAGTTCACTCAGTCAGTCAGTCAGTTCAGTCGCTCAGTCGTGTCTGACTCTTTGCCACCCCATGAACCACAGCACACCAGGCCTCCCTGTCCATCACCAACTCCTGGAGTTCACCCAAACCCATGTCCATCGAGTCGGTGATGCCATCCAACCATCTCATCCTCTGTCATCCCCTTCTCCTCATGCCCTCAATCTTTCCCAGCATCAGGGTCTTTTCAAATGAGTCAACTCTTCACATCAGGTGGCCAAAGTATTGGAGTTTCAGCTTCAACATCAGTCCTTCCAATGAACACGCAGGACTGATCTCCTTTACGATGGACTGGTTGGATCTCCATGCAGTCCAAGGGACTCTCAAGAGTCTTCTCCAACACCACAGTTCAAAAGCATCAATTCTTTGGCGCTCAGCTTTCTTCACAGTCCAACTCTCACATCCATACATGACTACTGGAAAAACCATAGCCTTGACTAGACGGACCTTTGTTGGCAAAGTAATATCTCTGCTTTTGAATATGCTATCGAGGTTGGTCATAACTTTCCTTTCAAGGAGTAAGCGTCTTCTAATTTCATGGCTGCAATCACCATCTGCAGTGATTTTGGAGCCCAAAAAAATAAAGTCAGCCACTGTTTCCCCATCTATTTGCCATGAGTCATGGGACCAGATGCCATGATCTTCATTTTCTGAATGTTGAGCTTTAAGCCAACTTTTTCACTCTCCACTTTCACTTTCATCAAGAGGCTCTTTAGTTCCCCTTCACTTTCTGCCATGAGGGTGGTGTCATCTGCATATCTGAGGTTATTGATATTTCTCCTGGCAATCTTGATTGCAGCTTATGCTTCCTTCAGCCCAGTGTTTCTCATGATGTACTCTGCATATAGGTTAAATAAGCAGGGTGACAATATACAGCCTTAACATACTCCTTTTCCTATTTGGAACCAATCTGTTGTTCCAGTTCTAACTGTTGCTTCCTGACCTGCATATAGGTTTCTCAAGAGGCAGGTTAGGTGGTCTGGTATTCCCATCTCTTTCAGAATTTCCCACAGTTTATTGTGATCCACACAGTCAAAGGCTTTGGCATGGTCAATAAAGCAGAAATAGATGTTTTTCTGGAACTCTCTTGCTTTTTCCATGATCCAGCGGATGTTGGCAATTTGATCTCTGGTTCCTCTGCCTTTTCTAAAACCAGCTTGAACATCTGGAAGTTCACGGTTCACGTATTGCTGAAGCCTGGCTTGGAGAATTTTGAGCATTACTTTACTAGCATGTGAGATGAGTGCAACTGTGTGGTAGTTTGAGCATTCTTTGGCATTGCCTTTCTTTGGGATTGCAATGAAAACTGACCTTTTCCAGTCCTGTGGCCACTGCTGAGTTTTCCAGATGTCTGTATCACTGGAGATTTGTCTTCCTATTCCAGGATTGAGTCTCATGTCAATGTAAGAGTGAGGCAGGAGATGATATTTCAAGCCAAATTTCCTCCCTAATTGCTGCTGCAAAGAAAGAAAATTGGGCTGTGAGTTTAGACAGCTAAGTTTTAAATGTACTCCATTACTACTTGAAATAAAAATTAAATAGTATTTTATAGTACATAATTTTTTATACAAATTCTTATAGCTGACTTCATTTGTTTGATTTCTCCTTTGATTTTAACATAGAGACATACCTCAGAAAATCTTCCCATTAACCTATCCATATCTATCTTTCCACACAATGTCCTCAAGCTTTCTTTGACTAATTAAAAAAAAATGGCTTGAAGGACTTCCCCAGTGGTTCGGTGGCTAAGACTCCATGCTCCCAATGCAGGGGGTACAGGTCAAATCTCGGGCTGGGAAACTAGATCCCACATGCTGCAACTAAGACTCGGCACAGCCAAATAAATAATAAAAATAATTTTTTAAATGGCTTGATATCTTATCTCATACACTGAAAGAGCTCCAGAATTGTTCCACTTCTCTGAGGGGATAGAAAGTATGGTAGTAAGTCTGTCTTACAGCCAATAGTCTACATAAACAAGGTAATAGAGAGTGCTCCCTAAGTTGGATCCAGATTGCCTGGGATTAAATCCTGATTCTGCTGCTTTCTTTGTGACCTTGGTCAAGTTACTTAACTTCTCTGTTCCTTAGTTTCCTCATCTTAAAATAGCTATTGTGTCTGCCCCATGGGCTTGTTTTGAGGGTTAAGTGAGTCAATAACTTGCAGGGTTGTTAGTAAGGTTGAATAAATTAATATATATATAAAATACTTGGCACAGTGCCTGGCTATACTGAACATTATTTAGCTATTTATCATCCTTTCATGGCTCATTTTTCCATTGCTCACTGGCTCCTGCCTTCTACTGTCTAACCTGCTGTTGCCGCCACGCGTTTGTCTGCACCGTATTGCCTCATGGAAGACATCGGCCTTCTTCTTTCATACTCCTGAAGGCATTGCACAGCTAAGGCTGCTGTGAGTAACAGTAACAGGTAATAATAACTTACACTCACCGAGAGCTCTCCTTATGCCAGTGCTGTTATCTGTACTTACGTCTATGCACTCATTTAATTCTCATACCAGCTCTATGAGATAAACATGATCATTTTACAGATGATCAGCCTAAGGAAATATCTGGAGAATAGTAAGAACCAAGTGTGTGCAGCCCTTGTGTGTGGCATTCTACAGCATTCTCTTAAGGAATTCTCACAGCCACACTCCACTTTCTTTCTCTTTTTTTGGAAGATTTTTTTGGGGGGGATCCTTTTTTTTTTTTTTAGTTCTACCAGTTTATTGCTACCAACCTGTCTCCCTCCATCCCCCTCATGCCTGCATGCTCAGTCATGTAACCCCATGGACTGCAGCCCACCAGGCTCCTCTGTCCATGGACTTTTCCAGGCAAGAATACTGGAGTGGGTTGCCATTTCCTTCTCCTAATTTGGACCATTTTTAATGTCTTTATTGAATTTTTTTTAGCAATATTGCTTCTTCTGTTGTTTATGTTCTGGTTTTTTGGTTGTGAGGCGTGTGGGATCTTAGTTCCCCAACCGGGGATTGAACCTGCAAACCCTGCATTAGAAGGTAAGTCTTAACCACTAGGCAAACCCCCACATGCACTTTCTGTTGTCATTTACATAGTTTTAGGAAGGTAAGGACTTGCCTTCAGGTTGCACATTGTTCATGTGTTGTTAAGACAAATTTGAACCCAGGTCTCTCTGGCCCCAGAGCATCATAGAGCATCTTTTCACCATACCATCCTGCCTTCATCAGAGCCCACTGGAGCCTTTATGCCTTCAAGCACTCCATGCTGGGTGACTTTTCTTTTGGCAATCCTCTTCTCCCCCTTTTTTTAAAAAAAAAAAACCTCTCCTATTTAGCTTTTCTTTTCAACAGTTTAATCATATGAACAAATATTTGAGTGTCTACATTGTTAACATTAGGTAGAAGTACTTAAATGGATTAAGGATGCTTATTGAAATATTTAACCTTATCATCCGAAGGGGCTGTAAATGTGATATCAGTAAATGTCATTAAGATTTGTTCATCTCAATGGCAGCTGTTATAAGATGTTATACAGTATTACAGTTATACATAATACTCAATGGCAGTATTGTAAGATGTTAAAGCAAAGTTTCTGCCCTTGAAATGGTCACCTTGGGTGGGAGGTGTGTGTGTGTATTTGTGTGTGTTGCATACAGGTACCATGTCTCATGAAGTATGACAATAAAGACCCTTCCTAGGTTAATTCAAAGCAGCCACCCTGTGGAGCTGCTTTGCCTGCTGTCCGAAATTATTCTGGGATTTTTTTTTTTTTGGTAGTAATTATTTATTTAGCTGTGCTGAGTCTTAGTTGCAGCATGTGAGACCTAGTTCCCTGACCAGGGATCAAACCCAGGCCCCCTGCATTGGGAGCACAGAGTCTTAGCCACTGGACCACCAGGGAAGCTCCTGGGAATGTGTTTTAAGGGTTTGTGGCAGACAATTAAGACAGTCTATAGCCTTGAATGTTTTTTTCTTTTTGCATGGCTTATCAACTTAATTGTACGGCAGTTATTGGATGAATGTTTATATCATTGGTGGGGGCATGTTTCTGGAGAACTCTGGATTGCCTACTCTTAAGCCACATGCACTCAGCTGTTGGGTTTCTAGAACTTGCTGGTTGGCCACAGTCAGCTTCCAGAAGCTGATGGATTATAGTCATTACTTTCATGTTAATGTGCTCTAAATGTGACCTAACTTTAACCTTTCTGAGTGATATATGAAAAAAAAAAGTGTGCAAAGTACTGTATAACAAATGACCACAAATTTTGTGGTTTAAAAGAAACACCCATTCATTTTCTCTCAGAGCTGCAGTTCAGAAGTCTGAGCAGGCTTGACTAGGTTCTGTGCTCAGGGTCTCACAAGGTTGAAATCAAGGTTTCATGAGAGATTATATATAAGAAATATTTTTGCCCCTCTGAGCTGTAGATTAGATGACCATTTTAAGGACAGTCTCGTAGGACTTGATACATCAGACAGTTTAGCTATTAGAGATTTGAGAGGATGAACATTTTGGTATTCCATTTAATTTGATATAACTGGGCTTCAGTACTTATACAAGCAACATAATTTCTTCTCTCAATCAACCAGTGACCATCTTTTCCCTGACTAAAGCACTGTATTGACAGCCAGAATACCCAAATTGAGCTTTTAGTTCTGCCACTTGAACAAATCATTTTTCTTTGTCCCCATTACTTTTCTCCTTAAGAATATTTCATTTAGGAAAGCCCATGCTCAGCAGAGGTCCCGCATGTGGTATAGAGCTTCATGATCTCACTTTCTTCTGTAGCCAGTGTTCCTCTCAGACCTTTGTGCTGGGAGAAGAAACCTCTTTGTGAGGGGGCTGTGCGTGTGTCCCTCCTGTCTGTTGGTCTCTTGGTTAGCTGGTGCAAGAACATGTAGCGTTTGTGTTGTCCTTCACAGTTCCCAAGGGGGACATGACCTGTTCATACTACAATGTGCTGAATGTTTATGTCCCCCCTAAATGTATGTGTTGAAATCCTCATCCCCAAGGCGATGGCATTAGGTGGAGGGGGTCTTTCAGAGGTGATTAGATAATGAGAGAGAGCCCTCATGAATGAGATCAGTGCGCTTATAAAAGAGACCTCAGAGAGATCTCTAGCCCCTTGGACTATCTGAGGTTATAGTAAGAATGCATCTGTCTGTGGGGAGGTGGGCTATCACCAGACACAAACCTGCCCAAGCCATGATCTTGGACTTCCCAGTCTCTAGAACTGTAAGGAATACATTTCTGTTGTTCATAAGCTGCCCAGTCTGTGGTATTCTGTTATAGAGGCCCAAATGGAATATGAGTGTCTTTCCAAAATTCTGTGAGATAGATACTGTCACCACTTCTGTTTTATGGGTAAGATGAATAAGATTCAGGAAATTAAAAGATTTGTTCAAGTTCACATAAGAAACAGAGCCAGGACTGGCACTCCAGTTTCTGGTTTCAAACCAGTGCTCATTCTACCTCACCTCAGCTGAGCAATAAGAGAATGCAGAAGAATATAAAGACCCAGCTGCACGTGAAAAAGTTCAGACTTCAACTTCTGGTCATTCTTTTTGCTTGTGCCATTTCAACTCTAATTTTTGACTCTTTTGGGTTTTTTCCTCACATGTATTTTCCCAGAACCCGGATCTGCATATTGGCATTGTCCTGCGTGGCCATCAGTGTGCACCTGGGGGACAGCTGTGCTTGGTATGGAAGACAGTAACTGAGAACAAAGGATTATCTATGATGTGGCTTCAAGGTCAAAAGGAGTTGTACCATTCCCATATTGGCCTCAAATGTTTACAATTCAATATGTTTTAAGTCTGAAAAGGGAGAAAATTTAATTGTAGGAGATTCTCAGGTATATGGTGATCTCTAGGATTTATATCTTTGAGACTCTGAATCCTCTTCATGGAACAATTAGCATAAGAACTTATATACAAAACTTTCTATACAAATTAAGGAATTTATTCATCTTTAGCAGTGTCTCTTATCTATGACAAACCTAAACAGTGTACTAAAAAGCATAGACATCACTTCTGACAAAGGTCCATATAGTCAAAGCTATGGTTTTTCTAGTAGTCATGTATGGATGTGAGAGTTAGTCCATAAAGAAGGCTGAGTGCTGAAGAATTGATGCTTTCAAATTGTGGTGCTGGGGAAGACTATTGAGAGTCCCATGGACTACAAAGAGATCAAACCCAGTCAGTCCTAAAGGAAATCAACCCTGAATATTCATTGGAAGGACTGATGCTGAAACTGAAGCTCCAATACTTTGGCCACCTTATATGAAGAGCTGACTCATTGGCAAAGACTATGATGCTGGGAAAGATTGAAGGCCAAAGGAGAAGGAAGTGGCAGAGGATGAGATGGTTGGATAGCATCACCGACTCAATGGACATGCATTTGAGCAAAGTCTGGGAGATAGTGGAGGACAGAGGAGCCTGGTGTGCCACAGACCATGGGGTCACAAAGAATCGGACACTGCTTAGCGACTGAACAACAACATACATTGTTTCTTAGTCCCATTCCTAACACAATTATTCATGTGTTCCTTAATTCCAGAAATAGTAAATTGAATAACAATGTAGAACAGTGGACAGGAGGTAGGATTCTGAAGCCAGGCTACCTGCATTGAAATCCAAGTCCTACCACTTACTAGCTAGGTGACCTTGGCTAATAACTCTCTGTGCCTCAACTATAGAACGGGCTCTGTAATAGACCCTACCTATTAACAGTTGCTATGAAGATTGATGAATATTAAATGTAAAAACACCTGGAACATGACTGCCTGTACAGATAGGACTTCTCAAACAGTGTTCAAAGATATCTTGCCCTAATCCCCAGAATCTAAATCCATGATGAAGCATCACTGGCAGGATCATGTTATGTAGGCACCGCTGACATTGGGTAGGAAGAGAATCTGGTGCAGGGGTCCCCAAACTCTGGGACCTAAATGCCTAATGATCTGAAGTGGAGCTGATATAACAATAATACAGATAAATGTAATGCACTTGAATCACCCTGAAACCATCCCCCCTTAACCCCGATCCATGGAAAAATTGTCTTCCAACAAAACTGGCCCCTGGTGCCAAAAAAGGTTGGGGACCACTTATCTGGTGGACCTAACCTAATCGCACAGGCCCCTTCTAAAGCAGAGAGCTCTCTCCAGCTGATGACAGAAGAGGAAGTCAGAGAGATCCCAAGTGTGAGAAGGGCTTCATGTGCTGTTGGCGGTGTTGACATTGGAGCACCCCAAGTGAGAAGGAATGTGGGCATCCTTAAGAAGTTAACGGGGACCCTGGGCTGATATATGATAGCCAGCAAGGAAACTGGGACCTCAGTTCTGTAGCTGCAGGGAACTAAATTCAGCCAACACAAATAAGCTTAGAAGTGAATTCTTCCCAGAACCTCCCAATAAGAGCCCAACTGTGTGATATCCTGACATCAGTCTGAGGTGCTCTACAGAGAACTCAGTCAAGCATGCCTGGACTTCTGAGCTGTGAGATAATGAACTGGTGTTTTTAGCCACTAGGCTTGTGGTAAATGGTTATGCAGCAGCAGAAAACCAAAGAATCCGCCTGCAATGCAGGAGACACGGGTTCGATCTCTGGGTTGGAAAGATCCCCTGGAGGAGGGTATGGCAACCCACTCCAGTATTCTTGCCTGGAGAATCCCATGGACAGAGGAGCCTGGCAGGCTACAGTCCATGGAGTCACAAAGAGTCGGACATGCCTGAAGCGACTGAACTCGCGCACTATTGCATTTCTTATTATCTGTCCTCAGTGTGTGACATACTGCATGCAGCCCTGGGAAACAGTGTTGAACAAGATGTGGTGCCGGCCCTCAAGGAGTTTACAGTCAGGAGGATGAATCATTTCATTTTTTCTGACACCCAAGCTTTTTGAAGATTGATTGGTTCTGAATCTTGGTCACAGTTCCTTTTACTTTCCTTGCTTTGGTTCACTTTTATCATAAATATTCATGCTTTAGTTTCTCTCTTTTTTAGCCAGTGGCTAGGCTCTGTTTAGCCACCGGCAGCAACTGTTCACCACAAGGTAAATGGGACTAGGAATTATTGATCGTCTCCTGTGCGATACCATTAGGGGGTCTGCGAAGCTCCTGCGCCTGTGCTCAAATATTGGAAGTCATACAATAAGGATGGCTGTTTTCTAACAGAGGAGCGATATAACCCTTTATCTTTAGAATCTACCACCTGGTGTTCTCAACAGCCCGGAGCACAGAGCAATTCCCAGTTTAATCAAACTGGAATATAAAAAGAGCCGTGGGGGCTGCAGAGTGTGATCCCCTTGAAGTTGTTCCAAGGGAAAGGGATCTTTTGTTACAGAGACAGCTCATTTTAGAGTTCAGTGACCTGTGACACCTCCCCAGCTGGCAGCTCAGCAGGGACCTGCTGATACCTTCCTGCACTCAAAAGCCATTTCTGGTGGGCAGAGCAGAGAAAGGATCATTAAGGGCTGCTCGGTGGGAGGGTGGTGGGGGAAGAATGAGAACAATGATGAAACAGTGGTATTAACGAATATGCCTGCAGTGATTTTATGACTTTTATTCAACTATGAACTGTCTTCATTTTCTGAGTCTTTGCTTTATGATAAGTTTGGTGAGGGTTTGTGTGCATTTACTATAGGTAATGGGGATAATATCACTGGACTTTTTTTTAAAACATTCATTTTAAAGGTCTTTGCATTGGAGCTGGAGTGAAAGAGGGGAGCCCATGTGTTGCCTATATTAATTGTGAAGTACCCAAACCCCTTCCTGAACTGGAATCTTGTCCTTTCCTACTGAGGTTTTTCAGAAAAAAAGACGTGAACCATTCCCATTGGAGTCATTGCAATATCAAAATAAATTTTATAGAAACCTCGAGCTGTAAAGCTGGGAAGCATCTGAGTCATTTGGTCTCACCCAGCCGAACTGCCCTTGTGGGTAGCAGTCCTCATGACCACATCCCTGGGGGAGATCATGCAAGAGTTTGAATAGCAAGGCACTCTGAAGAACAGGAGCTTGGAGGCAGGCAGACTAATTTTCAAATAATCATTCTGTTATTTCAGGACTATGTGGTCTTGAGCCAATTATTTGGCTTCCCTAAACCTCAGTTTCCTTATCTGATAAGGGGGATAGTAGTATTTAACCTTCAGCCTAATTGTGATGATTATAATAACAAATGGAATCGACTCCTAGTAATTTCCATCCAGCAATGGTTTTAAAATTTCCATGGTTTAAGTTACAGGAAATGACTTGGGCCAAGCTCTGTCTAGACTGCAGAGGCTGGAGGTAAGGGAAGAGGAAGGAGTGTTAGATGAAATCCTTGAACTTCAGAACCTTCTGTCCAACTACTAGGTTGGCCAAAAAATTCATCTGAGTTTTTCTGTAACATCTTATGGAAAAACATAAGCAAAATTTTGCCAACCCAGTAACTATCTTCAATACCTATCTCCTGACAGGGGTCAAATAGGTTTCTCAGACTTAATATATTAAAAACCAAGATCCTATTCTTTTTTTTCCCCTCAATTTCCCTCTGGTCTTTACATCTCAATGAATGGCATTCCGTCTCTCCTTCTAGTTATAATAGTCCAAAACTTTGATGGCATCCTTCATTTCCTCTCTTTCTCCCGCTTGTTCAGTCTGTTAGGAAATTCTATTGACTCTACCTCCAAAATATGTGTAGAATCATCACTTCCACTGTGTCTGAATTTGGTTCAAGTCATCAGCATTTTTCAACACAGGAGTCAGAGTGATTCTGCAAATATGTGTCAGACTAAATCACTCTTCGGCTCAAAACTCTCCAACAGGCTTCCTACGTCATTAACTACAAGTCAAAGACATACTGACCCACAGCACCTGTGTGTGTCTGTAAACTGTCACTAGTCCATGAGGAGATTAGGAGCTTGGGCCAGAATGTGAATCAACCATGTTATGTTCAATTTGTTTTTGTGATTCTCTCTTGAGAGAGTCTTGGAAGAACAAGAACAGAACAGTCTTGTTCTGTTCATAGTTACGCTGGCCTATTTGTTCTTCAGACACACCAGCCACGCCCCTGCCTCTGCAGTCTATATAGCTCAGAATACTTTCCTCCTAGATGTCCAAGGCTTATTTCCTCACCATCTTCAAGACTTCACTCAAATATCACTTCTTCAGTGAATTCTTCCCTGATGACCCTGACAGTCCTTACATCCCAACTTCCTGCTTTATTTTTCTCTCTCATCCTATCACCTTTCAAAATGCTTATATAATTTACTCATTCATTTAAAAATCATAATTCTCGCAACACTGGAATGTAGACTCTGTGAAATGAGGGACTTTTTAATACATTTTGTTTTTTGTTTTACCCTTGGCATCCAGAAAAATGCTGTTTAGTCGTAAACACTTGAAAACACTCTAGACAAGAGAATAAATGAGTACATTTGAAATTAAATGGCTTGATGGAAGCCATGTATTTTTAAATATTTATTCATATATTTGTCTGCACTGGGTCTTAGTCTGGCACACTGGATCTTTGATCTTTGCTGTGGCATGTGGGTTCCTTTAGTTGCAGCATGTGGGATCTAGTTCCCTGACCAGGGATCAAACCCAGGCCCCGAGCACCAGGAACATAGAGTCTTAGCCACTAGAACACCAGGGAAGTCACTAGTTATTGTTTTATGAGATCACATTTTGAAGGCTTTTAAAAAATTATACAGAAGCAGTAAGGTTTGAACTAAAGGTATGGCTGAAGTCAGGCATGGATGGAACTTGGGATGGCTAGGAAAGCAGTGAAAAGACTTAGTAAATCAAAGGCTTTGTCAAACAAGCAGTACTGATGCTGAAATTTATTAAGTATCCGTTCTTTTCTGGGTGCTCATCATTATTTGCTATTACTGTTACTGCCTCTTTTGCCCATTGTTAGGTAAAAATGGTATCATCTTACTGTTTTAATTTGCTTTTCTTTAATTGCAAATAAGGATGAATATTAGTTCCATATTTTTGCTCCTTTTAAAAATGTTATCTTGTGAAGTATCACTATTTTTCTTTTATTTAATGATTGGTCTTCTAATATTTTAACAATTTATATCAATTTGTAAAAAAATTTTTCTCCTTATATAAAGATATGAAACAACCCTAGGCTTTTGTGTTTGCTGTACATATTCTTCTGTCAGATATTTATATTTTTTATCTTTAAGATTTACATATTCAAAGTTTTGAAATTTATTTAGTTGAATATGTTGGTCTTCTAAATTTTTAATATCTTCTTTCACTTTTGGATTTAGAATTCAACCGTCCTTCAGATTTCTAATTGGTAGTTTTTGACTTTTAATTTTGAAGTGATTTCTGATTAAAAGTTGTAAATATAGTATAGAGTTCCTATGAATTTTTCAGTTTTCGCATCTCCTTGGTCCTCTCTGCTGTAATAGTTTTGTAACAGTGCTGCTATAAGAGTTCCTCAGTCTTTCCCGTGTTTTCACAATACTGACACTTTGGAGAACTGGTTCGTTATCTGGTACAATGTCCCTCTATTTGTCTGATGATTTCTCGTGAGCAGATTGAGGTTACGTGTGTTTGGTAAGAATACAGCAGAAGTAATGTCACTGCCCTTCTCAGTGCATCATAACCTGAGCTTCATGATGTCATATGTCATTCCTGGCAATAAATACCAAGATCACTTGGTTAAGGCGGTATCTGCTGGGTTTCTCTTCTGTGAAGTTACTGTCTTTCCATTTGTAACTAATAAATATCTTGAGGGAGATATTTTGAGACCTTGTAAATATCTTGTGTATCCTCAAATTCTGTCCACTAATTTTAGCTTCTGTCTGTGTATCCTGCCTGCAGTAACTATTGCTGTGATGTTCTAATGGTGAATTTCTTACTGCCCGTGTTTATTCTGCTTTTACTAATTAGAATTCTTCTGTAAGAAAGAACATTTTTCCCCCCTCTTTTTAAAATTCATTTCACTGTGGGCTATGGATATTTACTTTATTCAGTGGGTTATCATTCAGCAGTACTATTATTTCTTCTGTTGCTCAAACTATTTTGGCTCGGTACTATTGACTAATTCCTATGCACCTCCATCCTTTCTAAGCAAAATTTATTTGAGTTCTTTTCCTTCCTCTAATTTTACTATAAAAGTGTGTCTGTTTCAATTTGGGTAGGTGGAGCGAGATAGACATAGGGTTGGTAAGGTCTCATGGAAGCTAAAGTGTCTTGTGGGGTCTTGAGGCCTTCCAAGAGTTCTTTAGGGTGGGAGAATCCTTGGACCTAGAAAAGCTGAGTACCCTGAATCCTATGGTTGTTGCTGTTTAATTCATTTGCTGAGAACTGAGTCTCAAGTGCTGCATTGGTTCCAGCCATGGCCTCACGTATGTCATCTCAATGATTCTGAAATTATACTTGATAGAAGAGCTAGGTGTCCCAACTTCTCGTTTCTAGGCCAGTGCTATTTCTGTGTTCTGAGAAAGCTTAGGGTTGACTGTGGCACTTCTGAGGATATAAGATTTTGAGACACAAGGAAAGGTGGAAAGAGTGGTAGCATCCTAGGGGTGTGCAAACTTTATTAAGTGATAATTTTCATTAGGGAAGGGAGTGATACTGCCAATTAGGGAGTGCGTGACACCTCAGTTAAACGAGTGTTTGTGTTAAGTCATGGTGTTGGGGCTCCTTCTCAGCATCCCAGCTCTCAGCTGCCTTCTTCCAGTTGTCACCCGATACACTGGCTGGACAGCTCTAATCCCTGGGTTCTTGTCCGTGACTAACCAGCATATCTCTTGCTGGATTAGTCCTCAGGGATCACAGAACAGCTTGGCTTCTTCCTTCCCCAAGCAATGTACTGCTAACGCCAAGTACGGGGAACTTGGTGTAACGCAATACAGATCCTTGGAATCGCTGACTCACTTCAGTGATGTCGGTGCCCATGAATGTGAGTGGGCAGCATGGGAGTAAAACAGTCTTCAAGGACATTACTAGACTTTTAGACACTCCAGTCTTTCCTACACTTGTGTTAAATGTTTTGCCAAATAATGAATTCCAGTTAAGTCAAGAAGGATTTTCTGATACTAAGGACTGAGAAAAGTAAATGAGATATGAGTCATGAGAACTTCTTGGCGGAAGTGGCTTAGATCAAATGAACATAGCACCTTAATCCTTTCTTGCTTGTATGTAGATTCTTTTCTTTATTTTCTGTTTTGGCAGTCTATCCAGAATTTGAAAGATAAATTTTGGGGGAGGGTCTGTGGAAGGGACGGAACAGTCATTTTCAGTTAGCAGATGCAAACTAGTATGTATAGAGTGGGCCAACAACAAGGCTCTGCTGTGTAGTGTATATATTCAATAATATATTGAATATTGAACCACATTCGATATCCTGTGAGAAACCATGGTGGAAAAAATATACACACAAAATATATATAGATGCAGGTACAACTGAATCACCTTGTTGTACAGCTGAAATTAACAGAATATTGTAAACCAACTGTATTTCAATAAAAAAGAAATAAATCTAATTGTTCATAGTTTTAGATAGATATGTGACTTCCCTGGTGGCTCAGACGGTAAAGTGTCTACCTACCATGCAGGAGACCTGGGGTCGATCTCTGCGTCGGGAAGATCCTCTGGAGAAGGAAATGGCAACCCACTCCAGTACTCTTGCCTGGAAAAGCCCATGGACAGAGGAGTGTGGTGGGCTACAGTCCATGGGGTTGCAAAGAGTCGGACACGACTGAATGACTTCACTTTAGACAGATATACTACCAGTCTGAGCCAGTGACAAACTGTCCCAAACTGACAGCTTGTTTTTTTTAAGATGCAATTATGAATTTATTTATTTTGGCTGTGCTGCCTTTCTCTGGTTGCGGCGAGTGGGAGCTTCTCTAGTTGTGGTGTGTGCGCTTTCTTATTGCAGTGGCTTCTCTTGTTTCAGAGCACAGTCTCTAACGCAAGGGCTTCCGCAGTTGCGGCTCGTGGGCTTTAGAGCGTTGGCTCAGTAATTGTGGCACAGGGGCTTGGTTGCCCTGCGGCACGTGAAATCTTCCCAGACCAGGGACTGAACCCACGTCCCCTGCATTGTCAGGCAGATTCTTAATCACTAGACCACCAGGGAAGTCTCCAATATAAGTTTGGACTCTAACTTATAACTAAATGTGCAAGGCGAATAGGAGCTCCGATGCCCATGGCAGGTGGAGAGCATGCAGTACTGGAGGGGTGAGCAGCTAAATTCCCTTCTTTCTAGTGGTTTATCTTCTATTTCTCTTTTTTTGTAAAGCATAGTGGGCTTCTCTGGTGGTGCTAGTGGTAAAGAACCTGCTTGCAAATGCAGGAGGCATAAGAGGCATGGGTTCTATCCCTGAGTCAGAAAGATCCCCTGGAGGAGGAGATGACAACTCATTCCAGTATTCTTGCCTGGAGAATCCCATGGACAGAGGAACCTGGTGGGCTATAATCCACAGGGTCGCAAAGATTTGGACATGACTGAGGCAACTTAGCATGCACACATAAAGAATACTGTTTTCCTAATTGTCTAAAAACAATTTATTCTTTCAAAATAAATTTACTAATCTTGTTACTGTGTGCCAGGCACTGTGCTAATATATAACAAGATGGCCTTGACCTCTTGGAGCTTAAGGTCTGCAGCGGCACAGCCCAATAGAAATATAATGTGCGCACATGTTGTGACTTAAAATCTTCTAGTAGCTACATTAAAAAAGGTAAAAAAAAAAAAAAACCAGGTAAAATAAATTTTGAAAATGTATTTTACTTAATTCAATGTATCTAAAATATCATCATGCCAACACATAACCAACATAAAAATTGTTAGTGTGATAGTTTACAATTTTTTTTATTGTACTAAGTCTTCAAAACTTGCTATGTATTTTATGCTGACAGCACATCTCAATTTAGACTCACCATGTGTTAAATGCGCAACTGCCTCACATGGCTGGCGATTACTGAACTGGGCAATACGGGTTTACAGAAACCTGATACATAGTCACACAAGTAAATATTTGGATGACAGTCGTAATAAGCGCTTGGGAAGAACTTGGGAATGCTAAAGGTGAGACTCAGGGGATGAACTGCTATTAACCAGGTGTGAAGGAAGATAAGAGTACTCCAGGCAAAGGAAACAGTCTGTGTAACAACTTTGAGTTGAAAAAAAGAGTGAAAAGGAGGCCAGTGAGCTGAAATGTGTGAGTAAGTGGGGAAATGAAGACACTAAGAACAGAAAGATATAAAACATCCAAAAGAAATGTAGTTTTAGAGAAAAGGTAAATGTGACTTTGAGACATTGACTTTTTTAATGGATATCTTTTCACATCACTATTGTATTTTGTTTGTTTTTTACTTTTTGCTGCACCGGATCTTTGTTGCTGTGCACAGGCTTTCTCTGGTTGTGGCGAGCAGGGACTGCTCTTCATTGCGGTACACGGGCTTCTCGTTTAGGTGGCTTCTCTCGTGGTGAAGCACAGGCTCTCGGCCGCCGGCTTCAGTAGTTACGGTGAACAGGCATAGTTATCCTGCAGCATGTGGGATCTTCCTGGACCAGGGGTCGAACCTGTGTCCTCTGAATTCACAGGTGGATTCTTAACCAGTAGATCACCAGAGAAGCCCAAGACATTGACTTTTGGTTGAAAAAAATAGAGATATGGTATAGGAAGATGGGAGAAAGGAAAGACCAGAGATTTAGCCTTTGGAGTTGGTGGAGCTGGCAAGTTACCTCTTTTGTCAAAGTCCTAAGGTCTGGACTTCTTTTTCTGGGGCCACTCCCAGGTGGGCTGGAGACCACAGCTGGGAGGGAGTGGATTAAGTTGATGAAACAGATCAGGAGTGGGCAGAGACAGAGTGAATATAAAGTGCATCCTGGAAAGGGCCAAAGGTCATGAAGGGGAGATTAAACCCAGCAATGAAGTTTTGGGGGCCAACAGGAAAAGGAATAAAAGTTTAAATCAAAGAGATGGAAGCCTGAGAGTGGTGAAATGACGTGAGGGAGCAAAATCAAGAAGTAGGGGGTCAAAGTCAGCAGATCAAAAGTGATTGGTGGACAGTTGTATTCCTCAGGACAGCATCTTTGTGGGTGGTGGGTAGACCAGGTTTAAAATTGAGGTGAAGAGTCCAGTAGATACTCTCAACAGCTACCATGTTTCCAGTACTTCTATACACTGCCAGCTTCAGACAAAGTGACCCAGAGTCTGGTCCTGGAACATGAGTTGATCCCTCTCAGGGCTATGGTATGTTTCTGTGCCTGGAGAGAAAGCTTACTTGTTTGGGAGCTGTGGAAACCTGCCCCAACTGTTACCTCCCATGCTTACAATCTGGCACACAAGGTGTCTGCTGCTCTCAGCAAATCTGAAGGAGATGGCGGCGATGAACACTAGTATTTATTTTTCAGATGGTGAAGTCTCTCTTCCACCCATCACCAGGAGAAGGCAGGGCATTTCTGCATCACTAGGCCTTGGGTCAAAACCTGCTACTCCTAATTCCATCATGATTTGCTTAAAGCTTGCTGTGTTCCTGCTGAGATCATATGAAGAAGCCTGATTCGTAGGTTCCCAGAGTTTATATTTTCCTCTCATCTGGAAATGCTGAAACAGCAAAGTGTTCTCTTGGCTGAGTGAGAGAATCCAACAGTTGGTAAGATGGCAGTGAGCCTGTTTGAAGACCCAGTCCTGAGCTGGACACAGATAGCAAATACTGCAGTTCAAAAGCAAACCAAACCACCCTACAGACCAAAGTCTTTTAGCAGGAAAAAAGCTGTTTCCTTCACATAATGTGATAATGTTCTGCCTTGGAGATGATAATTGGCTTTCAAGGACAAATGGTTTGCTCAGTAATGTTTGTGGAAATGTTGCCATCTACTCTCTAGGTCTTAGTTCTGAAGGTATTCTCCCTCATAATCTCTGAAAGTTAAAGATGATAGGTGCATGAATAAGAAGAGTAACAATGTATGGGATAGGGATCATTTCCAAGACCAAAGGAGTCGTTTTTAATCTAGGCTTGTCAAAATAACTGTCTACATTTATTGATCGTGTTGATTAAATAATGATTAAGAGCCGTGTTAAATCATTCTGGAACCATGCAGACTTAAACAATTTTGAGTAAATTAAAAGAAAATATGTTTAGGTCTTTGATTGTAAGCTATGCTTTTGGATGACAGTGCATTCAGGTCTTTTGTGAATGACAAGAGGAAAAGAAGGGAGAGGTGGTCGAGGAGGTGGGAAGCTACATAGGATCACTCAGGGCTTGGAGGTCATGACCAGGTGTTTGGGTTTTATTCTAAGAGTAATAAGAAGCTAGGGGGGATATTCACAGGGGGAGTATTCACAAGATCTGATTTGTGTTTTTAGAAGTGCACGCTGGCTACCTTGGTGTGTAGTCATATTCAATCTAGAGGGAGGGTGAAGTTCCCATTCTAGTTCTGGTCATGTTGCTGCTGAAAGGCATGGGTTCCCAGGTGATGTGGCAACAAATAGAAAAAACTCAGAGGGGAGAAAAGAACAAGCTAACCTTGTAGCAAGAGGTTTCCTCCACCCATATGTCCTACTGGCTTGGAAATGTAGCCAGAATCAAAGGGTGTATAAAATCATCAAGCCTTTGGGGGGAGTTTTGTTTGCAGAGAAGTTATGCTTGGGAACAGGTTTGAAAAACTTGAAAATGTGATGATAAAAGTCAGGCCTGCCATTCTTCGGGGTTGGTACACGTCCTGAACAGACTTGCCAGGGCAGGCCCCACACAGAATGTTCCGCTACAGGCTTCTCAGTACCGCTTCTCTAGGGTGACTCCCACCCTGAAGAGGAGTCCAAGGGGATTTGGCTCCAGAAGGACCATCTGGGATTGGAAGTCCACCCATTTCACTCCTGATAGAGATATTTTCTCTGTCCCTCCGGGTCACCCTCCCTTCATCCAGTTGCATAGCATCTCTCCTCCCCTTTGCCAGGCCTCTGTGAGTCATAGGGGCACCCTGCCCATAGGCAGTTGACCCTGCAGAGAGGAGACACACAGCACATCTTTTTCAGCGATTTTAGTGAAAATTTCCTTTATTACTGGGAGGAAATTTCAGGGTACAGGTTACATACAGTCCTTCTCATTCTCTTTTGAGTGGAGCCAGTTAAGAATTAAGAAGCCCCTTATTTGCCCCTCTGCTTCGGCTAAAGGAAGCAGCATTTAGTGTAGCATAGCATGCATGGTCAGTCATGTCTGACTCTTTTCGACCCCATGGACTACATTCTGCCAGGCTCTTCTGTCCGTGGAATTTCCCAGGCAAGAATAGTGGAGTGGGTTGCCATCTCCTCTTCCAGGGCATCTTCTCCACCCAGGGATTGAACCCATCTCCCCAGGGTCTCCTGCATTGCAGGTAGATTTTTTTTTTAACCGCTGAGCCACCGGGGAAGCCCTTAACTCCTCTGTGTAAGTCTGTGTGATTGAATTCTTCTGTTTCATCCTGACTCTCACCCTCCAGAGCTGTACTGGACTGGTTCAGCTAACGTCTTTCTCTATCTGCTTCTGAGGTTTCTGAGAAAAAAAGTCCCTGTAGGTCTGGGTGCAGACTTATCTCTTTAGTTTCAGGCTGAAGTGGTTTTTCTTGAAGCTGCATAAGCCCCCTTGCAGTTAGCAATCTCTGGATTTTGTTCTTGGACCTTGCCAGACTCCCTCACACCTTTGTGTGTGTGTGTGTCCCAGGCTCCTTCTTCCTGGCTCACTCTGCTCAGCTGAGACGTCTGTCTCTATCCACAAAATCTCTTCTGTAGCAAAGCCTTGGCTGACCCAATCTGCCTCCCTCTGTTGAACCTCATCTCTCTCTACAAGACGTCACCATCTAACCTTTCAGATACAGGTTAGCAGGCCCCTTCCCATCATTTTTCTCCTCTTGAGCCCTGGGAGTTGATAAATGTAGAATAACTTGTTTTCATGCCATACCCTAGGCCTGTATGCCATAAATTTTACAATGTTAAGATTTTGAAAATTCAGCTTGGTTATTTTAAAGGTCATCTCTATGGAGTTTTATTAAATTCCTTTTAAAGTTTTTATTATATTTTTATTTCAAAAATTTTACCCTCTTTATACAATTTTCTAAGTATCTGGACCTCCCAAATTTATTAATATATTTCTCTAAATATTTACTGTTTATCTTAAAGAATACTGTGCCATATATATATATATATATATATATATGAAAAGTGGAATGAAAGTGTTAGTTGCTCAGTCATGTCCGACTCTTGCGAACCCATGGACTGTAGCCCCCTAGGCTCCTCTGTTCATGGAATTCTCCAGGCAAGAATACTAGAGTGGGTAGTCATTCCCTTCTACAGGAGATCTTCCTGACCCAGGGATCGACCCCGGGTCTTCTGCATTGCAGGTGGATTCTTTACTGTCTGAGCCACCAGGGAATTGAGAGAGCTCTATGATTAGATGACTTTTTATAAAAAGCATTCAGAATAATTTTAAGTGTATGTTTTGAACTTTGAGATGTGTCAGATACTTTTACTTCACTAATTACAGTTAGAAGTAATTTTAGCTCTAATATTTAAAGAAGGAGACCCTAATAATTATATCCCTTTGTACATTAGCAAAACCTGGTATTTCTATTATCAGAATGAAGGTTCATTGGAATTGCCCCTTTGCCCAGCACTCTGGCTGAGTTGCAGGTACATGAGGAAGGGTTAAGGCAGTGAGATGGAGTCTGTACTTGAAGTGTTTAACAAACACAAGTTTAATGGGCTGGTAGGGGAGGAAACAGCATTTGCCTTGGATATCGTTTGGGTCAAGCTTTGGTAACTGTAATGACTTCTCAGAACTTAGGTTGGGTAACCCACTGATCAGTCTTGGATCTTTTGTTTTTCCAGTTATAAATTCTCTTGTGGCTTAATTATATATGAAAATGTAAACAGAGAAGGGTCATTAAGCAGCCTATAATGAGGTCAAAGTGCCTGTGGATTCTCTACCTGCCTTTTGCTGGATTACATATTAATATTTCCTGGTAATGGGCAATCAACTGGGTGTTCATAAACTTTCAGGACTCTAGACAAAAAAGTATTTACATAAAACCCAATATTCACTGGCTTCCAAATGGGGTCATATGAACATCTCCCTCCTGTCTTCTCTACTCCTGACATTGAAAAGCAGGTGCCTTAACAGTGGTCCAACCCAGAGTCTTTGTGGAATTCCCACGTCTGCACTCTTTGCTTCATCTTGACCTATGGCTTTTAACAATTTATGTCGATAGAGCTTATTCTGGGAGTCTTTTTATTTTTTTTAAAAAAGAGCAAAGGGGGATACAGTTTGGCGATATCCTCTTTTCTCTCTATTCATATTCCTCCCACTTGTCACTGTTTCCATCAAGATGTTTTAAAAATTATATGAGCACTCCATGTTCACTGTGAAAAATTAGAAAATACAGAAGAGCAAAAGGAGAAAAATTACATCAAATTTTACCATGCAGAGGTATCCAATTTGGTTTATAACAAAGTTCTCATTGGAGTGCACAGCCGTTTCTATGAATTCTTCATGGGGGTGTTATCTACTGTGGATCTATGTCTAAGAGCTACTATTACTGGAACCAGGAGAGACAAACTGATCTTGAGACCAAGTATAGTAGGATGAGAACATGGTAAGACTACAGTGTTTTGTGCAGCCAAGGAGAGATGGCATTGACTCACTCTTGCCATCCTGTGGGACCACTTGGCTGTGTGTGAGGACAGAAGAGGTCTCTGTCAGGGCTGTGAACAGCTTGGTTCAGACTTCGGACTGACTGCAGAATGACAAACAATAGCATGGGGATACTCTGGGATGGCTTACTGCTTTTTTTCTTTAAAAAGTCTTTGAATTCTTTTAACTGTCTGGCTTTACTTATAATTAAAGAAATGCTAATTGGAACATCCCTGAGCTCTGTTACTACTTATTAAATTAGCAAAAAATTAGTAACTGGCAAAATCCCATGCTAGTGGAAGGGTTGGCGCACAGATAGCGTTTGTATGTTGCAAGTGACATTTCAGTTGCTCCAGTGATTCTGGAAAACGTTTTGTTCGATTATAATAAGGACAGTGACACTGATTTTGTGCTCTTTTACTCAGCTATCACCCATGTTATGGGATATTGCTTGAGGAAATAATAAAAAATAAAATCATTTATATGAAAAAGTTACAATTTAGATTATCAGGAAAAGCATTGTCAAGAGACTCTCCTTCTATTTTATCATTTTCAAAATGTGTTTTATCCACTTAAGAGAGCTTTTCTAAGTATTGTAGTATTTGAGTGGTGACTGAGCCCAAGGCTGCAGGAGATAAACTTCTCTTGCTTAAGTGGAAGGGCACAACTGGTGACTTTCTGCACAGGAAAAGCTGCCTGTGGATTTTCCTCATTCCTGCCAAATTATCCCAATATGTACACTAATGTTGATTGATAGTGTAACAGAATACAGAATGAATGGGGATCTTAGAGGACATCTTGTTTAACTCACTAACTGAGACGTGTACCTCCTCTAAGCTTGTGGGCAGATGTCTGGTCACTGCTTCAACTCATAACCTCTTGGAACCATTTGTTGGAAGTTCCATTATTCAGAAAGTTCTTCCTTAGGTTAAAACAAAATCAGAGACTTCCTGGTGGTCCAGTGGTTAAGACTCTTGAACTCCCAATGCAGGGTGCATGGGTTTGATCCTTGGTTCTGCTCAGCACAGCCAAAAAAACAAACAAAACAAAATCAACCTACTTACAATTTCACCTATTAATTCCACTTCAGTCTTCTAAGGACATGTAAAATAAATCTGGTTTCCTTTTAAGTCTTTTTCCCCCCAGGCTGAAAATAGCTCTTTTAGACTTTGCTCAGATGTTGAACATATGGTTATTTTTCTCTGGAAGCATACCAATTTGTTGATATTCTCCTTAAAGCATTGCAGAAGAAAATGACCATAATCCCCTGTATGTAGTCTAAACATTTCAGAGAAGGCCTAGGAGGATTGCTCATTCTTGACACCACATTTTTATGAAAATTAAGACCTTATTAACTTTCATTCCTGCCATTTACCCATATTGTATGTGTGTACAACTAAAAGTTATTAATATCTTCATTTATGTGGTTGTTTGGTTTCTCTATTCTGTAGAAGTGCTTCATTATATATAAATATATAAATACTTTGATGAGGAATCATTCAGAGATAGTAACAAGCACTAATCTGAATTTTTGCATATGTAAATGTCCATCTAACCACTACCTAGAACAACATGTAGAAATTTTCCAGCACCTCGGTTAACAGCTCCCCAAATGTAACTTTTATTCTGACCTCTGTAACTGTGGGTTAATTTTGCTGTTTGAACTTCATGTAAATGAAATTGTGATATTCCAGTTCTCACTTTGGTGTCTATGAGCTTTATTCATAGTTTTGAATGAAGCTGAAGCTTACTTTTTTCAATGCTATTTTGCATTCTGTAGTATGAATTATACCACAATTTATTTATCTATCAGTTGTTAGCCTTTCTTGAATAAAACTCCCATGACAGTTCTAACATATGTCTTTTGGAAGATATAATTACTCACACCTGTTATATACTCAGCTATAGAATTGATGGTGAGTTTTCATGGTTGCTCAGCAGTAAAGAGTCCGTCTTCAATGCAAGAGACAGGGGTTTGATCCCTGGATCGGGAAGGTCCCCTGGAGAAGGAAATGGCAGCCCACTCCAGTATTCTTGCCTGGGAAATCCCATGGACAGGGGAGCCTAGCAGGTTACAGTCCAGTGTTTGTCACTCAGTCATGTCCAACTCTTTGTGACCCCACCAACTGTAGCCCGCCAGCCTCCTCTATCCATGGGATTCTCCAAGCAAGAATACTGGAGTGGATTGCCATTCCCTTCCCCAGAGGTTACAGTCCATGGGCTCACAAAAGAGCTGGACATGACTTAGCAACTAAATAACAAAAGAATTGATAAGTTTCACTTAGTATATACTGTTTTGTTTGGTATCCACTGCCAAACAATTTCCAAAGTGGTTATACTACTTTATATTCTCACTAGTAATGTGTGGAGTTTCAATTCTCCATATCTTTTCCAGCACTAATTATTGAAAGTTCTTTTCATTTTAGCCAGTTTAAAGAGGTGTATGGTGTTATCTAATTGTTTTATTTCACATTTTCCTGATGACTGGTTAGCAGTATAATATTCAAGTAAAATTAATTGCATGATTCAGCTCTCTTGAATTCATTTTGGATTGCTACTTTATTATCCCATAAATTTGCTATTCCACTAGCTTCTTATTATCCCCTCATTTTAATTATACCATTTATCCTCCAAGTCCCCATAATATGTGGATGTGTACGGAATAAGGCATCAAACCCGTCTAAGTTGATATCATGTTTTGATTGGCATCCTTGGGTAAGCCTTTCAACCAGCTATGAAATCAGCCTAACTGTGTGACTATCAGCCCATATTTCACCATGCTCTCCATGAAGTTGCCTAAAAATATTGAAATTCAGATCTTCTCATACCTATAATATTCTTCTTACCTATCAGTTTAGTTGGTATTCCTACCAAAAAATGAAGTAAGTTTAAGTTGGTATTCTCCGTGAATCAAGACTGGCTTCTATTAATCATGTATTCCTTTTCTAGAGCTTACAAATTATCCTTTTGATTTCCTAATGATGTATCTTCCACTTTAGAAATGTAAGACAGCATTTTCAACTTCTTACTTAAAACAAAAGTGTGGTTTATGATGGTCTCGTTGCTTCATTCAACTGCTGTGTTTAAGCTGATTTTCTTTTTTGTAAATTGAACTCTTCCTTAAAGATTTTAAGATAGCTCATTAGTTGACAACTACATAATCAGTACTTTTTTCATAGAGGATAGGAATTAAGCATTTCACAGTGTAAGTAATCATTTTTAATTTATTTCTAAACTTAAATTTCTAATTACCTGATTTTCCTAATCCCATATGTACTAAAATAATGCTTTACTTTTGCAAATGGGCAGAATGATAGAAAAGATGGATAGTGGGAAATATTTTTTAAAAAGAAGATCAAAACTTAAAATACTGTGGATCATTTAATAAAATTATCTTGGTCTATTAAATAGCATCTCAATGAGATTAAAGAGGTGGTCAACTTTTAAAGTGAGAATCTGGTCTAGCTTTGAGAAATACAGAATCAGTAACAGATATAACTAATTTATATCTTAGGGCTATTGTTGCTTATTACATTTCTTTGTGAATTAAGCAAGAAAAGTAAAGATTTCACGGAATATATTCAGTTAGTTATAGCAGCTGCCTTAAGATTGAAGATTTGGGGGCTGCTACACCCCCCCAGTTAGCCTTGTCTTCTATTTCTTCATTATATTGCAGCAAAATATTTGAATCAAAGAAAAACAAGAAGTTACCTAGTTCAATGTTTAAAATTTACCAGTGAGGAAACAAAAACGCAGTGAAACAAAATGATTTGCTTAAATTTTACCACCCATGTGGTGGTTGAAGAAGCAGATGGACAATATTTCTGCTTTCAGGGAGATCACATTTTAGTTGGAAACGGACCCGGAAGAAGAAAACACAAACACTAGAACAGAATAGATGGTGGTAAGTTTTAGACAGAGACTGGGATACACTACATCGAGTGGTCAGATCTTGTGGAATTTAGTTCTCTTTCTGCTTTACCAAAATGTTTCTTGAATGACTGTTTCAGAGTGGGAGGGGTGGGTGGGGTGAATTGAGAGAGTAGCACTGAAATATATACATGCCCATGTGCAAAACAGATAGCTAGTGGGAAGTTGCTGTGTGACATAGGGAGCTCAGCCTGGTGCTCTGTGACAGCTAGAGGGGTGAGGTGGGGGATGTGGGAGGGAGGCTCAGGAGGGAGGGGATATATGCACACTTAAAGCTGACACATGCTGTTGTACTGCAGAAATCAACACAACATTGTAAAGCAATTATCTTCCAATTGAAATAAAAAAATTAAAAAAGAAATAGAGGAGATGAAAGACAGTACTTTGCATGTATATTGAATGTCAAAATACAAGTTTATTTTCTTTTGAGTAACATACCCCCATTTGTTTGGTTTTTCGGGGGGGAGGTCTTATTATTGTTATTAAAGTACAGTTTTTTACAATATTGTATTTGTTTCAGGTGTACAGCACAGTGATTCTGTTGGTTTTATTTTTGGGGAGATTGTGTTCCATTATAGGTTATCACAAGAAATTGAGTATAATTCCTCATGCTACACAGTAACTCCTTCTTGCTCTCACTTGTTTTTTAAACAAACTCGGAATATATTTACAGAATGAAGATACGTGTAAATGGAAAATATACTTGAGGAATTCGGGAAGTCCTGCAGTGTGGCTTAGGGCAAATGAATCATATCTTTCCACCTTTGAAATTGTTTTTCCAGATGTATTGATTAAAATCTTCTCAGAGGAGTTTGATGAAATGGTATGACTAATGACTAACCTAGGAAATATTTCCATAGCTTTTCTAAGGAAGACTGGAAAGATACTCTTAGAGGCCTCCTCAAATCCCAGTTTTGACATTGAAGCTCGACCAGTGTACACGTCATCTAATTTGGTGATCCTTTAGCTTTCCTGCCACCGAATAGGGAAAACATTTAACATCAAGAACTATGTTAGACTTCAGGGAATAAAAATGTCTGAGATAGGATCCTGGCCCTCAGGGATGCTATACTCTAATTAAGGAGATAAGTCCCAGGTTAGTATGTTGAGCAAGTAGACAGAAAAGACGCTTGATGGCTATCCGGAGGAGGAGAAAATGCCTTTCTGTAGGAGGAAGGCTTCCTGGTAGAAGTTATGAGGTGGACTGGACTCTGGAGGATACGTGCTTTGAAAAGGAGAATGCTGTAACTATAGCAGTGCTGGTGGAAGGTTTCTCAAATAAAGCTTCTACAGGGACTGGGGCAAAGGTTATTGTTGTTCCCCAGTGACATAGGTCAAAAAAGTCCGTTTGTGATGAACAAGCCTGGGTGACCGGAAAAGGTAAAATGGGGTAGGGTAGGGCAAAGAGGGAGGTGAAAAATGATTTTGTAGTCTGTGTCTGGGTGACAGATGGCTTCATTCATACGACTGAGGAATTCTGAAGGGAAAGCAGGTTTGAGGGTAAGGTCATATCTGAGGTTAGTAGCAAATCTGATTTAAAATGTCCATCAGATAGTAGGAGTGAAGAACTGGGCCAGGAGTGAGGTGATGGTAGTACTGAGGAATCACTGCTGTGAGCAGTGGTCAATGAGATGGGGAATGTGGGAACTCTAAGTGAAACACTGAGCAAGAGCCACTGCTGCTTTCCACTGGGGCCTTTCTAATTGATCTCCTAGAGTAAAATGATTCCTTGGAAGCTCAAGAGAGCTGACAGTTATTGACCCAATACTCACCTCATTCAATACTTGATGTTAATGACAGTAAATGGGGCAACCTATATTAGTACCTACACAGTCCTACTCTTGCTTATTAATAGGATGAAATGTATATGTTATACACCATGTATCTATCTCATATACTTTGTGATCTAGACTAAGGCATACCTGAGGGTAGAAAGAAGCACAATTCAATCATTCCAGGACACCATGTATACGCCAAGACTGCCCCGGGCAAAGCAGTAAGTATGGCAGACTACCTACTGAGAAATTACAGTTGTAAAAACTGTAAGGTAAAAAAAGAGCAATTTTTATTGTTTTATTAGCTAAGTGACCCTGTATAAACCACTCAATCTCTCTAAGCCTTGGTTTTCTCATTTGTAGAATTTAAAGAGGAACTGTCCCTCTACAGTTCTTTTCACATCAGAGTGACCCTTCCAGTATGAATGCTAGTTCTGAGTATGGTGTTATTGTCGTTTAGTTGCCCAGTTGTGTCTGACTCTTTGCAACCCTGTGGATTGCAAGTACATAGGTGAAAGCAGAGAAATCGTTAGAACCAATAGAAAACTATTGCAATAATCTAGATCAGAGATGATTTTAGTTTGGACTGGAATGGTAGCAATGAAAGTTATGAGAAGAGATTAGATTCTGGATATAACTTGAAGGAAGAGTCTACAAGATTTTTTGATGAGAGAATGAGAGATGTTAAGGAAGAATATAACTATTTTGATATACGTCACTGAAGGAATAAACTTTCTATTCATGAGGCTGGGAAAACTATGAGTGGAGTAGATTTTGGAGGAAGATCAACTTTGGAAATGTTAAGTTTTAGATGTCAATTAAGGATCCAAGTAGAGGCGTTGAGTAAGATATTGAAGTCTGTAGTCCGGGAGAGTTTAAGCTGCAGATATATATATTTGGAAGTCCCCAGATGATATCAGTAAGTATGTGATGGTCCAAGACAAGAGAAGAGACACAAGGTCTGAGCCCTGTGCATTCTGACTAAACGCGAAGGTAAAAGAGATGGAAGGAAACAGCAGAGGAAATTGAAAAGGAGCAGCCAGAGTGCTAGGTGGAAAACCAAACAAACCTATCTTGGGAGAAGCAGGAGGAGTATCTACTAATGGGAAGGGAATTATCAACTCATATGCGCAGTGGTCTGCTGCTGGTACATCAAGTCAGATGAGAACTTAAAATTGATCATTGGATTTAGCGACATAAAGGTCACTGAGGAAGTTCAGTTCAGTTCAGCTGCTCAGTGGTGTCCGACTCTTTGCGACCCCATGAATCGCAGCACGCCAGGCCTCCCTGTCCATCACCAACTCCCGGAGTTCACTCAGACTCACGTCCATCGAGTCAGTGATGCCATCCAGCCATCTCATCCTCTGTCGTTCCCTTCTCCTCCTACCCCCAATCCTTCCCAGCATCAGAGTCTTTTCCAATGAGTCAGCTCTTCACATGAGGTGGCCAAAGTATAGGAGTTTCAGCTTTAGCATCAGTCCTTCCAATAAACACCCAGGACTGATCTCTTTTAGGATGGACTGGTTGGATCTCCTTGCAGTCCAAGGGACTCTCAAGAGTCTTCTCCAACACCACAGTTCAAAAGCATCAATTCTTCGGCACTCAGCTTTCTTCACAGTCCAACTCTCACATCCATACATGACCACAGGAAAAACCATAGCCTTGACTAGATGGACCTTTGTTGGCAAAGTAATGTCTCTGCTTTTGAATATGCTATCTAGGTTGGTCATAACTTTCCTTCCAAGGAGTAAGCATCTTTTAATTTCATGGTTGCAATCACCATCTGCAGTGATTTTGGAGCCCAACAAAATAAAGTCTGACACTGTTTCCACTGTTTCCCCATCTATTTGCCATGAAGTGATGGGACCAGATGCCGTGATCTTCGTTTTCTGAATGTTGAGCTTTAAGCCAACTTTTTCACTCTCCACTTTCACTTTCATCAAGAGGCTTTTGAGTTCCTCTTCACTTTCTGGCATAAGGGTGGTGTCATCTGCATATCTGAGGTTATTGATATTTCTCCCGGCAGTCTTGATTCCAGCTTGTGCTTCTTCCAACCCAGCGTTTCTCATGATGTACTCTGCATAGTTGTTAAATATGCAGGGTGACAGTATACAGCCTTGATGTACTCCTTTTCCTATTTGGAACCAATCTGTTGTTCTGTGTCCAGTTCTAACTGTTGCTTCCTGACCTGCATACAGGTTTCTCAAGAGGCAGGTCAGGTGGTCTGGTATTCCCATCTCTTTCAGAATTTTCCACAGTTTATTGTGATCTACACAGTCAAAGGCTTTGGCATAGTAAATAAAACAGAAATAGATGTTTTTATGGAACTCTCTTGCTTTTTCCATGATCCAGCGGATGTTGGCAATTTGATCTCTGGTTCCTCGGCCTTTTCTAAAACCAGCTTGAACATCTGGAAATTCACAGTTCACATATTGCTGAAGCCTGGCTTGGAGAATTTTCAGCATTACTTTACTAGCGTGTGAGATGAGTGCAATTGTGCGGTAGTCTGAGCATTCTTTGGCATTGCCTTTCTTTGGGATTGGAATGAAAACTGAGCTTTTCCAGTCCTGTGGCCACTGCTGAGTTTTCTAAATTTGCTGGCATACTGAGTGCAGCACTTTCACAGCATTGTCTTTCAGGATTTGAAATAGCTCCACTGGAATTCCATCACCTCCACTAGCTTTGTTCATAGTGATGCTTCCTAAGGCCCACTTGACTTCACATTCCAGCATGTCAGGTTCTAGGTGAGTGATCACACCATCATGATTATCTGGGTCATCGTTTTATCATTGAGGAATGATGAGGGCAAAAGCCTGAGGTAGAAGGGTTTAAGAGAGGAAAGGGGAAAAAATTGGAGACAGCACTTAGACAACTTTTTAAGATTTTCTCTAACAGGGAGAAGAGAAGTGAAGTGACAGCTGGAAGGGAAAGTGAAGTTGAGTATTTTTTTTTCCTGCAAGATGGACAATGATCAAGTAGAAAAGAAGAAATGGAAAATACAGCAGTGAGGAATAAAATTTGTAGAGTGATGTCAAGAAGGAAGAGAGCTAGTGTGAAAAGTTAAAGGGGGATGATGGGCTTTGCTTGTCTAGTAATAGCACATGGCAGCAGATAGAAGTGGGGTTGACGTGAAGAGAGGTCGAGTCTCTGGTTTGTTCCGAGTGTGCGCCTGGTCATTCCACAGTGGCTTTCTACTGTGGAGGAGAGTTGTGTGTCCACCGTGGACCTTTGAATAAGGCTCACTGAAGTCTAGTATATTAATATAATGTCGGTGCTTTCACTGCATGAGACACAGGAAGTCTAGGGTTTTAATCTCAGTTCCACGTCAATTTCCCAAAGTGAGGTTATTTCGCTGACCTTCAGTTTCTGGGGGTTGGAGGGGAAGGAGAGAGAGGGAGGGAGTTAGGGAGAGGTGGGGTGAGAGAGCACTTATCTTTTTCTCTTTGGTCCGGAGCATTACTTCTTAATTGTATGCTTTCCTCATTCTGTTTCACTAAATTCTCCTATGCTCTCTCTTTAAATTCCCTTGTTTAGAAGGCAAAGTTAAACCACTGTTACAAAATTTCCTTTCTGTTCAGAGTCAGTATACTTTTGTTACTGTTTGATGACATGTATTGGAGGAGCATTTTTATGGCTCACAAGTAATTTCTTATAATTTATATCATGTTTGTAAGCAAGGAAGTACCTATTTAACATTTAACGTATTGGGACTTTGGGAAGCAGAGAGGTTAAGTGACTAGCCCAAGGACACACAGCTACTACGTGGTAGACCTGGGCCAGAAATTAAGGTATTTTTCTAATAGTACCTCTCTCTAATAATACCTTTCACAGTATTAAATTGCAGTATTAGAATGGAGGCTTATACTTAAATGTAGAATGCAAAGAAACTAAATAAAGAAAATATTCAAAATATATTCTGCCATTTTGTTCTTGTTAAAAATAAATTATATAAGAATATATTCTTTTTTTTTTAAAGAATTCTGACAGTTCAGACAAAGCAAGTCCCCATTTACTCACCCAAGTCTCACTGCCCTTCATAGAGGTGACTACTGTTATCAATCAGCTTGTACGTATCTCTCTCTTTTAAAAAGTGGCCTCTGGTGTTGCTTTACCTGGTTTGAAAAGTAGTATGTTGTCATTATAAGAGAAAAAAGAAGAGAAAAAACCACCCACTCATTATCTCACTAAACAGAGATAAATATTTTAGTGTCTTTCCTACTAGTTTTTTTTAAATTAATTTTTTGGGGGCATAGTTGATTTACAATATTGTGTTAGTTTCTGCTGTATAGCAAAGTGAATCAGTTATACATTTACATATATCCACTCTTAGATTCTATTCCCGTATAGGTCATCACGTAGTGGAGCTCCCTGTGCTGTACAGTAGGTTCTTATTAAATGTTATCTATTTCATAGTGGTGTGTATATATCAATTCCAGTCTCCCAATTTATCCCTCCTCCCCCCAACCGCTTGATAACCTTAAGTTTGTTTTCTGTATATGTGACTCCATTTATGTTTTGTAAATCCTACTAGTTTTTATCTATGAGATATTTATAATAATGCATATTTTATATAATTGTATTTTTAGTGCCTGATGTTTTAACACTGTTGGGTAGCTGCCTGTTCTCTAGCTCAGTCACCCACCTAGAAGCTAGTACCACATCACAACCAGCTGTCTGCATGGCTTCATACCCCAAATGCCAGCTATCTATCCCTTGAGAAAGAAATTCTGCTCCTAAGACTATTTCCTACCTCACTAAGGATAAATGAGGCTTTGTGTGCTAACAAAAAACAGCAAAGGGCCCTAACCCCAACCAATGGGAGAAAGGTTAAATAAATTTTGTTGCATCTGTAAGATGGAATGCTGCCATCAAAAATCATGATTTCCCCTTGAAGAAAAATGACATCTTTTCTTCTCAAGCTAGGATGGAAAACAATAACTAACAAAAGGTCAAAAGGGATTTTTGCGTATGAACATGCAGGTTTTGGTTGATCCTGTATCTATTTCATACAAAAAATATGCTATACCCCAAACACTGTGGTCTATTGTTATTTAATAAGCAAACCTATCTAAAAAACCCATGATTTTCTAATTACCTGGGAAAATGCTTATAATAAAATAATAGGTATATATATCATACTGCTGCTGCTGCTGCTAAGTCGCTTCAGTCGTGTCCGACTATATGAGTATGTATAAACTGTGTGTGTATAAAATACATATAATATTGTAATTTAAAAATATATCTTTATATATTTCATGTCTTTACATTAGATTATGTTTAAGTGTATTAATTTGTGCTAAATAATTTCATAAGAAATGCATTAAAATATTAACTGCAATTATCTGTCAGAAGTGGATGATGGTTGATTATTTCTTTCAACATATTTTTCTGTGCTTTTATACTTCTTCCAGTAAAGATATATTACTTTTATGAGGAAAACAAATTTTTTAACATTGTATTATGGGCATTTTCCCATATTGCTAACAATTTTTTTGGAACCCTTGTTTTTAATGACAGCATATTTCTTTAGTTAGATGTGGTCCCCTAATTTAACTATTTACTATAATATTGGAAGTTTCCAATATTTTTGAAATTATAAATAATGTTGAGATAAATTATCTCCTTTATCAGGTGGGAATGTTCTTTTTCTGTCTAATAGGGTGCATCTTCATTTATGAACCTCACTGAGTGTTTTTCAGGAAGAGAGAACAGATTCCATGTTAATTATTGAATCTCATTGTCTAGGTGAGTGCTTCACATCTACTGAGCCACTTATATCAAAGAATAATGACGGGGACAATAATAATGAACATGCATCTTTGGTTACTCATTAATGCCATCTGCTCAGTAAACCATTAATGGGCTTACACTTTTGACCTGTGAAAAGTGCTTTTAATTACACTTTTTTCCCCTCTTTTCACTGTGTGATTCTACCAGACTGCTGGATCCTTTGAACATGCTGTTACTTGTTTGGAGTGGCAAATAAGCTCTCTGGTTTTATGCTGACTTAAACAATGATTAAAAACAAATATCCCTCTAGGCTTTGGGTGTTGCAGTAAGTATAGGATGAATATTTTGGGGTTAAAAGTTCCCACAGTCTATTTGATTAATAAGCAAATCATGTAACTTTTCAGTAATAGATAATTGCTCAATGATTACAAATAAAACAAAAACATAAAAATTATGAAACTAGTAATCAACTAAATTAAAACAACTATTAAAATTAAATAACTTTTTAAACTTATGAAATTAGCAAAGATTTTTAAACTGAAACATCCAGTTTTGTTAGATATAGAGAAAAACATTCATGAAAAGCTTATTGGCCAGTGAGATTGTAAACTGATTCCCTTTGGTCAATTTGGACATAAATATTAATGCCTAAAATCTACTTTCTCTTTGAGCCAGTGTTTATACTTAGAGAAATGTATCCTAAAGAAATAATTATTACTGTGGGATTCTGGTAAAGATTAGTGACAAAACATGTTCAGCAATATTTATACTAAGAAATAAAGAGAACAATCTCAACCTGAGTATATTCAGTCAATATGTATTTATTGAGTCCTATTATATGCCAAATTCCATCATTCCTTAGAATCTTTGGATACAATGATGATAGAACAGGTGATCAAATACCTGTAGCCCAGTAGGTACATCCATTCAATGAAATTCTAGGTACCCATTTAAAAATCATGCTGCAGAAGTTTGCTTCAGTTAAGATAAACTTACAGAATTTAGATTTACCTTACTGTGTTAAGCAACAAAATACAAGATAAATTCTTTTTACAAAGTAATGATAATCATGCATTGAACAATGGGCAGTGTAGGACTGTAATCTCTGAGAGAATTTTTTTTTAAAAACTAAGATTTGGGGGAAGTCAAGGCTGCTAACATTGTTAGAGTGGAATGCTTGGGAGGAAGAAGTCCATGAAGAGAGAGCTTCATATATCTCTAGAGGGATCCCCTTGAGTCTTTGAGTGCTGATCTGTACATATGTGAAAAGAGACTTTCTGAACCTAAGGAAATAACTGCTAGAAGGAATGGGTAGGAAATAGCAGCATCACACAAAGTTGGGGAGTACTAATGTTTCCTTCAGCCAGAGTACAAAGACTTTATAGAGCAGAATTCTTAGAAGGTAATCACTTTAATAATAGGGATTAATTGGACTTAGACTAAAGGCTGCTTTGGACCTATCCTCAGTTCAGTTCAGTCGCTCAGTCGTGTCTGACTCTTTGCGACCCCATGAACCGCAGCACGCCAGGGCTCCCTGTCTATCACCAACTCCCAGAGTTCACCCAGACTCACATCCATCGAGTCAGTGATGCCATCCAGCCATCTCATCCTCTGTCATCCCCTTCTCCTCCTGCCCCCAAACCCTCCCAGCATCAGAGTCTTTTCCAGTGAGTCAACTCTTCACATGAGGTGGCCAAAGTACTGGAGTTGCAGCTGCAGCATCATTCCCTCCAAAGAAATCCCAGGGCTGATCTCCTTCAGAATGGACTGGTTGGATCTCTTTGCAGTCCAAGGGACTCTCAAGAGTCTTCTCCAACACCACAGTTCAAAAGCATCAATTCTTTGGCGCTCAGCCTTCTTCACAGTCCAGCTCTCACATCCGTACATGACCACTGGAAAAACCATAGCCTTGACTAGACGAACCTTTGTTGGCCTATCCTAACAAAGCTTAAAAGCAAGATACACAAAGATGCAGCTGATTGCTAATAACTTCACTGCACACCAGAACAAAATCCAATGCTGTTTAAAGTAATTTAACAAAATTCAACTACCAGTGAGGTAAAATTAACTCTCTGTAGCAATCAATCAAAAATTATCAGGTATGCAAAGAGGTAGGAACATCCAACCCATAGTCAGAAGAAAAATCAGTCAGTAGAAAAAGAAATGACACAGGTACAGAAAATAGCAGAAAAAGAACATCAAAGCAGCTATTATATATATATATATATACATACACATATGTATGTTCAAAAAGGTAGAGGAAAACCTGATGATGATAGAAATTGAAAATATTAAAAAAGGACCTAAGTGGGACTTTTAGAAATGAAAAATAAAACATCAGAAACAAAAAATACATTGGATGAGATTAACAGCAGATTAGATACTGCCAAAGAAGAGATCAGTTTAAAGATATAGCAATAGAAGTGTTCCAAAATGAGGCAAAGATATATATATATATATATATTTTTTTTTTTTTTAAGGAACAGAACATCAGTGATGTGTGAACCAATATAACACGTTCTATCACATGTGTTACTAGAAGCAGAAAATTTTTTTTCTGGAAATAATAGGCAAAGTTGGGGAGTTGATTGCTTGCAAAGGGCAAGAAGATAATTTTTTGGATGATGGAAATATTTTATATCAATTAAATATATATATTAATTGTGGTGGTTATACAATTTTATTCATATATCAAAACTCACTAGACTTAAAATTGGTAAATTTTACTGCAGATTTATCTCTATAAAAATTATGGTTCCCTTCACAAAAATGATGTGGAGTATCATGAAATGATGATGAAAAATGTAGTAAGGTAAAAAAGAAAAACTTGTAATACATGTTTACATTACATTTTATTTTTTGAAAAATATAGAAAAGACTCTTGAGAATCCCTTTGAAAGCAAGGAAACCAAACCAGTCAGTCTTAAAGGAAATCAACCCTGAAGACTCACTGGAAGGACTGATGCTAAAGCAGAAGCTCCAATACTTTGTCTGCCTGCTGCAAACAGCTGACTCATTGGGAAAGACCCTGAAGCTGGGAAAGATTGAGGACAGAGAGAGAAGGGGATGACAGAGGATGAGATGGTTCGATGGCATGAACTTGGGCAAACTGCAGGAGATGGCAAAGGACAGGTAAGCCTGGTGTGATGCAGTCCAAGGGGTCACAAAGAGTTGGACTTGACTTAGCGACTGAACAACAACAAAGAAAAAGGCTGAAGAGATATATAACAAAATATTAGCCCTACTGATTGCTTTGTAATGGGAAAATTTTTTTTAAGTAAATTAATTTTTCTTCTTTTTGCTTAATGTTTAGTTTTAGTTTTCAATTTTTTTCCCAAAGACTAGTTCCGTTGTCCAGACTTGAAAGATGTGATAGGAATCACCAGCCCTGCATCTTTCAAGTCTTTGATGATGGAGCTAGTCTTTCTGATGGTTGGGGGTGGGGGTGTTTCATAATACTCCACAGTTCACGAGACTAATGTGCAGACTTTGCCCAAGTCTGAGTATACATATTCAGACTACATACTCTGAACTGGGGATACAATCACCTAATAGGTTTATGGTCACCCAGGACCTACGACTAGGTGGGCTGATCTGTACGATAATCTCTTAACTGTAAGTGGTGTACCTCAGGATGGGTCTCCAAGAATTAGCACATTTTGGAGTAGAAGTCAGTAAAGATTCAGAGGACTGGTTATTTCCCTCAGTGCACAGTGTTCTTGCCCAATGGTCATACTTCCCACAGTTTCCATAGGAACAGTTAGGAGAGAGATGTAACCTGCTTTCGTGTGCTTGCGAGTCTCTTCCTCAGTAGTGCCTTGCTTTCCTTCTACGAACTGATTCCGATCAGAGAAGTGGCTATTACAGTAGTTCTCATCAGACTTAAAGTTTGTTTGCCAGACTTAAAGTTGTTAGTTATATAAATCAAGTAGGACCTTAGTGGGCTTCCCCCTATTTCAACCTGAAGGGACCCACAATAAACCAACAAAAAGAATCATTCATTGAATGTCAGACAGTTCTGCCCATTAGGTTATTTTGCATCTGTGTATCTTGCATTTAATCATTGCGAATCAATACTCAGCTTCTGTGACCCCAGATTCCTGGTATTTTTCGGTAAAATCAGTGGAGCTCATTTCCAATGCAGCGCCTCCAGCTTGTAGGAAATAACTGTGTGCATGGGTGCTCAGTCGCTCAGTTGTGTCCGACTCTTTTTGATCCCATTGACTGTAGCCTGCCAGGCTCTTCTGTCCATGGAATTTCCCAGGCAAGATAGTGGAATGGGTTGCCATTTCCTCCTGCAGGGGATCTGCCAGAACTGAGGATTGAACTCATGTCTTCTACATTGCCGGTAGATTCTTTACTGCTGAGCCACCTGGGAAGCCCATCGGCTATTACTAGGTGAGGTCTTATGAGACCTTCAAGCAAGGCAAGGACAGTTTTAGTAAAAGGAGGATTTGAGACTTTTTTCCACTCTCATTAGACAACTCAGCTCAGTGTAGTCAGTTATCTGAATCTTCCCATTTGTCCTCATTTTACATCTTGGGGCTCTAGCCTTTTATTACTGCTGCCCTTGGTTTCACCTAACATATTTGCCTAGGTTGTGAATTACATTTAATGGACATAGTTAAATGTTACAAAATGGGTAACATCTAAAATCAATCTTTGAGTTTGTTTTGGGGTTGTTACAGGCCTTCAGGAGCAAGAGATTGGAGACTTGTATAGGACCATTATAGAAATCCCCTGATAATTGGTCTGTATTTTTAGCCAGTAATTTTTAATTTTCAAAATATCCTTCTGTTTCCTTAAGCTATCAAATGTCCTTGTGCTTTTTCATTCCTTTTATATAGTAGTTATTTGCCAGAGGAGCGGTCCCCAACCTTTTTTACACCAGGGACCAGTTTTGTGGAAGACAGGTTTTCCATGGACCCAGGGTGAGGGGATGGTCTTGGGATGATTCAAGCACATAACATTTATGCGCTTTATTTCTATTATTGTTACATCAGCTTCACCTCAGATCATCAGGCACTAGATCCTGCAGGTTGGAAACCCCTGTTATATATGGGGGTCTCACCAAACCTGCCTTCAGTGAGGTCTTCATTCCAGCTGATCACCATTTGCCCTTGGCTGCCATGGGCTGCTAGAGTTTCATCCGTTACTACCAGCCGGGCTTATTGTTCCATTTAGTTGCAATCAGGTCAGATGATAGATTTATTCATAATGCCTCTGTTTTATTAGGAATCTGTTGCTTGTCCCTGCTACCTGATACACATATCTGCTTATTTAGGTTCCGTGATAGGCAGAACAATGCCTCTGAAGATGCCCCTCTTCTAATCCCTGGAACCTGTGAGTGTGTTAAGTTTACATGGCAAAGGAGAATCAAGGGTGCAGATGGAATTAATGTTGACAATCAACTGGCTTTACAATAGGAAGACTAGCCTGGATTATCCAGGTGGAACCAGTGTAATCACCAGAGTGCTGAAAAATGGAGGAGGAGTTAGAAAAAAGGAAAGTCAAAGGAAGATGTGTCAAGGGAAGAACGGTCAGAGAAATGCAGTGTTGCTGGCTTTGATAATGGAAGAAAGATGCCTCTGAAAACTGGGGAAACCAAGAAATGGATTCTTCCGTGGAGTCCCCAGAAAGGAATGCACACTTGTTGATACCTTGATTTTAGAACTCCTGACTTCTAGAACTGTAAGTGTATGATTTTGTGTTGTCTTAAACTACAAAGTTTGTAGTAAGTAACATTGCAGTAGCAATAGAAAACAGCAGATTCTTAGTTTCAAGCACAAGAAACTACACGGCTTTAAAAATATATATTTTTATTTTTATTTCTTTATTTGACTGCACCAGTCTTAGTTGTGGCATGCAAACTCTTATTTGCTTAATATGGGGTCTAGTTCCCTGACCAGGGATTGAACCTGGGCCCCATGCATTGGGAGTACAGAGTCTTAGCCACTGGACCATCAGGCAAGTCCCCTAAATGTCTATTATTGAGAGAGTTTTATCAGATAGCACATAGACTATCTGGGAGAACCAGAACACAAGCCCTGGAGGCTCTTTGTCTGAAGTCATAGCACAGTCTTCTCAAGAACGTGGTTCACTGAACTGTCTCAGTCCCCTTGGGGGCATGGCGACTGCGCTTGCGCTGTTGATAGCATTGCAGGACACTAGGTCTCAAACACTGTTGCTGGAAAATTCAGCCTCCCTCTGGAAACTAAATGTAGGTGCTATTCTGTGTCACCCTCTCCAGACATAGATTTTGTGCAGTCTCCACTTCTTTGGGTCATTAACATCTAATCAGAACCTAGAATCTAGATGTATGATTATCTTGGCTTGGCTTGTATGCTTGCACCCTGTAGCTGCAAGGGATTTTGAGAAATATCTGCCATCGCTTACTTTTCTGCTTTGCTTCCAGGCTGGTGCATTCCTCACTTAAGAAGGTGATTCAGCTGCTAGTTACCAAAAAGAATGACTAATGTCTACCACAGCATTTATAATCCCAGCAGAGGAGAGATTTTTGTCTCCCAGGGTCTGCTCCAATCTCTGAGAAAGATTCTGACTGACCTTAGGTCTTTTGCTGACTCCCTGTAACGAATTATTGTTTAATATGAGTAGAGGGTCACTGGTTAGCAGGTTTTGGTGGGGGTCCTTGACTTCCCTTTATGGAAAGATATAGGTACCCAAAGGAACAGTGATTGAGTTAGCAGACAAAGAGGGAAAGGAAAAAGCCATATTATGATAAAAAGAGCTTATGGCTATAGCTAGACCCATTTAAGTTAAATCACTGCTTGCTGGTTTGCAAACTCCAATTTATTCAAATGTACCTGCATTTTACCAGGGGAGTTAAACAGTCCTACTTCTGGTGCCGAGGTGCCTGTATATGTCCAGATTCTGTCACTACTAACTGGGTGATTTTTGTGTTTCAATGTTCTCATTTTTAGAATGGATATAAGAATAGTACTTCCTAGAACAGTTGTGATTAATACATGAATTAATGAACTTAGAATAGTGCTTGGTACATAGGAATTGCTATCATTAATTATTATTATTATTTTAATACAACTCAGACACACAAAGACAGGAACTTAATTATGTTTATATAATCTAGTTTTCAAACTGTTATTTCTGCTAATGGTGGAGTGTGGGTGTGGGAGGGGAACTGAAAATGGCCAATAAGGGATAATTCAAACAGCATATTTTAGACAAAAGCAGTAAGTTTAAAACTCAAACTCCTAAAGAAACTGTCTCCCCTCTCTCGTGGGGTCTCACCCTCCTCTCCTTTCCTCCCCTAATGTGAACTGGAGTGCAGGAAGAAAATGTGGACGATTGTGGCAGCAGGATGGTCCCCAGGCTGTCTCCTGTATCTTCTCAGATGGCCATCTGACTGGTGTGTCTGGTCAAATCTTGTCCCTTTAATCTTGAGCCGGTGGCCACTGAAGTATCGCTGGTTTGGGGCATCCCTGAAGAATTTGGGTCCTGCCACAGCCTCCAGAAATGAAGTCCATGCTCACTGTGACCCTTCCTCCCGACTCCAGGCTGCTCTGCTTTAATTTTCCTGGAATGCCCAGAATTCCCACTTGTTTTATCTCTGCATTTTATGGTATGCATTACCACCCTCTGGGCTTCCCAGGCGGTACAGTTGTAAAGGATCTGCCTGCCAATGCAGGAGACACGAGTTTGATCCCTAGGTCAGGAAGATCCCCTGGAGGAAGAAATGGCTACCCACTCCAGTATTTTTGCCTGGAGAATCCCATGGACAGAGGAGCCTGGCATTTTACAGTCCATGGGGTCGCAAAGAGGCAGACACGACTAAGCACTCACACACGCACGCACCACCCTCTACCGTTCCTACTCTGTTGACTCCGTACCACGTTGAAAAGAGCGTGTAAAATGCTAGTCTTTTTTAAGGAGTTTGCATTTTCTAAAGGCTATTCTTTTGAGACATGAGGAGAAAGTCTCTGTACTTGGATTCCTCTAGCTTCCTGAACTTCTTGCTTTTCTTTTTTTTCTTACTCTATCCTGTCACTCATCTGTTCCCCTAGTGACAAAGATTTCTTTTTTTCCCTTTCCCTGAGTTAAGAGGTGTACCATATCCTGACTTCTTTCTGCCTTTGTTTCCCTGCTTTGTCTTTCAGGCTCTGGTTCTTAGTATTTCAAGAAAAAACTTTTGAGTTGCAAAATTTCATTCCTTCTCAATAGAATTTGGTGATCAAAACTTAAAAATGGCACTAAAACACATAATTTGCAAATTAAAGCTGGACAATAACTTTATCTTTCCTCTGAAAATGTTAAATGCTCTTGATTTTTACTGGGTAGGGAGAAGCAAGGCAAGTACACCAATTTAATATTTTAAAAATAGTATCCCTGTTCCATCAAGCAGCAGATACTTGATAAAAAGCTATTCTTCTTTTATGTAATATACTTGTTTAAAAGATATCAGTAAATAATGCTTAACTTTATGCATAAATGTTGGAGTTGCTCAGCAATGTACTGGAGCTCTATGACATTGATTCATTCACTCAACAAATACAAACTGATAGCCTGTTATATGCTAGGACTTGCTTTAAGTGTTCTGTAATTTCCTTTCTAGAGTTTAGGCCAAATAAGTGACATTGCTTTCAACAGTGAAATTTTCTACAAAATAGCCCCAGATTCTTCAGTAAGTTGGGTATGGCCCAAGGTGCACCATGTATATACCAAACCCACCCATTAACAAATAGTAATTTTTCAGTGTAGTGTCCCAGTTCAGAAAGGTTAACTTGCTTCTCTTGTCCCTGACTCAGTATTAGCGAAGTATGGGATGAAAGTTCAAGTTGTTGGGAGGGCCCCTGCTGATCTTTCTGTCTAGACAAACCCAGCCCAGCATAATTGCCAGGTTCCTAGATCTCCTGTTGGTTTCCTTCTTCTTTTTGCCCAAGGCTGGCCATGAGCTCTGATATTAGCCTTGGCAGCAGAGGAGGGTTAATGACAGTGATGAGTTATACTGAACCTAAGGAGAAGTCCCTTTGTTGTTCATTGGCAATTAGTCACTAAGTTGTGTTCAACTCTGTGCGACCCCATGATCTGTAGCCCACCAGGCTCCTCCATCCATGAGATTTCCCAGGCAGGAATACTGGTGTGGCTTGCCATTTCCTTCTCCAGGGGATCTTCCTGACCCAGAGATGGAGCCCACATCTTTTGCATTGGCAGGCAGATTCTTAACCACTGAGCCACTAGGAAAGCCCAAACTGCTCTTAGCTTCCTGATTTTTGGAATGGGAAGCCATTGGTAAAATTGATGTCTCTTACTGAGGACAAAAGATACTATTCCAAGTAGCAGAGTTCTGAGTGTGTCTTTTTGATCCTCTGTTTCCTAATTCTGTTTCCTAATTTTATGTAAACATGGTATAATTAGATTTCAAATGGTGAGAAGCTCATGGAGAAAGCAGGTAATTGGAAACATCTTGGCTATACTATACATGTCATGTAGAGATCATATTTACCATTCCTACTTAGTTAATAAAATAATAGGTAAAGCTATAGGTTAAGTTTACTATAAAAATAAACTTCTACAACTTAATCTTACCAGTTCTCTGTAATGATAAAAATATAACCAATTTTCCAGAGATCACATGAATTTTTTTGGTATGTGTCAAGGATATTCTAAAGTGTTTTGCTATATACGAAATGGCAATTTTTCATGTGCAAAAGCAGATTTTAGAAAGATAGCAATAGATATGTCAAGATAAAACTGAAGATGCTTACCCATGCAAGAAAATGTCATATGTAGCCAGATTGGCTTGTAAGTGCAAAAGCTTCTTATAACTCTTGAATCCTCTGTGTGCGCTTTTTTCCCCCTCTGTGTGCTAAGAAATCTCACAAAGGTAGCTCATCAGTTGTGACATGGCTACTGTGAGGACTATTTCCTTGGAAAATGATCTCACATTACCTCTACTTCCGTGTGCGTGTGCTAAGTCGCTTCAGCCATGTCCGACTCTTCATGACCCTACAGACTATAGTGCACCAGGCTCCTCTGTCCATGGGATTCTGCAGGCAAGGATACTGGAGCGAGTCGCCATGTCCTCCTCCAGGGGATAGTCCTGACCCAGGGGATCAAATCCACATCTCTTACGTCTCCTGCATTGGCTGGTGGGTTCTTTCCCACTAGTGCCACCTGGGAAGCCCACCTATACTTCAGTGACTAAGTCAAATGCCTGAGAAATGCTTTGGAACCAAGACTGAGACATTTTCCAAGTTTTGAGCTGATTCTGTGTAACATGTGTGTTCCTAAACAGCTGTTTTAAACTATGTATTTTTCAACTTAATAATTCCATTGCACTAAAGAGAACTCCCAAGCAAGTATCTAAAGCAAAAACCATCTTGTACTCTAATCACAATCTGATTTAGCTATTTTATAATTTTTTAAAAAGCAAGACATACCTGGTTTATAGTTCACATAAAAGAAGGTTTTGAAAATACTAGATTTGTATTTGTTAATGTGTAAAGTACACAGATATTAACAGTACATTTTGATGGGTTTTGACAGATTCATGCCTACGTGACCAATATCTCAGCAAAGATGTAGAACATTTCCACAACTTGTAAATTTTCCTAAAGTGCCTTTGCAGTCAATCCCTTTTCTCCCTCCCAGCCATTGTTCTAATCTTAATTACCATAGTTTAGTTTAGCTTCTTCTTGAACGTTCTATAAAGGGAATACACTCTTGCATCTGGATTTTTCTGTTCAAAATGTTTTTGAGATTCATGTTGTTATGGGTGTCAGTAGTTCATTCTTTTTTATTGCTATGAAGCATTCCACTTAGTGATTATGCCACAATTTGTCTAACCATACTTCTATTGATAAATATTTTAGTGTCCAATTTTTGGCTATTATAAGTAAAACTGCTGTGAATATTCTTAAAAGGTCTTTGTGTAGAAATGTTTTCATTTGTCCTAGGTAAATTATTAGGAGTGGAATTACTGGTTCATGGAGTAGGGATGTATAATTTACAAAGAACCAATAAATAATTTCCTGAGGTAGTTTCTGCATTTTTGTCTCCAACCAGTAATGTGGGAGTTCCAGTTGTTTCATATCCTTGCAAATATTTATATTGTGTGTTTTTAGCCATTTGAGTGACAATTCTCATTGTGGTGCTAATTTGAATTTCCGTGATGACAAATGAGCACTTTTTATGTGATTCTTGGCCATTTATGTCTTGTGTTTCCTCTTTTCTTAAAAGTATATTTTCCAGTTTTGCATATTTTAAAAAGTGGGTCATTATTATTAATATGTAGTAATTCTTTATGTATTTTGGATATAAGTTCTTTATCGGGTACATGTGTCACAAATATTTTCTTCAGTTTCTGGATTTTTTTATTCATCAAAAGATGAGCCAAAGATTTTAATTTTGATGAAATCCAATTGATTACCTTTATTCATGATTAGAACCTTAAAAAACCTTATCTGCAAAATCTTTGTCCATCCAAGATCATAAAGATAGCCTCTTAAATTTTCTTCCAGAAGCTTCATAGTTTTAAGTTTTATGATCAATCTCTAATTTTTTATATGGCATGAAATAGAAGTTCAGAAGTTGCAAATGGATATATACATTTTCCTAGCACTATTGGTTGAAAAGACATTCCTTCTGCATTCAGTTGCATTGACTCCTTTTGTCAACAGTTTTTTATTTAACATGGATCTATCTTTGAACTCTCTATTCTACTCCACTGATCTATTTGAATATCTGTACATTGATATCACACCATCTTAGTTACTGTCAGTCAGTCAGTCAGTTCAGTCGCTCAGTCGTGTCCGACTCTTTGTGACCCCGTGAATTGCAGCACACCAGGCCTCCCTGTCCATCACCAACTCCCGGAGTTCACTCAAACTCATGTCCATCAAGTCAGTGATGCCATCCAGCCATCTCATCCTCTGTCGTCCCCTTCTTCTCCTGACCCCCAATCCCTCCCAGCATCAGGGTCTTTTCCATGAGTCAACTCTTCTCATGAGGTGGCCAAAGTACTGGAGTTTCAGCTTTAGCATCAGTCCTTCCAATGAACACCCAGGACTGATCTCCTTCAGTATGGACTGGTTGGATCTCCTTGCAGTCCAAGGGACTCTCAAGAGCCTTCTCCAACACCACACCTCAAAAGCATCAATTCTTCAGCCCTCAGTTTTCTTCACAGTCCAACTCTCACATCCATACATGACCACAGGAAAAACCATAGCCTTGACTAGATGGACCTTTGTTGGCAAAGTAATGTCTTTGCTTTTGAATATGCTGTCTAGGTTGGTCATAACTTTCCTTCCAAGGAGTAAGCATCTGTTAATTTCATGGCTGCAGTCACCATCTGTAGTGATTTTGGAGCCCAGAAAAATAAAGTCTGACACTGTTTCCACTGTTTCCCCATCTATTTCCCACAAAGTGATGGGACCGGATACCATGATCTTCATTTTCTGAAAGTTGAGCTTTAAGCCAACTTTTTCACTCTCCTCTTTCACTTTCACCAAGAGGCTCTTTAGTTCCTCTTCACTATCTGCCATAAGGGTGGTGTCATCTGCATATCTGAGGTTATTGATATTTCTCCCGGCAATCTTGATTCCAGCTTGTGCTTCTTCCAGCCCAGCGTTTCTCATGATGTACTCTGCATAGAAGTTAAATAAGCAGGGTGACAATATACAGCCTTGATGTACTCCTTTTCCTATTTGGAACCAGTCTGTTGTTCCATGTCCAGTTCTAACTGTTGCTTACAGTAAATCTTGAAATTGGGTAGTGTAAGTACTTAAATTTTGTTTTTCTTTTTAAAGATTATTTTGACTATTTTCAGTCATTCTCATTTTCATGTAAACTTTTAGAAAAAGTCTGTTAATTTCTACTTTTAAAAAGGCTTGTAGGGTTTTTAATGGGATCACCTTATTTTACATTTATTTTTTATGTTTTTATTGAGGTATAATAGATTGACAATGTTGTGTTACTTTTTGCTGTCCAGTAGAAGTGATTCAGTTATACGTATCATATATACACATTCTTTTTTTAATATTCTTTTCCATTATGGTTTATTATAGGATATTGAATATAGTTCTCTGTGTTGTACAGTAAGACCTTGTTGTTATCCATTTTATACATAAAAGCTTGCATCTGCTAACCCCAACATCCCACTCCATCCCTCCCCCAGTGCCCTCCTCCTTGGCAATCACCAGTTTGTTCTCTATGTTCATGATTCTGTTTCGTAGATAGGTTTATTTGTGTCATATTTAGATTTCACATATAAGTTATATCATACGGTATCTCTTTCTCTTTTTGATTTACCTTCACTTAGTATGATAATCTCTAGTTGCATCCATGTTGCTGCAAATGGCATTATTTCATTCATTCTTATGGCTGAGTAGCATTCCATTGTACAAATATACCACATGTTCTTTATTGAATGTTACTTTAAATCCAGAGATAAATTTGGGGAGAAAATGCAATATTAACAAACCTGAGTCTTACAAACTCATGAGCATTACATATCCCTATTTAGGTCTTTAAGTTCTCTTAGTAATATTTTACTTGTCACTATAGAAGTCTTTCACATTTTTATTAAATTTATTTCAAAATTCTTCTATGATATTACGTCAATAAAATTTTAAATGTTTAATTATTTGCTTCTAGTTATATAGAAATAACTGATTTTGTTATATGAACCTTGTAACTTGAAATCTTGCAAAACGATCAATTATATTAGCTTCTCTATAGATTTCTTAGGATTTTCTATGTATAAATCATATCTACAAAGAAAGACAATTAAAAATTTTCTTTTTTGATATTTGTGCCTTTTATTTCTTGCCTTATTGCACTAAGACTTCCAGTTACAAGTTAAATAGAAGAGCCATTATTAGAAGAAATTGCTTCTGATCTTAGGACAAGTATGTTAGTCTTTCACCACTGAGTATAATGTTAGCTGTGGTTTTTATAAATGCCCTGCAAGATAAAGATACATTATTAGGTTGCTGCTGCTGCTGCTGCTAAGTCGCTTCAGTCGTGTCCGACTCAGCAATCCCATAGACTGCAGCCTACGAGGCTCCTCCGTCTGTGGGATTTTCCAGGCAAGAGTACTGGAGTGGGTTATCTGCCACCAATTCCTTACACAAAACTCTTAAAACCCATGTAATCTCCTGAGTTATAGGGATGATGGGAACCTCTAATAACAAATATTCTAATATTTGTTCTTTGACACCAATTCCTGAAACAAAGTTCCTAAATCCTTTGGAATTTCCTAGTTGATAGGAGATTCCTTAGCTCCTACGAGGTGACTCTTGGTGGGTTCATTATCATCTGGGTAATCATCCAGACAACTTCAGGATGTGTTATGAGAAATACCAAGCCATGATAAGAAGCTTTGAACTTTTGGGCCTCCTCTCTAATCCTTTGAGAAGGGTAGAAGAGTTAGAGATTGATTCATAATCCTTTATGCCTATATGATGAAGCCTTTACAAAGATATCTAAAGTGTAATGTTTGGAGAACTTCCACAAGCAAAAAGAGTGGTACATCCCAGTTCCATAGGGACAAAACTCCTACTCTGAGGAAGTTTCCAGACCTCACACTATTGAAATGTCATCTGTCTGTTCATCTGTATACTTTAATTATCCTTTATTATATACACTGGTAAATGCAAGTGAGTGTTTCTCTGAGTTCCGTGAGTCATTCTAGAAAATCAATCCTGAGGAGGAGGTCTTGGGAATCCCCAGTCTAGAGTTGGCCAGTTAGAAGTACAGGAAGTTGCATTTGGAATTTGAAGTGGGTGGAGTCTGTGAGACTGAGACCTTAATCTGTGGAATCTAACACTAGCCTCAAGTAGGTAGTAGCAGAATTGAATTGTAAGACACCTCACTGGCATCAAATCAGAAAATTGGTCAGTGTGGGGGAAAAACTCCACACATTTGGTGTCAGAAGTGTTGGTGAGAGCAGAGGAAAGAAAATAGTATTTATTTCTATGTTGTTTACTAGATTTAAGTTGCTGCCTTTTTATTCCTTGTTTTCCAAATTAATGAATTTGAATTTTGTCATATGTTTGTGCTTTGAATGAGATGCTTTTATGGTGAACTAAACAACCTATTGGTGATGATGCATTATACTCTGTATATTATTAGGTGTTTTTTTTTTTTTTGGTAAATGTTTTCTTTTTTGTTGGCCACACCACACGGCATGTGGGATCTTAGTTCCCCAGCTGGGAGTGCAGTATCTTAACCACTGGACCACCAGAGAAGTCCCTATATTACTAGATTTACTAATTTTTTGTTAAGAATTTTGGGGGAATTCCCTGGCAGTCCAGTGGTTAAGCCTCAGCGATCTTACTGGCAGGGCTGGGTTCAACCCTATGTGGTATGGCCAAAAAAAAAAAAAAAAAACCCCAAATAGATAAAAAATCTTTATATTTATATTCAATAGTTATTGGTATGTATCTGTAATATCCTTGTCAGGTTTTAGTGTCAAGTTTATCCTGACCTCAGACACATTGGGTTATTTCTTCCTCTTTTATTTTCTGAGTATGTATAACATTGGTTTGTGTGTTCAGTTGCTCAGTCATGTCTGACTCTTTGCAACCCCATATGCTGTAGCCCACCAGGCTCCTCTGTCCATGGGATTTTTCAGGCAAGAATATGGGAGTGTGTTGCCGTTTTCTACTCCAGTGGATCTTCCTGAACTAGGGATCATACCCATGACTCTTGCATCTCCTGCGTTGGCAGGCAGATTCTTTACCACTGTGCCACTGCTATGTATAAAGCCTATATAGGCTTTATAGGAAAGCCTATAAAATAAAATTGATATTAGTTAAATGTTGGATAGAAATCACCAGTGACATCATCTAAGCCTTGGGTTTCTTTTTGGAAAGTTTAAATATTTTCACATGCAAAGTTTAATGTTCAACTGTCCTGAACAGTTATATTCAAATTATTCCTATTACATTTTTATTAGTTTTCATAATTTGTGTTTTTAATTGATCTCTTTTCCATGTCATTTATGTTGGATAATTTATTGGCATACAGTTTCTCATAATATTCCCTTATTATTATCTTAAGATCTAGAAGGTCTGTAATGATGTCCTTATTCCATTCCTGATATGGCATTTTGTGGGTTTTATTTCTTCCTTTTTATTTCCTGGTCCAGTCTTAACAGGATTTATCACTTAAAAAAAAAATCTTTTCAAAAATCTAGCTTTTGACTTTTAAGTTTTATCTGTTGCTTGTTTATCCTTTCATTGTTTTTACATTCATTTGTATTTTCATTTTTGCTACTTTGAGGTTAATTATCTTGTTTTTTTCTAGCTTCTTTAAGTAGAAGCTTAGATCATTATTTCTTAAGTATTTCTTCTTTTCTGATATAAGCATTCAAAGCTAGAAATTTCCCTCTAAGCTCAGTATAGCTACATCCCATGAATTTTGACTTCATTAGCGTTTTGCTTGAGATACTTTCTAATTTGCATTTAAATTGCATCTTTGACTTATGGATTATTTAGAAGTAAGTTTAGTAATTTCCAGATTCTGTGGTTTTTCTATTGATAACTGACTTCTAATTTAATTCTGTTGCACTTGGAGGAATTCTCTAAGTTCTTTGAGATTTGACTTATGCCCCCATCATATGCACCTTCTAGATATTTGTTCCATGTGTATTTGGAAAAAGTATTTTGTGTTTTATAAAAGTCGAGTAGATCTAGTTGGTTGATTGTGTTGGTCAAATTTTCAGTATCCTTACTGATCTTCTCTGTTTGATATATTAACATAATGACTGAAAGAATAATGTATGCTTCAACTCTATTAGATTTCTTTTTCTCCCTTCAGTTCTGTTTTTGTTTCATGTATTTTGCAGTCATGCTGTTCATGAATGGACACTGTTATCATTATAAAGTATCCTTCTTTATCTCTGGTAATATCTCTCATCTTGAAGTCTACTTCATCTGATTTTAATATGACCAGTGAGAAAATGCTAGACTTTAAAATGCTTTCTGTTCATCTCTCTCATCTGCCAACCTACTGTCCCTCCTGTTGTCCTTTTCCCATCACTGTTAGTTCATTGGTGGGGAGTCAGAGACAGTTTTGGGTTCTGACACTGCAGTTTTCTTAAAATTGGGCAGAACTGAGACAAGTGCAGGTCAAGAGTGTAGGTGCTTTGTTGGTCTCAGCCTGTATGAATAGGATAACAGGCTTAATCTACCTTTGGAAACATTTTTGATTTTTGCTTCCACCAAGCTAGTTAGAGGTATTATTTTGCTGAGAGAGATTAAAACTGAAAAAGTATTTTCAGGTGGTATCAACTTGCTAAGAATCGTAGAGATTATTTTTCTTCAATTGTCTTTATTTTCAATGTTTTACACAGTAGAGGAAACCTATGGCATTTTGATTGAAAAGCTTAAGATTCACTGGTCTGGGATTCCAGCCTGAGAGTCAGAAGAATGGTATTTTTTGTTTGTTTGTTTGAAATTCCAAATGTCTGACTTAAGGTAAGTTTTTAGAAAGCTATCTGCTGCTGCCATCCACCCCCCTCCCCCAACAAATACTGAAACAAAGGCTGTGATGCTTATCGTAACCTATAACTCATGGACTTTTGTTCTTGAATGTGAGCTTTGAGATTATCCGCTCCTACTAGGTAATTTTATATGTAAGGAGACTGGGGCTTCAAGAGGCTGAGTGATATGCCTAAACAACGTTCAGCATGCTCACAGCAGAGTGGAATTTGAACCCTAGACTATGATTTTTACTAAAATGTGATGAATTTAGAGAGCATTTAGAAAGACTCCAAGATTCCAAAATAATGAGTCTATACAAGATTTGACTAATAAGATGTCAAATAATTTAAAACATTTAAAAAATGCTGTTACCTGAGTTTGAAAAAGCAGAGCAGTGTTTATTTTCCGTAGCTAAATTTAAATTTAAGCAATCATGTCAGAAGAGCGCCATAAATCCTTGTCAAGTACCAAATAATCTGGTTTAAAGAAGACGTCATTTTCTTCTTTATTTTTGACATAACAGTATCAATTTGTATAGCTTTTAACGATTACAAATGTTTGATTCTGCTAAGTCGCTTCAGTCGTGTCCAACTCTGTGCGACCCCAGAGACGGCAGCCCACCAGGCTCCCCTGTCCCTGGGATTCTCCAGGCAAGAGCACTGGAGTGGGTTGCCATTTCCTTCAAGCCTCACAAATAGCATATAAAAATAATAGCTAAAAATACCGAGTGCTTGCTCTGTGCCAGGAACTCTTTTAAGAGCTTTATATCTATCAACTTTTTCCTTAAAACAACCCTAGTTACTCTTGTTGCCCTCATTTTATTGATGAGGAAACCAAAACACAGAGTTAAAGTAACTTTCTCAAGGTCACAGAGCCTTGAAGGAGAGCTGGGACTGGCCCTAGAATGGATTTAGTCGAGTTCCTAGAGAGCTGCTTAAGTAAGCAGGGTCAGGGTATAGATTGATCTTTATCTTTTTCCCATGAAGTTTTATTGTATTTTTTTCCCCTCCCAGTGCTGCTATATTTACCTGGAACACCTTATCCAGGTACCTTTTTCCAAGGCCATATGCTGCATTATATAACTTGGCACTGGCCATGTCTAAGTCATTAGGGAGAGTGTTTCTCAAGATAGTAAGAAAAATCATGATAAATTTTCTTGTAATTAAATGAAATCTTTAGTTTTTGACTTTGCTATATTTGGGGCTTCAAATTACGGAGATTTTCCTCTGTTGTACCATTCAATTTGCCAGAATTTATTTTGGGAAAAAAAATTGTAATTCTGTATAATTCTCTTTCTGTATGCTAAAGAAATTTAAAAAATGTAGAAACTGAGACGACAAGCCACAGACTAGGAGAAAATATTTGCAAAAGCACTTCTGTTAAAAAGCTGTTATTTAAAACATACAAAAGAAATCTTAAAGCGCAACAATAAGAAGCAACTCTATAAAAATGAGTCAAAGACCGCATATGAACAGATGTTCCATATCATGTGTAATCAGGGAAATGCAAATTAAGTCAACAATAAGATGCCACCTCCCACCTATCAGAATGGCCAAAATCTGGAACTCTGATAGCACCCAATCCTGAGGAGTATTGGAGCAATAGGAACTCTTATTCATTGCTGGTGAGACTGCAAAATGGTACAGCCACTTTGAAAGAAAATCTGACACTTTGTTACAGAACTAAAGGTTCTCTTACCATGGAGTACACAAGTTGCATTCCTTGGTATTTACCCAAAGGCTTGAAAACATGTCCACACAAAACCCTGCACATGGCCACTTATAGCACCGTTATTCATAGTTGCTACAACTTGGAAGTAACCAGATGTTCTTCAGTGGGGGAAAGGATAGATAAACTGAGGCACATCCAGACCATAGAATATTATTCAGTGCTAAAAAGAAATGTTATTAAGCCATGAAAAGGCAAGGAGGAAACTTAAATGCATGTTACTAAATGAAAGGAGCTGATCTGTAAAGGCTATACACTGTTCGATTTCAACCATATGACATTCTGGAAAAGACAGAATTATGGACACAGTGAAAATATCTGTGGTTCCTAGGAAAAGGGATGAATAGGTGAAGCACAGAGGATTTTTAGGGCAGTGAAAATGCTTTGTATGATACTGTAATTATAGATACATGTCATACGTTTTCCCAGTCACTTAGAATGCTTAGCAACGAAGAGAGGTATAACGTAAACTATGTACTTTGGGTGATTGTGATGTGTCAATATCAACTCATCAATTCAATAAATGTACCTCTCTGGTGGTCGATATTGATGATGGGAGAGAGGCTGCATGTGTTGGGTGGGGGACGTAGTATATGGGAAATCTCTATACCTTCCTCTCAGTTTTGCTGAAAATCTAAAATGGCTCCGCAGAGTCTTTAAAAAAAAAAGCAGATATGAACAGAACGACATGACACATTGGATATAATATAGATGCAAAAAAATGTGTATAGGAGAATGGGACTAGGTGAAATATACAGACTTGCAGGTAGAGATAGTTCAGTTTTGTGTTGTACAATATTTATTTATTGAGTACTTACCCTGAGCCAGGTACTGATTTTTCCCATCCTATAGATGTAAGACTGAAGCTTAGAGAAGAATCCGCAACTGAAGTCTTAAACAGAGCAACTGAAGCCAGAAACAGAGCTGGGACTTAAATCCAGATCAGTCTGGCTCTAAGGAGTGTATTCCTTATCATCTGCCATACTGCCTGTGAGATGCCTGTGGGACCATCTTGGAGAGATGCCCAATAGGCAGCAGAAAATAAGTCTGGAATCCAAGATTAGGTATGAATGTGGCCATTGAGTTGAACTGAAGACAAAGGGAATGACTTGTCACTTTGGATGAATGTAAGTGACGGATACCTCACGACAGAAAAGACAGGGAAGTATGCTACCATAATTGATGTCGAGGTCCAGGAACATATTAGTCATCCGTTATGGTTGAGTTGTTACCGTTTCCAATCAGGTGACCCACTCTGAGACAAGTGTGACAGATAAGAATGTTTTATTTATAGTTTTCCATACATTGTAGCTGCCTTCTACATGTTGAACCCTTTAATGATCCTCCAAACCACCTTCTCTCTTTTGGGAATAATACTGTGTGAAAATACTTGAATCTGGACTAGCACTCACTGGGCACCAGTGCTATATAGGAAAAAAAAAAAAATCAACATCAGAGTCCTGTCTGCTGAAAGCTCAGACCCTATCCCCAGCTGGGATCAGGGCTCTGTACCCTTGATCTTAAGATGAATAAAGTAAAGTGTGAAAATAAAGAATGTATCTTTTATCTGGTTATGTTCTGTTACTTTAAAATAAGTTAAGTCTTGAATGTCAGTGAAGTCCTGTGACTTTTTCAGCCTCCCACCTCCCTTTAAACTAACCCAAAGATAGTTTTCTTTATTTCTCTGGGCTGCTGTCATCTTATACAGAGTTTCAAGACAGCCAAAAGCAGCACCCAGATCATATTTTTCCATCTATCCTATTTTTAAAGAAAATTTTTATGCTCAAAAGCCTGTGAATTTTTTTCCCCAGAAACAACCTGAAATGATAACTTGAGCCTTTTTCCTTTCTGCTTTTCTTCTTGAGGAGAGCTGCCTTGGATCAGAGAGTCCTAGGTTTCATTTTAATTCTGTCAAAGGGCAAGATCCTCAAATACACTGATCCTTAATTTCTTTGCCTGTGAAGTGGAGAGAATGCCAATGCTTTAGATAGTGAAGATGCAGTGAGAAGTGTTTTCCATTTAGATACATTCCATGGTTCCTGGTATACAGTAGTCATCTAATACATGCTTGTCTCTCTTGTCTTCTCTCCTTCTCTTTATGACTTATATGTCTCTTTCTTTTCCTCCTGCTGGAAGGGAGAGAACTGAAGACAGTCATTTTGTGTCTGGATGGCCTTCTGTAAGGGTATAGGGAAATTTTCCTTTGATTCTCCTCTTATGTGTTTTCTTTGTTCTCCTTTGCAACCTGCCCTGGCCTCAAGCCTCCTTGTTTAAGGTGCTCCATTTGCTTATTTCTCCTAAATCCTCCTTTCTATTGCTTCTTCTATTTCTTTATTTTTTAAAGCAAGCTCAAGGATTGGTACATCTAACAAAGGAAAGACAAAAAATAAGGACAGTTAAAGGGTTGATAAAATTGTCCTTTGAAACCCTCTACTGCAATTCTGTATATGTCTAGGAGGAACACAGGTATATCACACAGTCTTTGCCTGGCAAAATAGTTCTATAGGATGGAGGTCTTCAACCTTTTCTGTGCTGAGTTAAACTCCAAATGACATTCTTGTTCTTGACATACTTTCTTGGAGACAGAGGTGAGATGGGTTGTAGGTTATAGACAACTCTAAGAGCCTCTTGCTCTATCTTCTCTGTATTCACCCCAGTTTCTCTCCAAGAGAGGAAGTGCAAGTGAATTTGAGATGATTATGGGCACAGACTTTAATTGATTCTTGTGTATAAAAAAGGTGAATCATCCTAACTCCTTAGCACTTTGTGTTTTATTAAAGTTTACTGCTAACTCCTTAGCACTTTGTGTTTTATTAAAATAAACTTTTATTAAAGATTGTACCCTAAGTCTCAAAACTGCATTTGGTTGGTTGCAAATTGCTGCTTTTGAGAGACCTGTTAATCATCCATAAAACCAGAAGGTCTGGTTTGGGCTTCCATGGTGGCTCAGATGGTAAAGAATCTGCCTGCAATGCAAGAGACTGGGGTTCATTCCCTGAGTTGGGAATATCTCCTGGAGAAGGGAATAGCTACTCATTCCAGTATTCTTGCCTGGAGAATCCCATGGACAGAGGAGCCTAGGGTTGCAAAGAGTTGGGCATGACTTGATGACTAGCACTGGTTTGGTGATTTCTAAGGTAGCTTTGAGTTTTAACATTCTATGTTTTCCTTACGTTGTGCCTCAAAGTCCCAGATCATACTGGTCATGGATGACCAGATCGCTCCTGAAAGACCTGGTGTTGTGGGTGGAGTTGGGTACCCAAATACAGGTTCAAGTCCCCCAGTTCCTGTGAACGTATTCTTACTTAGAAATAGTGTTTATTCAGATGTGGTCAAGTTAAGATGATGTCATCCCGGGTTGGGGTGGAAGCTAATTGTAAGAAAAGGGAGACTTGGACTCGGGCACAGACAAGGGAGAAAACACCATGAGGCAGTGGAGGCAGGGATCAGAGTGAAACATCCACAGTCCAAGCCACACCAGGGATCGCTGGTGACATCAAGAGGCCAGGATAGAGGCCTGGAACAGATTCCCTCGGGCCCTCCAGAAGGAGCCGACCCTCCCGCTACCTTAGTTCCAGCCTTCTGGGCCCCAGGACTATGAGGCAATTCGTTTCTGCTGGTTTCAGCCTTCCGGTTTGTGGTCATTTGTTACGGCAGCTCGAGGAAACTGATACACCTGACAAATGTGAGCTTTCGCTGGTCCCGACCGGTGTTTAAAGTTTGGTGTTCTGCCACCCCTTTCATGTGCTCTGAGACGGGATGGGTCCCCAGCGGGCATGTGTACTTGGCCTGTGGGGCTGCTTCTCCTGATCTCTCCCCATGGGAAGCTTGTAGTCTGTTTGGCCTTTCTAAGGGACATTAAGTCCCCTACGTATGAACCTTCAAGTTATGAACTTTCAAAGATGCGAACCTGCGTTCACATGTCCATTCATGTAGGTTAGTTCACGTGTCTCGCACACATTGTCACATGCATGGTGCCTCTGTGATGGCTGTGGTTTTGTGTACTTTCCTTACTATGTAGAGTACAGTAATACAGTACCTTTTATTCCAAACCCAGGATGGCTGGAAGCAAGTGTAAAAGCAGCAGTGATGTAGTTGGTACTGTACTGTAAGATTAAAAATGTCTTATTTTTGTGTTTGTTATGTATTTGTATGAAAAGTATTATAAACTTATTTCAATATAGTACCTTATAGCCCCCTTTGTTAGTTGGGTACCTAGGCTAACTTTGTTGAACTCATGAACAAATTGGACTTACAGACGTACTCTTAGAATGGAGCTTGTGTGTATGCAGAAGACTTGCTGTACTTGTTTTTTGGTTTTCCTGGCAGTTGGTTCCCATGGATTCTCTTGACCAGCTCCTGCTGTGGTCTTTCTGCATAGTGACTTCAAACCTAGACTAGAACTGAGAAGAGATTTTAGAAATCACTTCTTGGCTTCCTTTAGCTAATATAATTTTAATTTATAATTTTCATGTCAGGGTGATCTCCAGGAAATTTTTTTAAAAGACATTATCCAACAATTTCATGACAGTGTCATTTTATGCTGATGGGGTAATTTGTCCCTTTAGAGAGAGTTATTTCTTGAGTAATTATTTTGGGCGCTAAGTGACAGGCTCAGACTATTTTCGGCCTCTGTGGCCTCGTCTCATGACATGCGTTTACCTTAAGGATAACTCGGGTGGCAGGTCTTGCCCGTGACTCATTCCTCTTCCAGCAGCTTACTGCACCGTTCGTGTCTTTAGCAGACAGAAGCATGTGACGGGGCAGGCTTGGAAGACTTGCTACCAATGTGATTTTTATGTAAGACTGGCATAAACGATTGTCCTTGTTCCTTACTAAGCATCTTTTCCCTCAGACCAGACTTCTTGGTGACAGCCCAGGAAATTCACTAGATGTGAAGAAATATGTAATAGCCAAGTATTCCATTTGGTAGTTTTATAAAAGTTTTCCAATTTGAAGCTGCCTCACAAAGTAATATAGGTTTATATAAAGCATCTTCACTTATGTTTCCTAAAATGTAGACTTAACCAACTATATATTAATTTGTACCAAAAAGAGTACTTTGAATATGGACTATTTAAACTTATTTAAAAATATTTAGAGAAACCCTTCAAATGCTTATAACACATTTTCAGAGTAATGACATATGCATTGAAATACTGTTCAAATCTTCCAGCTCCTACCTTGTCCCTACCTTCACCTCAAGTGACAAACATTAATGACTCTGTTGTGTATGCCATTTCACCTTTCCATGGTCTGGGTTGTAATTTCAGATTTTCCACAGATTCTCTGTTTCAAATCCGCAGCTAAAGTACCTAGGTTTTCCAGTGCTTAGGAGATGGAAATGCTATTTTAGTAATACTGCTTTTTGAATATACAAAGCTCTATGAAGATGAGGGGAAAGTGTCCATTGCCTGTTATGCCCAAGAAGAGTGTGAATGTTCAGATTTATGAGATGATTCTTACTATCTATGTTTTATGTATGCTGCTGCTGCTAAGTCACTTCAGTCGTGTCCAACTCTGTGCGACCCCAGAGACGGCAGCCCACCAGGCTTCCCCGTCCCTGGGATTCTCCAAGCAAGAACACTGGAGTGGGTTGCCATTTCCTTCTCCAATGCATGAAAGTGAAAAGTGAAAGTGAAGTCGCACAGTCGTGTCCGACTCTAGCGACCCCATGGACTGTAGCCCACCAGGCTCCTCCGTCCATGGGATTTTCCAGGCAAAAGTATTGGAGTGGGATGCCATTGCCTTCTCCGGTTTTATATATGAATAAATTGAAATTCAGTTAAGTTCACTTACTTGCTCCCAAGTATTTAAACCAGCATCAAAATAGGATGATTGCCCTATTCTGAAGGCCCACTGATTTCAGATCAAGAATTTGAGAATCCGCTCTTATAAAAATGTGGGGGCAAAATCATAGAGGGTAATGCAATCCTTCTAATTAATGGATTTAAATGGTTTTGGTCGATCCACAGTGTAATTACTTTACTGGCTATTAGCTACAAACTTTTTTACTCTTCAGTGGTTTTTCAAATGTGAACAAAACCTCAAGCCAAAAAGCCTAAAGCAAAACACACTGTTTTTTTCCTGATAATGACATTTTCCAGACATGATTTTTCCTGCTGTCAGAGTGTGATAAAAGACTTGGGTTTATAACTTGACCTAAGCCTTACCTTGGTCTTGCCCAGCAGAAATATGTTTCACTAAGTGAGTAACAGATCCTAATGCAGAAAGGGAAAGTCAAGTGAATCCCCAAAGTCAGTATTTTGTTCCCGTAATCTGCAGGTGTTTAAGAACCACAAAAATCAGTTTAACACAATTTCTCCATTTTCCTCTGTTCAGCTTCTGAGATGGCAACTGCTGGTTTCAAACTCTCCAGAGAGTTCATCTTTCAGGGCTGTCGAGAATTTTAGGGCTACAAAGAGAGAAGCCTGAAGATAGAGCTTATTGATTCATTACTGCATTCATATAAAACACTCATGGAATTTTGAATAGTAGGAAATATCAGAATAATGTTTCTCACATTCAAAAACTGAGAATTTGTGTATGATGAAAAGAATATCTAATGTTAATATGGTACTTTTCAGTTCAAACGGTGCTTTATTTCATTCCTACAATAATCCTATAGGATAGTTGAGCTGTTCAGCTACAATGGCACCCAACACACACACACATACACAAACATAAACATACATGTTCAGTTTTCTCTCATATATAAGTGCCCCAACACTACCATCTCCTCAAACTGTTATCTCTTATCTCACACCTTATTAATTTCTGCTTTTAAGTAATTTTTAAAAAATTTAGTTTTGGCTGTGCTGGGCTTCACGGATGCACGCTGGCCTTCTCTGCTTGTGGTGAGCAGGGGTCTCTCTCTAGTTGTAGGGCGTGGACGTCTCATTGGGGTGGCTTCTCTTGTAAGGCCAGGCTCTAGAGCATGGACTCAGTAGTTGTAGCTCACAGGCTTAGTTGCCCCAAGGCATGTGGGGCCTCCCGGACCAGGGATCGAACCGGTGTCCCTGCATTGCAAGCTGGATTCCTAACCAGTAGACCACATGCAGAGCCCTTTATTAATTTCCATAATTCTTAAAAAGGTAACAAAAATGTTCCCATGACAGCCTTCAACTCCTTACTACCACTCCATGAAATCTGTTTAATCTTTATCATTATAGAAAAGCTCTTAGTTATGAATGACTTTCTTAGTGCCAAATCCAGTATATTTTTCTCGTACTTAGAGTCCAAAGCTCTTTGTAGTTTTAGATTCTGTGGATCAACTCCACCTTTTCTCTGTCTTGTCTTTTAAATGTTCCTCACCATGGCTTCTGTGGCAATATTATTTTCTTCCCACTTCTGTGGCAAAGCCGTCTCTATGTCTTTGCTGGTTCCTGCTTCCTTTCTCCTGGAAGATGTGTGCATTCCCTAAGGCTCTGCCTGCAACCCACTTTTTTTCAGCTTCTCCCCTCACAGCCTCAGGCCCTGCTGAGCAATGATTTTACCCATTTCCTTTCATCGTCCTCCAGCATTTTCTACACCAGCCATCATTTTGCACCCTGACCCCTCTCTTCTCAGCGGATGATTGTGACCCTCCTGTAAGGAGAAAGCAGGGCTGGGAAAGCAAGGTGTGAAGCCTTTTGGCTTTCTGTCCACATTTTGCTAACCTCCACATGCATCACTCTCACCTCCTCTCCTCTGATTTATGAGGAAGAGAATGCCTCTTCCTGCCCAAAACCAATCCTCAATCCTGATCCTACCCACGCTGTCCTTTCTAGGAATAGAACCTAGTTGTATTGATTACTTCCTCTCTCTCTGACATTTTCAACTGCTTCCTCTTTATGGTTTGGAGCCCATGCACATGTTCATGTGTGTGTGCTAAGTCACTTCAGTCATGTCCAGCTCTTTGCAACCCCATGGACCATAGCCTGCCAGGCTCCTCTGTCTAGGATTTTTTTAGGCAAGAATACTGGAGTGGATTGCCATGCCGTCCTCCAGGGGATCTTCCTGACCCAGTTTGATGCCAGGGATCAAACTGGCATCTCCTGTACTGCTGGCAGATTCTTTACTGCTGAGCCACAAGGGAAGACCACATGCAAGTTAAGGTCTCTCCAATCCTTAGAAGTGTTGGGCTCTACCCAGGGCCCTACCAACCTATCTTTCTCTTTCCCAGCAGGGCCAAACATCAATAAGTAGCATCTAGATGTTCTTCTATTTCCTCTCTTTTGCTTCCGTTCCAGCTTTAATGTCAGTTTTCTGCCCTTACTGAGGTTTTCAGGGACATTTCGTTGCCTCACCATCACCAGGAATTTAATTTATCAGCAGCAACTGACATTGCCCACCACACCCCCTTTTTTGAGACTTTGCCCTCTTGGTTTCCATGAGGCCGTTCTGTTCTCTGATTATTCTTTGTTTCTTTTGAACTCTCCTCCTTCTTTCTTATTCCTCAAATTATTTCTCTTCTTCTTTCCCACTTCCTTTGGTCCTCCTTCTCCTCCCTTTTTTCTTTTCCCCCGTTGATTCTCTCTTTTCAACTACAAGTTTAAGTCACATTTTTATACCAATGTACAAATGACTAACACTGTTCATAAGCCAGACACCTCTGATGGGAATGCCCATGTCACTGGCCTCAATGTCTTCTCTCTTGCTCATATAGTAACATGTATTAGAAGGCAGGTGAATGAGAGTGGTTGTTATTGAGATCAGCTTGCATCAGTTTTAATTTCTGAAAAAGTGGATAATTTGCAAACTTCAGTACTTTAACCTTTATCAGTGATAGACTGGTGGAAACACACCTCATACTTCATTGGAACATGTTAGTGTATCATGACAACTTGACTGGAAAAGGCTACTATGTTAGGGATTCAAATGATTTTGAATCAATTTAGATTTAATACTAGTGATCTTAAGAGCTACTTCCTAGAAAATTCTTAGAATTCTCAAATTCTTAGAATTGAGCAGTGAGAAAAATCATTTGGGGGGGGCTCTTAATGGTTTTAGGTATTAAAGAGTCCTATATTACCAAGAACAGCTTCTAAGGAAACTAAGATATCATTCAAGTATTAAAGAGATCCCTTCAAGGATAAGGTCCCTGAGAAAGTTTCTGGAACCTGGAAAGAATGAACTGAATGGAATGGCACACATTACCTTGGGGTGCTCTGATAAGTTACAGTATCCTGAAACTTTGACAGGAAAAGATTAGCGATTTATGTGAATCAGGGCAGCTTAAGTTCTGAAACATCATATATCTTCTCACAGTGGCTTTTAAGATAACTTTGAATTTCATGACTTTAGTGAACTTATTTGCAGGGCAGAAATAGAGACACTGACATAGAGAACAAACTTAAGGACCCAGTGGGGGAGGAAGAGGCTGGGATGGATTGACAAGAGTAGCACTGGCATATATACACTATCAGCTGTAAAATAGATAGCTAGTGGGAAGCTGCTGTATAGCACAGCGAGTTCAGCTTGATGCTCTGTGATGACCTAGAGGGTTGGGATTGGGGGTGGGCGTGGGAGGGAGGCTTAAGAGGCAGGGGATATATGTATACCTATAGCTGATTCATGTTGTACAGAAGAAACCAACACAACACTGTAAAGTAATTTAGTTCAGTTCAGTCAGTTATGTCCGACTCTTTGCAACTGCATGGACTGCAGCATGCCAGGCTTCCCTGTCCATCACCAACTCCCGGAGCTTACTCAAACTCATGTCTACTGAGTTAGTGATGCCATCCAACCATCTCATTCTCTGTCATCCCCTTCTCCTCCTGCCTTCAATCTTTCCCAGCGTCAGGGTCTTTTCCAATGAGTGAGTCCTTTGCATCAAGGTGGCCGAAGTATTCGAGCCTCCGGTTCAGCATCAGGCCTTCCAATGAATATTCGGAACTAATTTACTTTAGGGTGGACTGATTGGATCTCCTTGAAGTCCAAGGCACTCTCAAGAGTCTTCTCCAACACCACAGTTGAAAAGCATCAATTCTTGGGCACTCAGACTTCTTTATGGTCCAACTCTCACATCCATACATGACTACTGGAAAAACCATAGCTTTGGCTAGACGGACGTATGTTGGCAAAGTAGTAGTAGCAAAGTAGTCTCTGCTTTTTAATATGCTGTCTAGGTTAGCCATAACGTTTCTTCCAAGGAACAAGCATCTTTTAATTTCATGCAGTCACCATTTGCAGTGATTTTGGAGCCCGAGAAAATAAAGTCTCTCATTGTTTCCATTGTTTCCCCATCTATTTGCCATGAAGTGATGGGACCAGATACCATGATCTTTGTTTTTTGAATATTGAGTTTTAAGCCAACTTTTTCACTCTCTTTCACTTTCATCAAGAGGCTCTTGGTTCCTCCATTTTCAGCTTATAAGGATGGTGTCATCTGCATATCTGAGGTTATTGATATTTCTTCCAGAAGTCTTGATTCCAGCTTGTGCTTCATCCAGGCCAGCATTTCTCATGATGTACTCTGCATTTAAGTTAAATAAGAAGGGTGACAATATACAGCCTTGACGTACTCCTTTTCCTATTTGGAACCAGTCCGTTGTTCCATGTTTGTTTCTAAGTTGCTTCTTGACCTGCGTACAGATTTCTCAGGAGGCAGGTCAGGTGGTCTGGTATTCCCATCTCTTTCAGAATTTTCCACAGTTTATTGTGATCCTTAAAGTCAAAAGCTTTAGAATGAATGAAGCAGAAGTAGATGTTTTTCTGGAATTCTCTTGCTTTTTCTATGATCCAACAGATGTTGGCAATTTGATCTGTGGTTCCACTGCCTCTTCTAAATCCAGCTTGAACATCTACAAGTTCTTGATTCACGTACTGTTGAAGCTTAGCTTGGAGAATTATGAGTATTATTTTGCTAGCGTGTGAGATGAGTGCAGTTGTGTGGTAGTTTGAGCATTCTTTGGCATTACTTTTCTTTGGGATTGGAATGAAAACTGACCTTTTCCAGTCCTGTGACCACTGCTGAGTTTTCCAAATTTGCTGGCATATTGAGTGCAGCACTTTCACAGCATCATCTTTTAGGATTTGAAATAGCTCCACTGGAATTCCATCACCTCCACTAGCTTTATTTGCAGTGATGCTTCCTAAGGCCCACTTGACTTCGAATTTCAGGATGTCTGGCTCTAGGTGACTGATCACATCATTGTGGTTACCTGGGTCATGAAGATCTTTTTTGTATAGTTCTATGTATTGTTGCCACCTCTTCTTAATACCTTCTGCTTCTGTTAAGTCCATACCCTCTCTGTCCTTTATTGTGCCCATCTTTGCATGAAATGTTCCCTTGGTATCTTATCCTCCAATTAAAAATACAATCAGTGGAGGGATAATGTTCTCTAGAGATTTATAGCCAGCATGTACTTTTATTTTTATAATGATTTGAAGTAAATACCCCAGTCACAGTGAACTATTAAATCTGCTTTGCCTTTAATAATTAAGGCTCTGAAGGTCAAAATCTAACTTAAAAATTTACATTGACCCAATTCATATTTATTCATGTTACCTTTTCCCCTTCTAGCTATCCCTATCTACTTCTATTTTTGGCTTATTTCAGTAGAAAACCCATCAGTTTATCTCAGCAACATTAGATTAACAGCTTTTTAAAAATTGAAGTGTAGTTGATTTACAATGTTGTACTAATCTGCTGTACAGCAAAGTGACTGTTTTACTGACATAGGCATTCTTTTTAAAAATACTCTTCTATTATAGTTTATCCCAGGAGGTTGGTTATAGTTCCCTGGGTAATAGGTAGGACCTGTTGTTTCTCCAGTAGATTAGAAGCTTTTTCAAAGGTGAGAACCACACCTTCTACTTTTATTTGAGTACTTTGTACATAATTGATAGGTAGTAAATTTTTTAAAGTTTTATTCCATCAGTAAGTAAAACATTTATAGGAAATACAGATTTCTTTGAAAGAAAACTCTTATTATCCTGTTAAGCAGAGATAATTACTATCAGCAGTTTAGTGTGACCCAAAGGGCGGCAGACATTTTCTGTAAACAGACAAATAGTAAATATTTGAGGAGTCTTGGGCCTTGTGATCTCTGTTTCAACTGTTCAGCTCTGCCGTTGTGGTGTGAAAAGCAGCTGTAAGCTATAGAAGATAAGACTATCGTAGTAAATGTGTGTGGCTGTGTTCCAGTCAAATTTATTTACAGAAACAGGCTGGCTGGATTTGGCCTGCAGGCTATAGTTTGCTGACTTCTGTATACACCATCCTTTAAGTCCATATGTAATATGTAAGGTAATATATGTGTAATATATAACATATATATGTGCTTAATCATTCAGTTGTGTCTGACTCTCTACTCCCCATGAACTGTAGCCCGCCAGGCTCCTCTGTCCATGGAATTTTCCAGGCAAGAATACTAGAGTGGGTTGCCATTCCCTTCTCTGGGAACCTTTCTCACCCAGGGATGGATCCTACCTCTCCTGTATCTCCTACATTGGCATGTGGATTCTTTACCACTAGGGCCAACTGGGAAGCCCATAACATATATACACTGGTTTTTAAAAATGACATCCTAAGGTGGGAGGGGAATTGGGGGGAGAATGGATACATGTATATGTTTCCCTGAATCTCTTTGCTGTTCCCCTGAAACTATCTTAACATTGTTAATCAGATATACCCCAATACAAAAGAAAAAGTGAAAAAAAAAATGACATCGTAAGGATATTACTCGGAGAAGGCAATGGCAACACACTCCAGTACTCAAAATCCCATGGACGAGGAGCCTGATAGGCTGCAGTCCATGGGGTCGCTAAGAGTCGGACACTGAGCGACTTCACCTTCACTTTTCACTTTCATGCATTGGAGAAGGAAACGGCAACCCACTCCAGTGTTCTTGCCTGGAGAATCCCAGGGATAGGGGAGCCTGGTGGGCTGCCGCCTATGGGGTCGCAGAGTCGGACACGACTGAAGCGACTTAGCAGTAGCAGAAGCAGCAAGGATATTACTAAATATTCTTTCAAATCTTGAAGCCTCTGGGGATTAGACGTCTGTCCCAGAGCATGATATTTAATTGCCCCAAATGGGGCAAATACTGATTCTTTAGGGTGGTAAAAGCAAAAACAAAGCCTCTCAGCTTTTACGATGGTTTGTGACCCTCCAAAGATCAGCTGTACCAACAATGTCTTATTCTTTAGCATTTATTTTGGGGGAAATAAGGGTTAGGTAAGGAAATGGCCACCCACTCCAGTATTCTTGCCTGGAGAATCCCATGGACAGAGGAGCCTGGCGTCTTACAGTCCACGGGGTCGCAAAGAGTTGGACACAACTGAACGACTTCACACACTCACACACAGGGTTAGGTAAAAAATGTCTTAAGTGTCTTCTTAGGAAAATAATAATGAAAAATATTGAGAAACACTGCTATATGAACCTTTGTCTTTGATTAGGATTTTTTTAACCCTATAGTTGGCAGATAACTGACAAATTGTTGCAAACACAGCTAATTTTTCTCTGTAGACTCACAAATGACTTCTGTACAATGGAGAAGACCACTCTCACCCCACTACCCATCACTTTGGAAAAAGCCAGTTTTGTGTCTATTTATAAATTTATTTCCGTGTTCATTCACCCCGTGTAAATGTGTGGTTCTCTAATTTCTCCACTGCATTGGTTGAAACACTTGCCTAGTGTCCTTATTCAATAATAATAAGTTAAATAAAGTGAAAGTAAAGTCTCTCAGTTGTGTCTGACTCTTTGCGACCCCATGGACTGTAGCCTATCAGGCTCCTCCATCCGTGGGATTTTCCAGGCAAGCATGCTGGAGTGGATTGCCATTTCCTTCTCCAGGGGATCTTCCTGACCCAGGAATCGAACCCGGGTCTCCTGCATTGCAGGCAGACGCTTTACCATCTGAGCCACCAGGGAAGCCCCAAAACCTTTGACAAATGTATATTTTATCTTATGAGAGTCGTAGTGTCTCCTTTTCAAAAAGATACAATTAACAATTTCCAGTGGTTTGTCACAATTCTTTTTCACTTGACAATATGTCAAATATCTTTCCATGTCATTACATGTATTAAAGATTATAAATATTCCATTAAACGAACATATTTTTTAAATGATCTTGTATTGTTGGAAAACAATGAATAGTCATTTTGTGAACAAGGATAGAGTCCTCTCTTGAAAACCCTCGGAATATGAAAAGTCATGAAGTGTGTCAAAAGTCTGTTACTTAATTTTTTTGGCATACAGCTTGCTTGCTTTCCACGTTGACTTTTTCGAGGACGTGGGCCAGTGGACATAAAGGCCAAGCTATTTTCACAGCTCTGTTTGTTGACAGAAGGTTGCATGGGTCACTCCTATGAGTCTAAGATCATTTGGGGGAAAGTGCTGTGCCCTGGCCTTGTCAGAGGTCCACACGGGGTGCAGGACTCCAAGTACACTGCCATGCTTTACTTGGCTTGAAGTACCTGGTCAAGAATCCGGTTTGGCTTGCAATTTATTTCAGGAACATGGAAAGGCCACTGTTTTTCTGGGCTTGATCTTACATTGCCAGCTCCTAAACTCTTTACCCTCTTACTGCACAGACCCTAATTTCTAGCTCCTACAAAAATGTTCTGTATTGTTTTAAAAGTTCAGTGTTTAAGTCAAAATTGTAGAAATGGACCTCTTCCAATTATTTATCCTGTTTGACTCTTCTTTAAGCTTGCCTCCCTCCAGGCCTCCCTCTCACCCTCTCCTTCAGCCTTTCTCCCTCTTTACAATTGCCAAGTGAACGGGCAGCAATTCTCAGAATAACAGTTTTAGCTTCCTTTCAGGAAACCAGATAAATGTTCCATACACAGAGGGCAAGGCAAGAGATAAAGTCATTTTTATGAAGTAGATACTAGTTATAGGACCGGCGTCGTGAGATGGAAGTCACCTCACCCAATATCCTATAAAACAAGCCACTCTTACACGTCTGCATTGGTGGAATAATTAATCTATTAATATTGTTTTCTCATTGTTAGGGGGAAAACCCATAAAATGTAGCATTTTCAAGATCAACCAGCACTTTATAAAATGATGCCAAATTACAACCAGAGGCAAGAAAGATAATCTCTGATTTTTAAACTGAAGATCTCTGGTTTTTAAAACTCCTGAATTTTGACTTTTGGTAAAATCTACTTCACATTTTGGGATGCAATCCTTTGGTAAATGTCTGCAATTTTTTTCAGTAATCTCTCCGCCTACAATAGCATCTAAATTAAGCACTTACTTTTAAAATATGATAATGCACTTTCTCTTTATTATATAATTGCATCTCAAAAATTAATATCAAAATGGCAATTCCAATTAAAAAATAAGCAAAAATCTAACCACCCTAAAGTCAAAATGCAATACTCAACCTCACTAAAAAACAATTGCCAGTAAAAATGTATGTGTGAAAAAAAAATGTGTGTGTGTTTTAACATCTTAATCATTTTTAGGTGTACAGTTCAGTGGCATAAAATGCCTTCACATTGTTGTGGAGCCATTGACGTGTCCATCTCCAGAAATTCTCATCCTTTCTTCAGCCCCTGGTAATCACCATTCTACCTCCTGTCTCTATAAATTTGACTACTCTACGTAATTCATATGAATGAAATCATATAATATTTGTTGTTTTGTGACTGGCATGTTTTAATTAGCATAATCTTCTTAGGATTCATGTATGTGGTAGTATGGGTCAGAATTCCTTCCTTTTAAAGACTGAATACTATTCCACTGTATGTATATATGTTCTACATTTTGGTTATTTATTCATCTGTTGATGAACACAAGTTACTTCCACATTTTGGCTATTGTGAATAATACTGCTATGAACACGAGTATACAAAAACCTAGTCAAGTTGCTGGTTTCAATTATTTTGGATATATACCCTAAACTAGAATTGCTGGATCATATCAATTCTACTTCTATTTATTTTTGATGAATTGCTCTGCCATTATCTATACTGGCTGCACCATTTTACTTAATTATCACTAAGAGCACAGTGGGTTCCAAATTTCTATACTTCTCTGCCAACACTTGTTATTTTCTTTATTTTTGGATAGTACCCATCTTAGTGGAGGTAAGATGGTATCTCAATGTGGTTTTAATTTGCTTTTCCTTAATAACTAATGATGTTGAGCATCTTTCCATGAACTTATTGGGCATTTGTATGCCTTCTGTCTGGTCAAGTCATTGGCCGTACTTAAAGCAGATTGCTTGCCTTTTTGTTGTTGAGTTTAAACACTTGTATTTGTATGTACATGTGGAAAACTACGTTCAAAGAACTGAATTTTTTCCACCCAATATCCAAATAAATCTTTGGGATAGTTTAGAGAATTACCCAGTTGATGATTGGGAAAACTTCCTTGAAAATACAAAAATAATAAATGTTTGTTTGAAGATAAGATTCATTTATTTCCAGTGAGATCACCCCTCTATAAAATTCATCTGTCATCAACCAAAAGATCATCCACCTAAAAATATGTAGGCTAATTTATAACTAACTCTTATGAATATGGCTAGGTAATAGTTGACTGTAATAATTCTGTAACACATCAGGGAAGCATTGCTGCTGCTAAGTTGCTTCAGTCATGTCCGACTCTGTGCGACCCCATGGATGGCAGCCACCAGGCTTCCCCGTCCCTGGGATTCTCCAGGCAAGAACACTGGAATGGATTGCCATTTCCTTCTCCAATGCATGAAAGTGAAAAGTGAAAGTGAAGTCGCTCAGTTGTGTCCGACTCTTAGCTACCCCATGGACTGCACTCCACGAGGTTCCTCCATCCATGGGATTTTCCAGCAAGAGTACTGGAGTGGGGTGCCATTGCCTTCTCTGCAGGGAAGCATTACCAGGTTTCAAAATGAAAGATTAGTCCTTGAATGGTAAAAAGATGAGATCAGATCTCTGTTTCAGTTTAAATGTCAGCAAAGAGTCTTTCTGAGGATGGTTTGTTGGTGTCCCAGTGAAGAATGCTGAAAGTGCCAGGTTCTCCTTAAGTTGTAGGAAAGAAGGTTGAAGATGGGGCCCTAGAAGTCTGAGCAGGCTTCAAGGTGACCCTAGAGGCCAAATAGTTTGTCTTCAAGCACAGGAGCTTAACTCCCTGCTTTAAACCAAAGCTCCTTTCCATCATTCAAAGTCCACTGCATTCTGGTCTCACCTTGCTCACCCAACCTAATTTCTCATTTTCTTTCCAACACATTCTCCCCAGTCAGGCTAGCCTGCTCTTCAATCCAAGCACACATTGTATTCCTTTGGCAGGTATTTATCTTGGGACATGAGGTATGCAAATAATATGACTTTTCTAACAACTTAACTTCCATTTCAAGCCTTTTTTCTGGTGAGTTACCAAACTCATTTTCAGTAAAATCAAAGTTTTCTTCTATAAAAAGGAATTTAAGGTGAGCCAAGGTATCAAATAGGTAGTCCATATTTCCTTGTAGTCCTCTGTCCAGTATTTCCTCACCTCTCTCCTTCCTCAGCCTGGAGAATAATCTAGCATTCTAATTCTTTCCTCCATGTCCTTAGTCCTCTCTTAAGAGCCCGAACTTTTTTTTTTTAATCTATTTATTTGACTGTGCCAGGTCTTAGTTGCAGCATGCAATATCTTTAATCTTCATTGCGGCATGCAGGACTCTCAGCTGGGGCATGTAGGATCTAGATCCCTGACCAGGGATTGAACCCGGGCCTTTGGCACTGGGAGCGCAGTCTTAGCTACTGGACCCAGGGAAGAATCTGAACTTTTAAAAGTCAAAAACCGCAAGGAAACTCCTTTCTCTTTGTCACTGCCTACTTTTCCCAAGGCAAGACACACAGAACAGCCCTGCTATCTGAATGAGGGAAGAGGTGAGGGGGAAAGGGGTAGAGGAGAATGAAACACTGGGGGGGTGGAAATAATCAGTTCATACGCAACACTTTATCTCACCAACTTCAACACTTTTACTCTGTTCAGGTTGTTCTTGGCTTAGAACATTCTTCCTCCTCTTTCCTTTATGACTCCTCTTGTAATTTGTCACATAAGTTAACTATGAATGTCTTATACTTGCTGTAGGATTGAAAGGAAAGTCGCTTAATTCAAGCCATCATATGAGGCTGGAGTTCTAAGGTATCCAAGTGTTTATTTGACTCAGTAGTTCTCAGTGTGAGTCTCCCAATCAGCAGTATCAAATGGGAAGTTGTTAAAAATGCTAATTCTCAGGTCTCTTTCTAGGTCTGCTGAATCAAACTCTGAGGTCAGGTCTTGAATCTCCATTTTAAGTCACTCAGGGGATTCAGTTACTCTGGTTTGAGAAGCACTGGTTTAACCAGTGTTAGTCAAGGAAGGATATGCTAGCTAATAGAAGTGATTTCAATATTTGAATGCCTATTGAATGTATTTGAATACCTCTAAGTGATGAAGCACTCATAACTTGCAAAGCATGTTTGGAAAACTGATTTATATTGGTCTGAAATCTAAATCTGACAACTTCTACTCATCACTCATACTTACCTTCCTGGATTATGGGGAAGAAATCAGATTTCCCTTCCATGTGATAATCTTGAAAATATCTCAATATTACTATCATTTGCCTCTCTCTGCTCCTTATCCAGGCTAACGTGGCTTGATTTTTGAGTCCCTTTACTGTCTTGTTTGGGTTTCCCTGGTGGCTCATATTTTTAAAGAATCTGCTTGTGATGCAGGGGACCGGAGTTCAATCACCGGGTTGGGAGGATCCCCTGGAGAAGGGAATGGTGACCCACTCCACTATTCTTGCCTGGAGAATTCCAGGACAGAGGAGCTTGGCAGGCTACAGTCCATGGGGTCACAAAGAGTCGGGCACAATGAAGTGACTAACACTACTACTGCTACTGACTTGCTTGCACATGGCTGAACACAACCCTATTTATTTATAGTTCTCTATAATGAGCTCTGCTGTGGTTCAAGGTCAATCAAACTAAAGTACAATTTCTTGCTTCTAGGTACTATATATACTCCCATTAATGTTGGCTAATCTGGCCTTAGCTGCTGTTTTGGTGGCCACATTGCTAATTCATACAAAGCATATTATTAACTGAAATTCTTTATTGTTTTTCATCCCTATCTTGGCTTTTTCTTTTTAACAGATGCTAGTAGTATATTATATTTCCTCTTTTTTATACCTTTAGGCTCAGTTCATTGGATGCATATGTGTAACTATGTCTATTATTGTTTCCTGATTAGTTCTTTGACTATCTGATTAATGACATAATTCACTCTCTTGGCAATACATACCTCTTGTCCCTTGAAGCAGGTCCCAGATGGCATAATAATTGAGTACTCAATAAATAATTTAGAAATATTTTATTGATGTATTGACAGATGTTTTCAGTGCAAAAATTTTCAATGCAGTATCTACAAGTTGTTACTTAGTATAAAGTAAAAACACCACTGTCTTTAGTTGCAAACATCCAGAATTATATATGCTGCTTTTTAAAGTTTTCCCATTGGTTGATTATATCCTCCAGTGTATACTTTGAAAGTCTATATTCTTTCAAATTATATCCAAGGATCAATTATAACCTCAGTCTATATTCTTTCAAAATAATTTTGTGGTTTCTTCTTTTAGAATTGCTTCCAGAAGCTACTTTATGAATCACAGAAAAGAAACTCTTTCATCTTATAATGGTGGCAACTATTTATTTTTAAAATCAAAGTTGGAATTCTTCATGTTGATACCCCTCTGAACCGCTAGGAATATATTTTTAAAAGATGGCTTTTGGTTGTGTATACATATGCTCTCACGGAAGGACCAAAGGTAGTTCTTGACAGAAATTTCAATAAAGACTTTTTGAAAAGGTTCCCAACAATGGCAATGTTGTGTGCTTGCTTCTTATGGTGACTTTGCCTCACGTATTTGTCATCTCAAATATCCCCACCCTAACAGAAGGAACCACAAAAAGATATTTGACTTCATAAAACACAGCCCAAACATTTGTAGATCAAAGTAGTGACACTCCTTAAAATATTAGTAGGTAAACTATATGCAGTAAATAGTATAAAATGTACTCAAATAGACAAGATTAACAATTAAACCATTAAGTGAGAAAAGCATGAGTTTATTTATTCACCAAAATGTATAGAGCTCCTTATATATAATGTGTTGGAAGAACGAATATATATTAGACTCCTGGAATACGCCAGTCATTTTATGCGGACTCCCAGTGAAGTAGAGCTGATTATCCCATTTCACAGTCGGAAACACTGACTCTGAGAGGAGAAGGTGTCCTAGGTCACAGTGACAGTCAAGTAAGTTAAAAAATAGATACTTGAACCCAGGCCTTTCAGGCTCCAAGTCTTGCTCTCTTTCTTTTTTTTTTTTTTTTCTTGTTCTCTTTCTATCTACTATCTTATACAAGGAATATTACAAACCAAAAGATATAGTTTCTGTACCCAAGGAGCTCAAAGTACTTCATAGAAAAATAAGTAAATATGGATTTTAAAAATTCTCTGTACAAATCAAAGAAAGCTGAGTTAAAATAAAAATTGAGTTAACTGAATAAAAAATAATTTTAAAATGGCAATGTTTCATTTTGACAAGAGTTGAATAAAATCAAGCCTTTTCCTGCCAATTGGTTAAGTTTTATTTTTAAATTAGCAATACAGATCAAGAACCATAAAAATATTTATATCCTCTTTTATTACCCTTTATCATAAATCCATTTCTGGAACTTTAGTCTAAGACAGTATTATAAATGTTGGAAAGTGGCATAAAGGTATTACTAGCTGAGTTGGAAAAAAACACCCATGTATACATGTAAGCCCTTGCTGCTTAGCATGGAATATATAACTAGGGAGAGCCCACTGTACGGCACAGGGAACTCGGCTCAGTGCCTGTGGTGACCTAGATGGAAGGGAAATCCAGAGGGAGGGGATACATGTGTACATGTGGCTGATTCACTTCACTGTGCAGCAGCAACTAACACGACATTGTGAAGCAACTGTACTCCAGTAAATTAAAAACAAATCCTCCTTCCCCTTTACTCACCACTGCCATACTGCCATACTTCTGACAGCTGGTGAGTGGGTTTTCCACACTTCAAGCAGTTCCCCATGACACCAACTGGGTGGCCCACGATTCCATTTAATTCTGACACTGTCTACTCAGAGTTAACATCGGATCCCACAAGTTAAAGGCTGAGTCCCACAAGACTGCCCCAACTTCAGATACCCATCACAAGTTCCAGGTTGTCACTTGGACTCTTCACCAATTATCTATAAATCAGCGTTTCCCATGACCCTCTTCTCTTGCGTTTGATCAGTTGCTAGTATGACTCACAGAACTCAGGGAAACATATTTATTGATGTATTTTAAAGGATATAATTCAGGCTCTGAGTGAAACGCCAGATGAAGAGATCGATAGGAAAGAACATGGAATGCTGCTGAGGTCAGGAGCCCCTGTCCCCATGGAGTTGAGATGTGCTACCCTTCCAGCATGTAGATGTATTCAGCAATCCAGAAGCTCTCTGAACTCCACACTTTGGAGCTTTTCATGGAGGCTTCATCACCTCAGTGTGAAAGATCATTAAGCCTATCTCCAGCCCCTCTCCATTGTCTGGAGAAGAGGGAGCTGGTGCTGAAAGTTCCAACCTTCTAATCATGACTTGATCTTTTTAGTGATCAGCCCCCGTTCTGTAGCTACCCAGGAACCCACCAAATGTTGTCTCATTAGAACAAAAGACACTCCTGTCACCCAGGAAATTCCAGGCAATTTATGAGCTTTGTGTCAAGAGTCAGGGACAAAGGCCAAATATTCGAGTACCAAGATTCTTTTAGTGCTCATATCACTTAGGACATTACAAGGGTTTGAGGAGTTCTGTGCCAAAAATTGGGGTCAGCAACCGTTTATAAGTATTTTTTTCTGTTTTACATTACCAGCAGTAATTTAAAAAACAGGAAAAAACCGCAACCACTTTATATACCTAATTTATTGCCTAAATGGTTGGATTAAAATAAACAGTTTGGTCTGTTTGTGGAATATTTTGCAACCATTAAAATAATGGTTATAAAGACTATGTAGCATTATAAAAACAGGTTGTATTAATAAATAACCATATGTGGGTCTACAATATATCAAATACTTATGATTCATGTTATACAAAAGATACAGGATAAAAATGAAGAAAATATATGAAATACTGTGTATTGCAGTAGAATAGTTTAGTTTTTTTTTTTTAACAAATCTTTTATTAATTTTGTGATGAAGGAAAAAGAAATATCCACATTCTCCTGGTATTATTTGCTGTTACTAGACATATCACATTCCTTTTTTTTTTTTTTTAACTTATGCTTTCTTTCCAATAGAACTAAGTTTATGGAAATCGGCTTTGTTTATTAAATTGCAATCAAATAATTCTAACTCAATCTCCTATAGTTCTAGTAAGGGGAATATGACACATTTGACACATTAGTGTAAATTAAGTGTCACAACTTCTCCATTCATTGTGAATCTGTACAGTTAAAATTTTGAAGACATTATGGCTCCTAGGATTAGTGGTTGAGATTGGGGATGCAAGGTCAGCCTCTTGGCTTCCAAGGAAAATACTTCCTTTCATTGTGCCCTGAATGTGTCTACACTGTGAGATGGAGAACAGGATTAGAGTTGCTATTGAAATGTGAATTCTCCTTGGCTCTGGCAAGGCTGTTGGGACTTACTTATATATTTTTGAAAGATGAATGGCTGGGGCCTCAGTTTGGAACTTGGTGACTCTGGCTGTCACAGCAAGGGGGAATCTGAGCCAGGACAGATAGCTGGACAAGAGTTGGAGCCCACACCAGTTGTGGGCCGGCATGAGTCCAAGCCCTAGGGAAGGAATAAATGGGCTGAGGGGTTAGTGGGGTTTGGGTACTTGGGATAGTATAGGGAGGAACTGGGAACAAAGGCAAGCCAGGGTGGAGTTTCACGCAGAGATGGAGCTGGCTCAAAGCAAGAGTCAATGCTAATGGGAACAAAGAGCAGACACAGGCTTGAACATTAAGCCTTATCAGAGAAAGCAAAGGCAACAGACAGGAGCCAGGGATGAAGCTGGGCTGAAGCCCGAAGGAAGTCTGGGGTTGTAAACGGGAGCAAGGAAAGGCTGGAATTGTGGGGGACACTTGGGGCTTCCCTTGTGGCTCAGTTGGTAAAGAACCTGCCTGCAGTGCGGGAGACCTGTGTTAGATCCCTGGGTTGGGAAGATCCCCTGGAGAAGGGAACAGCTATGCAGCATTCTGGCCTGGAGAATTCCATGGACTGTATAGTCCATGGGGTTGCAGAGTCAGACACGACTGAGCGACTTTCACCTTCACCTCTTTCTGACTCCAGCTGCGTGTTATAATGGCTCATATGTTCCAAGTGCAGAGAATTGTGTTCAGAGTGCCCCAAAGGAAACTCAACAGCTTATGACCAAATGCCATACAGATTTCTGGATGAGGTTTCTCAACCAGCATCTTCCTTAAGACATCACCACTGCTCCAGGATCTATAGTCTAGATTGAAAAGAACGTTTGACTGCAGAGAAGCCCTTTCTCTTGAGAACTGTGGCTTACTGAGGAAACCACATCTCCGTCATAACTGCCCAGATAAGCAATACAGAGTTCAAGTATTTCTAATGCTATTGGTAAGCATTTGTCATTTCAAACTATCAGGGATAGATTGTCTGATTTTTACAGATGAATTTTAACCTTGGAGGATGTGTGTGCACAGATGCACATCTCATTCCTCATTTAGATATTTACAACATGTATACTGTTGACCTTTGAACAGTGTGTTGGTCAGGAATGCCAGCCCTCCACACAACTGAAAATTCACGTACAACTTTAATGTCAGCCATCTGTATCTGTGGTCAGAAGCTGCATATTCATCCAACCAGCAATCATGTAGTTCTGTGTACATATTATTGAAAAACATCTGCATGTAAGTGGACCATGTCATTCAAACCCATGTTGCTCGAGGGTAAATTGTTTGTGTATACATTTGTATAAATATATATATATTTACATATCTGTACCTACATATACATATATACACACTTACATGTATATTACCTTTTTTTTCAATTTGAAAGTATATTTTTATTGAAATATATTTGACAGATAACATTGTGCAAATTTAAGGTATACTGCATGTTGATATGATATTTGGTATATTCTCACATGATTGCCATTGTAGAGATAGTTAGCTTCTCTATCATGTCACATAATTATCATTTCTTGTTTGTTGTAGGAATAATTAAAATTTAGTTTCTTAGTGAGTTTGATTATAATCCAATAATGTCTATATTCACTAGGCTCTGCATTAGATCTCTGTGACTTATTTATCTACTAGTTACAAGTTTATACCCTTGAACAACATCTCTCCTTTTGCCTCCAGCCCCCAGCCCCTGGCAACAACCATTCTATTCTCTTTTTCTGTAAGTTTGGCTTTTCTACATTCCACATATAAGTGATATCACACAGTTTTCATCTTTTTCTAACTTTTCTTGCTTAGCATAATGTTCTCAAGTTCTGTCTGTGTTGTTGCAAACATTAGGATTTCCTTCTTCCTCATGACAAGAGTCTACTTACCTATCTCAAATCTTCTTTAACCATTTTTCTATCTTTTTCTCTTAAAATTTTCTTATAAAATATGGTGGCTTTGAATTGAAGTCACCTTGACAATTTTTTGTATTCCATACATGTCTTTCAACTTTTTACTAGATTTAATATAGACTAGAACATGGCATCGGAGAGGGTGATGGCACCCCACTCCAGTACTCTTGCCTGGAGGATCCCATGGATGGAGGAGCCTGGTGGGCTGCAGTCCATGGGGTCACAGAGAGTTGGACACAACTGAGCGACTTCACTTTCACTGTTCACTTTCATGCATTGGAGAAGGAAATGGCAACCCTCTCCAGTGTTCTTACCTGGAGAATCCCAGGGATGGGGGAGCCTGGTGGGCTGCCGTCCATGGGGTCGCACAGAGTCGGACACGACTGAAGCGACTTAGCAGCAGCAGCAGCAGCAGCAGAACATGGCATATCTTGTGGGAAGTTTTCATGGACTCTGCCCTTCTGTGGTCTCACCGATACTGGACTGAATTGTTTGTGGGAGCACAAAGCAAGGTGTCTTAACAATGCAGGCAGCAAACAGCCCAGTTTCTCCTGTAGCCCATAGACTGGCAAATGTGGCCCATTATGTGTGACTTTCTTGACCTTCTGTTCTAAGTCCTCTCTGCCAATAAGCAGTCACTGACTGAGTCTTGATAAAGACTCTCTTTGACGAAACCCTGGTTAGGCTCTTAAATCCTTGAGACCTTGACCTTGTGTTTTCTGTCTGTTTGGGGCCAGCATCACCCAGCTATAGCAAGAATCTTTCTAAATTGGTTTAAAGAGAACCCTCCACCCTTGATATCTGAGAAAATTCCACATCTCCCAGCATTTCTCAAGTAATATCTGATCACTCTGGTCTGCCATCAGCAAGTATTCTGTCAAGTCACTTTGCACAGAAATCCTCCCTTGGGACTTCCCTGTTGATCCAGTGGCTAAGGCTCTGTGCTCCCAAGGCAGGGGGCCTGGGTTCGATCCCTGGTCAGGGAACTATATCCCACATGCCGCGACCTGACACAGCCAAATAAATAAATAAAAAGAAATATTAAAAAGAAATCCCCCCCTTTCCCCTGTAAATAATGTAAGTAATCCCCTTGTAATTTTCCATCCACTGACCTCCACCCTTGACTATAAATCCCCACTTGTGCATGTTGCTTTTGAAACTGAGCCCAGTTCCATACTGAGATCTCTTTTCCTCTATTGTAACTTTCTGAATAAAATATATATTTTACCACTTCAACTACCATCTAGCTCTGACTTTAACAGTCTCAGCTTTTTTTTTTTTTTTTTTATTTAACAGTCTCAGCTTTAAAACTTCCTGCCACAGTTGCCTTTTGAGCCATTTGCCTTACATTTCATTGGTGCAGAGTTCTGTAAATTAAGATGATTTAGGCATGAGTTGCAGAATCATAGACCTGTTTTGAATCCCAGCCCTTTCATCTGCTAGCTGAGTGGCATTTTTGAGAATACTTTATCCACTGTACCTCAATTTTCTTATTTTAAAAATGGGCATAAATGGAGAAACAGACATAGAGAATAGACTTATGAGGGGAGAGGGGAGGAGAGGGTGAGATGTATGGCGAGTTACATGGAAACTTACATTACCATATGTAAAATAGATAGCTAACGGGGATTTGGGAGGGAGGTTCAGAGGGAGGGAATCTCTGTATACCTATAGCTGACTCATGTTAAGATTTGACAGAAAACAACAGAATTTTGTAAAGCAATTAACCTTCAATTAAAAAATGAATTAAAAAAAATGGGCATAACCATACAGATCTACTAAGATTATGAGGAATAAATGAAGTAACACTTGCATAAGTGCTTAGGACAGAATAGTAACATAATAAATGATATTATTATAATTTTGGTGGGGTTGCACAATGAGAAGAAATGTGGGAGTGTTTTATAGCGAGAAAACTGCTATTTAAAAGTGTATTTCTTTTTTTATATATTCTTTTTCATTATGATTTGTTATAGGATATTGAATATAGTTCCCTGTGCTAAACAATAGGGCCTTATTTTTCTTTTTTTTTTTTTCTATTAGTGTCCTCTTTGATTTCTTTCACCAGTGTTTTATAGTTTTCTATATATAGGTCTTTAGTTTCTTTAGGTAGATATATTCCTAAGTATTTTATTCTTTTCGTTGCAATGGTGAATGGAATTGTTTCCTTAATTTCTCTTTCTGTTTTCTCATTATTAGTGTATAGGAATGCAAGGGATTTCTGTGTGTTGATTTTATATCCTGCAACTTTACTATAATCATTGATTAGTTCTAGTAATTTTCTGGTGGAGTCTTTAGGGTTTTCTATGTAGAGGATCATGTCATCTGCAAATAGTGAGAGTTTTACTTCTTCTTTTCCAATTTGGATTCCTTTTATTTCTTTTTCTGCTCTGATTGCTGTGGCCAAAACTTCCAAAACTATGTTGAATAGTAATGGTGAAAGTGGGCACCCTTGTCTTGTTCCTGACTTTAGAGGAAATGCTTTCAATTTTTCACCATTGAGGATAATGTTTGCTGTGGGTTTGTCATATATAGCTTTTATTATGTTGAGGTATGTTCCTTCTATTCCTGCTTTCTGGAGAGTTTTTATCATAAATGGGTGTTGAATTTTGTCAAAGGCTTTCTCTGCATCTATTGAGATAATCATATGGTTTTTGTTTTATCTATTCTATATATAATAGTTTGCATCTTATAGTCCCCCAAAAAGTATGTTTTTGCTGTTGGAGATATCAAGCCAGCTTGGACCAGATCTTCTTTTTCTAGAAAGAACTAGTTAATGGCTTTTCTTAGAATCATGGATGTGTAGTAACAAGCTTACTTGTTTATGGAGCAATATGAGAATACTTAAATCATAATCAAGAAAAATATTATGGCATTAAGTATACAATATGATCAAATACTTATAATTCATATTCATAAGAAAGGTATAGTATAAAGTTGAAGCAAATACATGAAATGCAGATGTATGATGGTGGTAGAATAGTATTTTATCTGGCCAGACCATTGTCTGGCCAACCCCTCTCTATGCTCTTGGTAGATAGGGGTTACTGGTTGGTGTATGTAGGGTGGGAAGAGGGAAGATATATTTACATGAGGTGCCAAGGAACTTTTAAAAATCAAAGGGATTGAGATCCTTAACTCTTGTCTTTTTTTTTTTTTTTAATTTTATTTTATTTTTAAACTTTACATAATTGTATTAGTTTTGACAAATATCAAAATGAATCCACCACGGGTATACATGTGTTCCCCATCTTGAACCCTCCTCCCTCCTCCCTCCCCATACCATCCCTCTGGGTCGTCCCAGTGCACCAGCCCCAAGCATCCAGTATCGTGGATCGAACCTGGACTGGCAACTCGTTCCTTACATGATATTTTACATGTTACAATGTCATTCTCCCAAATCTTCCCACCCTCTCCCTCTCCCACAGAGTCCATAAGACTGTTCTATACATCAGTGTCTCTTTTGCTGTCTCGTACACAGGGTTATTGTTACCATCTTTCTAAATTCCATATATATGCGTTAGAATACTGTATTTATGTTTTTCCTTCTGGCTTACTTCACTCTGTATAATAGGCTCCAGTTTCATCCACCTCATTAGAACTGATTCAAATGTATTCTTTTTAATGGCTGAGTAATACTCCATTGTGTATATGTACCACAGCTTTCTTATCCATTCATCTGCTGATGGACATCTAGGTTGCTTCCATGTCTTGGCTATTATAAACAGTGCTGCGATGAACATTGGGGTACACGTGTCTCTTTCCCTTCTGGTTTCCTCAGTGTGTATGCCCAGCAGTGGGGTTGCTGGATCATAAGGCAGTTCTATTTCCAGTTTTTTAAGGAATCTCCACACTGTTCTCCATAGTGGCTGTACTAGTTTGCATTCCCACCAACAGTGTAAGAGGGTTCCCTTTTCTCCACACCCTCTCCAGCATTTATTATTTGTAGACTTTTGGATCGCAGCCATTCTGACTGGTGTGAAATGGTACCTCATAGTGGTTTTGATTTGCATTTCTCTGATAATGAGTGATGTTGAGCATCTTTTCATGTGTTTGTTAGCCATCTGTATGTCTTTTTTGGAGAAATGTCTATTTAGTTCTTTGGCCCATTTTTTGATTGGGTCGTTTATTTTTCTGGAGTTGAGCTGTAGGAGTTGCTTGTATATTTTTGAGATTAGTTGTTTGTCAGTTGCTTCATTTGCTATTATTTTCTCCCATTCTTAAGGCTGTCTTTTCACCTTGCTAATAGTTTCCTTTGATGTGCAGAAGCTTTTAAGGTTAAGTAGGTCCCATTTGTTTATTTTTGTTTTTATTTCCAATATTCTGGGAGGTGGGTCATAGAGGATCCTGCTGTGATGTATGTCGGAGAGTGTTTTGCCTATGTTCTCCTCTAGGAGTTTTATAGTTTCTGGTCTTATGTTTAGATCTTTAATCCATTTTGAGTTTATTTTTGTGTATGGTGTTAGAAAGTGGTCCAGTTTCATTCTTTTACAAGTGGTTGACCAGATTTCCCAGCACCACTTGTTAAAGAGATTGTCTTTAATCCATTGTATATTCTTGCCTCCTTTGTCGAAGATAAGGTGTCCATATGTGCGTGGATTTATCTCTGGGCTTTCTATTTTATTCCATTGATCAATATTTCTGTCTTTGTGCCAGTACCATACTGTCTTGATGACTGTGGCTTTGTAGTAGAGCCTGAAGTCAGGTAGGTTGATTCCTCCAGTTCCATTCTTCTTTCTCAAGATCGCTTTGGCTATTCGAGGTTTTTTGTATTTCCATACAAATTGTGAAATTATTTGTTCTAGCTCTGTGAAGAATACTGTTGGTAGCTTGATAGGGATTGCGTTGAATCTATAAATTGCTTTGGGTAGTATACTCATTTTCACTATATTGATTCTTCCAATCCATGAACATGGTATATTTCTCCATCTATTAGTGTCCTCTTTGATTTCTTTCACCAGTGTTTTATAGTTTTCTATATATAGGTCTTTAGTTTCTTTAGGTAGATATATTCCTAAGTATTTTATTCTTTCCGTTGCAATGGTGAATGGAATTGTTTCCTTAATTTCTCTTTCTGTTTTCTCATTATTAGTGTATAGGAATGCAAGGGATTTCTGTGTGTTGATTTTATATCCTGCAACTTTACTGTAGTCATTGATTATTTCTAGTAATTTTCTGGTGGACTCTTTAGGGTTTTCTATGTAGAGGATCATGTCATCTGCAAATAGTGAGAGTTTTACTTCTTCTTTTCCAATTTGGATTCCTTTGATTTCTTTTTCTGCTCTGATTGCTGTGGCCAAAACTTCCAAAACTATGTTGAATAGTAATGGTGAAAGTGGGCACCCTTGTCTTGTTCCTGACTTTAGAGGAAATGCTTTCAATTTTTCACCATTGAGGATAATGTTTGCTGTGGGTTTGTCATATATAGCTTTTATTATGTTGAGGTATGTTCCTTCTATTCCTGCTTTCTGGAGAGTTTTTATCATAAATGGATGTTGAATTTTGTCAAAGGCTTTCTCTGCATCTATTGAGATAATCATATGGTTTTTATTTTTCAATTTGTTAATGTGGTGTATTACATTGACTGATTTGCGGATATTGAAGAATCCTTGCATCCCTGGGATAAAGCCCACTTGATCATGGTGTATGATCTTTTTAATGTGTTGTTGGATTCTGATTGCTAGAATTTTGTTAAGGATTTTTGCATCTATGTTCATCAATGATATTGGCCTGTAGTTTTCTTTTTTTGTGGGATCTTTGTCAGGTTTTGGTATTAGGGTGATGGTGGCCTCATAGAATGAGTTTGGAAGTTTACCTTCCTCTGCAATTTTCTGGAAGAGTTTGAGCAGGATAGGTGTTAGCTCTTCTCTAAATTTTTGGTAGAATTCAGCTGTGAAGCCGTCTGGACCGGGGCTTTTGTTTGCTGGAAGATTTTTGATTACAGTTTCAATTTCCATGCTTGTGATGGGTCTGTTAAGATTTTCTATTTCTTCCTGGTCCAGTTTTGGAAAGTTGTACTTTTCTAAGAATTTGTCCATTTCTTCCACGTTGTCCATTTTATTGGCATATAATTGTTGATAGTAGTCTCTTATGATCCTTTGTATTTCTGTGTTGTCTGTTGTGATCTCTCCATTTTCGTTTCTAATTTTGTTGATTTGATTTTTCTCCCTTTGTTTCTTGATGAGTCTGGCTAATGGTTTGTCAATTTTATTTATCCTTTCAAAGAACCAGCTTTTGGTTTTGTTGATTTTTGCTATGGTCTCTTTTGTTTCTTTTGCATTTATTTCTGCTCTAATTTTTAAGATTTCTTTCCTTCTACTAACCCTGGGGTTCTTCATTTCTTCCTTTTCTAGTTGCTTTAGGTGTAGAGTTAGGTTATTTATTTGACTTTTTTCTTGTTTCTTGAGGTGTGCCTGTATTGCTATGAACTTTCCCCTTAGGACTGCTTTTACCGTGTCCCACAGGTTTTGGGTTGTTGTGTTTTCATTTTCTTTCGTTTCTATGCAAATTTTGATTTCTTTTTTGATTTCTTCTGTGATTTGTTGGTTATTCAGCAGCGTGTTGTTCAGCCTCCATATGTTGGAATTTTTAATAGTTTTTCTCCTGTAATTGAGATCTAATCTTACTGCATTGTGGTCAGAAAAAATGCTTGGAATGATTTCTATCTTTTTGAATTTACCAAGGCTAGCTTTATGGCCCAGGATGTGATCTATCCTGGAGAAGGTTCCATGTGCGCTTGAGAAAAAGGTGAAATTCATTGTTTTGGGATGAAATGACCTATAGATATCAATTAGGTCTAACTGGTCTATTGTATCATTTAAAGTTTGTGTTTCCTTGTTAATTTTCTGTTTAGTTGATCTATCCATAGGTGTAAGTGGGGTATTAAGGTCTCCCACTATTATTGTGTTATTGTTAATTTCTCCTTTCATACTTGTTAGCAGTTGTCTTACGTACTGTGGTGCTCCCGTGTTGGGTGCATATATATTTATAATTGTTATATCTTCTTCTTGGATTGATCCTTTGATCATTATGTAGTGACCTTCTTTGTCTCTTTTCACAGCCTTTGTTTTAAAGTCTATTTTATCTGATATGAGTATTGCTACTCCTGCTTTCTTTTGGTAACTCTTGTCTTTTGAGGTTCAATATTGTTAGAATGTCTCTGACCTCATGGACTAAGGTGTTTCCAGTTGAAGGCCCTGACCAGACCAGGTTTCTCCCACCCAGGAAGGAAGTCACTAAGAAAAAGGGAGGGTTTAGGCTTGTGACGCATGTCCCAAATAAGGTCCCAGATGGTAATGGGGAAGACTGGGTCGGGGTCGCTCATCCAACCCTCAGAGAAACTCTACAAAGCAGGACCAGGTTTTATCCCTGTTTTTCACTACAATGCCTAGGCAAAGAGAAGTGAAGAAATTTGCCCAAGGTAAGAGTGCCAGGAGGTCATTCAGAGCCGAGACTTGAACTTGTTTGTCTCCAGGATCCTTGCATCTCACCACTACACTCATTGTCTTATCTAGATCCTTATGTGGCTCTTCTCCTCCTCAGTTGACAGAATAAAGAAGTGCAGGCTGGAGTTGAGGATTAAGACATATACTTCAGTGAGAAAGGGACTGGCAATTAAAAAGAACCCCAAAAGGCGTTGAGGTTTCCTGGCCTCCTGCAGGAGGGTAATGATTATGTGATGTAATCCACATTCTTGCTTGACTTTTGGAAATGAAAGAAAACAAGAATTTTCAAGATGATTACCTAAGATTAAAGGTCATTCTGTGGCCATGTTTGGTTGGTTGTGTTTCCTGTGAAAACTTGATCTTTCCGGACCTCAATGATCTCATCTGTAAAATAAGTGTTGTACTAAGTCATTGTTTAAGTTTCTTTTCATGCCTTAAAGTTTGTGAGTGCAGGAATTTACAAGCTTTTTTTTCTGGTATTTAACCTTTGGCCTTAGCCTGCTTAGCACTATGATCGAAACTGATGGACTCAACTGGAAGTTGATGTGACAGGTGAGGAAGTCAGGACAAAGGACTAGAGGGAAGTTATGAAGCAGGGACAGGTTTCACAGCTAGCTCTTAAATGGAGTCGAAAGGAAAGAATTCAAGATTTCAGAAACCAGTGGATAAAGCAGAAAAGGTTGAAGCTCAGAAAAGGCTTTCAGAGGGATTACAAAGAGAATGGTTGTGCCTTAGACTTTAGCAGGCTGCGAATTGATTGGCCAGTGTGAGTCAGAAGAAAGGGTTAGCCATCACAGGGCTGTGGGTGATAGATGGCTGTCTGGCGTCTTGGCCTTACCATCCCAGCCTCAGTCTCTCAGAAGCTGGTATAGCATTGACACTATTACCAATAATTCTGCTCCCAACTACACAAAGCTTTCTTAGTCTTAGTTCAGGTAAAAGAATAGATAGCAATTAAGTAAAGGGAAAGTAACAAAAAAAACCAAATCACAAAAACATAGATGGGAGCAGATTTTACTCTGAATTGTTTGAAAGAGTAACTACTTTTTGTTTCCTCTTCCTTCCCTCTTTCTTCTCATCTTCCTCCTTTTTGCTCATTACCCACTTCTTTCTCCTTCCTTTCTCTCTGGTTCCCTTTCCTCACCCCTTCATTCTTTCATCCCCCACTCCCAGCACTTACAACACTGTGTTTGAAAGCCCTTGCTAGGGACTCACCTGGTGGTACAGTGGTTAAGGCTCCATGCTTCCAATGCAGGGGTGCAGGTTTGATCCCTGGTTGGGGAACTTATATCCCATATGCTACAACCGAGAAAAAAACACACCAAATAGTTTAAAAAAATCCAATTAAACCAAAAAAAGTCCATTCTGAGCACTGTGGCCAACAGAAAATAAAGGAGACATGTTTCTGTTTTCTCACATTGTTCTCAAGCAACAAGTTCAGTTCAGTTCAGTTCAATTCAGTCGCTCAGTTGTGTCCGACTCTTTGCAACTCCATGAACCATAGCACGCCAGGCCTCCCTGTCCATCACCAACTGCTGGAGTCTACCCAAACCCATGTCCATTGAGTTGGTGATGCCATCCAATCATCTCATCCTCTGTCATTCCCTTCTCCTCCTGCCCTCAATCTTTCCCAGCTTTAGGGTTTGTTCAAATGAGTCAGCTCTTCGCATCAGGTGGCCAAAGTATTAGAGTTTCAGCTTCAACATCAGTCCTTCCAATGAACACCCAGGATTGATCTGCTTTAGAATGGACTGGTTTGCTCTCCTTGCAGTCCAAGGGACTCTCAAGAGTCTTCTCCAACACCACAGTTCAAAAGCATCAATTCTTTGGTGCTCAGCTTTCTTTATAGTCCAACTCTCACATCCATGACTACTGGAAAAACCATAGCCTTGAGACAGACAAAGAATGTGGTAAAACATTGTAAGGGCTTCCCTGGTGGCTCAGTGGTAAAGAAACCGCCTGCCAATGCAGGAGACCAGGGTTCAAACCCTGGATTGGGAAGAACCCCTGGAGAAGGAAATGGCGACCCACTCCAGTGTTCTTGCCTGGGAAATCCCATGGGCAGAGAAGCCAAAGAATAAAAATCTTCCCTCATATTTCTTTTCCTCACTTCCATCCTATCTGTGCAGCCCTATCCCAAATCTGCTAACGTCTTTCCTCTTCCTCCTCTATTCCTCCCCTTCTCCCTTCTAAAGCTTGCTCTGAGGATTGGATGACTAATGGCTAAAGATTTTCCCTATGTTGGGAGAAAAAAAGTGTCCTAAGGTTCACTGTGTCATATGAAGCAGATTTCAGACATAAGATCACTCACTAGTTGGGGTTTCCTTCTTTCTTTTTTTTTTTTTAATATTGAAACAGATATACTGAGGGTTTTAAAAAAGTTTCATCTTTTTTTTTTGTTGAGTAATGATGGTATTTCTAGGACTTTACTGAGTGCTTACCGTGTGCTAGATGCTTAATATATGGCTTCTAAGCCTTGTTTTATCACTCCACTGCTACTCTCAAGTCATAGATGAGAAAACAGAGTAGTTAAGTGTTAGTTGCTCAGTGGTGTCTGACTCTTTGCGACCTCATGGACTGTAGACTGTCAGGCTCCTCTGTCCATGGGATTCTCCAGGCAAGAATTCTAGAGTAGGTAGACATTCCCTTCTCCAGGGGATCTTTTCGACCCAGGGGTTGAATCAAGGTCTTCTGCATTGCAGGCAGATTCTTTACTGTCTGAGCCACCAGGGAAGGCCCAGTCTGAAGTAATACAGCCAGAAGTGGAATTAGAACATAAATGTGTCTAACTCAGAAACTCAAACTCTTTTCACTACCTCTATGCTTTAATGACAAGGGGAATTCCATACAATCTTTTTATTCCTCATCAGAATAATTCTACTTTCAAGTTCTTTGTTTTTTGTTTTTATTTCTTAAACTTATGAGGTAAGGCACGTGTTTAAGCTAGGCTACTAGCTTTTGAGAAACAATTGGGTTCCTTCTAGGTTATACAATGAGTATCTGCTCTGTTTTTGTTATCAATTGTAAACTCTACTATGATAGTCGATTAAATTTTTCAATAATCAGAAAAAAGTCTCAGTGGTATAATTTTTTAAAGTTAAGACGTTTTCCTCTTAAAACTGATTAATGCTTATTTATAAAAACACATGTAGTTTCATACATTAATATTCATGGTGCAAAACACAGATGGACTTAACGGCATTAACAAAAGCAAAAGGAAATTGTAAGTGTTCTTACTGCTTGGTATCACATATAGATTTAATAGAAGTTCCCAGAAAAAAAAATCTCACTTTGATGTTGTACACCTTTAAAATAACATTGTGAATTTTTTAACCAATTTAGTTCAAAAGATTGTAACAGAAACCTAATGGATTGTTAATTTTTTTTAATTTTGACATTGACTATATCATTCTTGGTGCATTAATATTAATTTGCAATGAAACTATTATGCCAGTATGGTTCTGTTACAATATAATAATCAATAAGGGGAAATGCAGCATTGAATTGAGATGAGTTGTAATAGACTGTGACATTAATTTGTGCTCTTCCTATCATGAATTTGTATCACATTGTTGAACTGATGCAGGTCATGTCCATATTACAACAGAATTTCATGCCGTATTTATGTGGTACCTGTATATTAGAGGCAGAATTTAAACAGTGGTTCCTTTAACCCGTCTGGGTGTCAACACTTTCATCTGTAGGTACAGATTATATTGCATCAAAACAGTTGTCTGACACGTTGCTAGAATTTGGTGTGAGTTTACTATTAGAATTTATGACCCCTATTTTAAGAGCAGGAAAACTATTAGGGTGCCTGTAACAGCTGTGCTTGAAGCTAAAACTGCCAGTGGTCAGAGATACTAAATCTGTTTAAATGTGGACCTAATACAGTTTACAGTCCATGAGAGAGGTTTGGAGAGAAGGACTTGGACCATATATGAGGGATGGGATCTTTAATAGGGGAGAGCAGGCAACAACATTCTGATGTCAGCCATAAGTTAAACTCTTAATTTTCTGAGTTTTCCAAAATGTGAGTCCAGGGCATGCTCAGGAAGAAATTGCAGTGCTCCATCCAAATAAGCTTTAAAAACATTGTGTAACCTACTCTCTTCTTGGAGACTCACAGTATTCATTTACATAGCAAAGGCTTAGAGATATGTGAAAAAGAATGCTGCTTTAACTTAATTCTACCTCACTTTTCTCAAACTTATTTCATAATGGAATTCTTTAAAAATATACCACCTTTAAATAGCCTGTATAATTAGTCCTCCTTGGAACACATTTAGAGAAATGCTGATTCATAGAAAACTCAAAATTCAGCTACTTTTCCCTTTTTAAAATTCATGAGTTCAAGACAAATTGTACTGACAAATAGCCTCTCCAGTTTACCTTTCCATCCATATTTAGATGTACATAACTTATCAACCATGTGGTAGGTAGTGAATTCATAAAACCCAGGTAAGGAGATCAGATGCCATGTACATGCCAGATATGTCTCCGTTTGATTTTTTTTTTTTGGTGACTTCCTCCCTCCCTGGCTCCCTCTGTCCCTTCCTTTCTTCCTCCTTTCTTTCTTTCTTTCTCTCCCTGTCTCTCTTTCTTTCTCTCCTCCCCTCTTTCTTTCTTTTCTTTAAGTTTCATTGAGCTATTAATTGACATACAGCACTGTATAAACTTAAAGTGTACAGCATAATGATTTGACTTACATGCATCATGAAATGATTATCACAATATGTTTAATGAACATCCATCATCTCACACAGATATAAAATTAAAGAAATAGAAATAAAAATTTTCCTTGTGATGAGAACTCTTTTTAGGATTTACTCTCTTTAACAGCTTTCAAACATAACATACAGTAGTTTTAATTATATCTGTCTTGTTGTACATTATATCCCTAGTACTGATTTATCTTATAACTGGGAGTTTGTACCTTTCGTGCAGTTCCCCTTATCCTGACCCCCTGCCTCGGCTCACCACAAATCTGATCTCTTTTTCTTTGAGTTTGTTTGATTTTGAAGTATAATTGACCTCCCACACTGTATTAGTTCTTGTTATGCTACATAGTGATTCACTATTTCTATACGTTACAAAATGATCACTATGATAATTATAGTTACCATCTGGCACCATATGACGTTATTTCATTGTTGACTATGTTCTCCATGTTGTACATTTCATACCTGTAGCTTATTTATTTTAAAACTGGAAGTTTGTACCTCTTAATCTCCATCACCTATTTCTTCCCTTCCCGACTCCCTTCTCTGTTGCGTGCGTGCTCAGTCGCTCAGTAGTGTCTGACTCTTTGTGACCCCATGGAGTGCAGCCCACCAGCCTCCTCTATCCAAGGCGTTTTCCAGGCAAGAATACTAGGATGGGTTGCCATTTCCTACTCCAGGGATCTTCCCGACCCAGGGATTGAACCCACATCTCTTGCATTGGTAGGTGGATTCTTTACCACTGAGCTACTGGGGAAGTCCCTCTCCTCTGATAACCACCTGTTTTGTTTTGTTTTTTGTTTATTTCTATAACTCTGTCTTGCTGTTTATTCACTTGTTTTTTTTTAGACTCCACATATAAATGAAATCATACAGTATTTGTCTTTCTCTATCTGACATATTTCATTTAACATCACACCCTCTAGGGCTAGCCATGTTGTTGCAAATGGCAAGATTTCATTATTTTTTAGGACTGAATAATATTCCATTGTACACATATACCACATATGTATATATCCATTTATATCCCAGCAGTGCACTCTTCTTTGAGCACCAGAGCTATATGTTCTAGGGATGCTCTGTATGTGGGCTGTGTGGGTCTTTCTCTTGTGGGCTGAGTACTGTGTGTGGTCTGGTAAGCATTGGGCCCTAGTCTTGTTGGTTTCCAGGCCCTGTCTTTTGCAGAGGCTGTTGGCCACTTGTGGGTAGGACCAGGTCACTAGGCCGATGGCTGCAGAGATGTGGGGGCCCTAAGGATAGTGCTGGCCCACTGGTTGGTAGAGCCAGGTTTCATGGTAGGTAGTTTCAGGTCTGGGATTCCTGGATCTCATGTCAGCTTACATGGCGGTGGAGCCAGCTCCTGACATGACTAGCTGTTATGTAGTCCAAGGTGTCCACCCACTGGTGATTGCGGCCAGATCCCAAGGCAGCTGACTAGGGGGTCAAGGTGTTTCAGAGCTGGTGCCAGCCTGCTGGTGGGTGCGCTGGGGTCCTAACATGGCAGGCAACACGGCCCAGGGATTCTGGGGCTGGTGCCTGCCCCTGGTGGCTGAGGCTGCTCTTGGAGCTCATGGCTTTCCCACTGGGGCCTGAGCTGGATCTTTGGGTTTCTGGATGCAGGGCTTTGGGGTTCCCATGGCTAATGCTGGGGCACTGTTGCACAGGGCCTGATATTGGGCCCTCTGGTGAAGAGAGCCATATTCTGGAGTGGCTGTGGGCTCAGGGGGTCTAAATCAGCTAGCCTGCTGGTATGTGTGGCCATGTTCCTGACTGGCTAGTTGCTTGACCTAAGGCACACAAGTCCTGGTGTCAACAAACTGGTGGATGGAACTGGATCCAATGCTAATAAACTAGAGACGGAATTCCAGAATTGTGCTTGTCAGCACCAATGTCCTCTTGGTAAAAACAAGCTCCCCAAAATGGCTACCACCAGTGTCCATGTCCCCAGAGTGAGTTCCAGGTGCCTCCTGCCTCTCTGGGAGGCTCTCTAAGATTAGAAGATGTTTCTGACCCTGGCTTCTTTTAAATTACTGCTCCTGCTCTGAGTCTTGGAGTATGTGAGATTTTGTGTGGACCCCTTAAGAGTGTAGTCTCTATTTCCCACATCTCTCTGGTTATCCCAAAAGTAAGCCCTCCTGGCCAAACACAGCCAAGCATTCTAGGCATCATCTTCCTCATGCAGGGTCTCTGGGCTGGGGAGCCCGATGTGGAGATCAAATTCCTCACTTCTTGTGAGGAATCGTCATCCTGTTGGTTGGTTGCCCACCCAGTGACATGGGTCTTGGCTACATCTCCTCTCTGCCCTTATACTTATCTCGTTGTGGTTCCTTCTTTATATCTTTAGTTGTAGGAGATCTTTTCTGCTAATCTTCTTGTCTTTCTCATCAATAGTTGCTCTATAAAGAGTTGTAATTTTGGTGTGTCTGTTGGAGGAGGTGATCTCAGGGTCTTTCTACTCTGCCATCTTGGCCACTCCTCACTATTTGATTTTTCAGAAAGCACATTAAGACCCTATAACCATGTTTATAGGCTCATTTCAGTCTCTTGAGGACGACAAAGATGAATCTGGGAAACTACCATAGGGAAAAAACACATGTTATACCTGGGTAAATTTGCATCCAATAATCTAGGCTTTGACATTACTAAGTCTTGTTCAATAATTATTTAGCACTTTGTGCCAACAGTCCTAGGTATACTCCAGAAACACTTAACTGTCATGTACTTTATGGTTTATATCTTAAAGCTCTTCTTTCCCCATGTTTTATTAGTTATCTATTGCTGCATAACAAATTACTCCCAAATTTAACAGCTTAAATAACAACCATTTATTATCCTTACACCTTGAGGGGCCAGACTGCAGCCAAGGGGCTGAAGTTGTCTTGAGGTATGACAAGGGGAGAATGTGCTTTCTGGCTCACCCATGTGGTTACTGGAAGGATTTAGCTCTTTGTAAGCTGTTAGACTGACCGCTGTGTAGCAATCGGCTCTGTTGCTATGGTTGTTATCTGAAGGTCTCCCTCTACCCCTTGCCACATAGACCTTGGCACAGGGCAGTTCACAGTATGGCAGCTGGCTTTCATCAGATGAGCAAGTGAGAGAACAGGAGAGGATAAGCAAGACAGAAGCCAGAGTCTTTCTGCAACCTCATCTCAGAAGTGACATCCTATCACTTTGGTGACATTTTATTTGTAGAAAGCAAGTCACTAGGTCCTCTCCACACTCAGGGGAGGGAATTATACCAGAGCATGAATACCCTGGAAGTGGGGATCATTAACAGCCATTTTAGAAGCTGTCTATCACACACATTAAAAATTTGTGGCATGGGAGTGTTATTCCACTAAATGGGTCTGGTACTTTAGGATATGTTGATATTAGTCTGGTTCAGAGTTTATAAGTTCATGCATTAAACTTTAATAAAATATTGAATGATAAAATAGAGAAATTTGTATTTACCTCAATTCCTTGCCAAAGAAATATAGGACACTGTATTTATTTGGAAAGAATGTCTTGGTATTCTCTGGTTAGGTGGAAAAGTGAAAGTGAAGTCCCTCAGTTGTGTCCGACTCCTTGCGATCCAGTGGACTGTAGCCCACCAGGCTCCTCTGTCCATGGGATTTTCCAGGGAAGAGTACTGGAGTCGGTTGCCATTTCCTTCTCCAGAGGATCTTCCCAACCCAGGGATCGAACCCAGGTCTCCCACATTGTAAGCAAGACACTTTACCATCTGAGCCACCAGGGAAGTTAGGTGGAAAAAGAGGTCTAGAAAGCAAGGGTCAGTACTGTGTCCAGAATGATGCCACAGAGTGGAGTTTGGAGTCCACAGCTATGGAACTCACAGGGTCCCGAGCAGAGTCAATTAGATCTAGATATCTGAACAGCAGATGCTAACACTGACTTCTGAGTTACACTTGTTTGTGATGTGGAGAGTTAAAAATAGCCTTGGACTTTAGGTTTTTATTTAGACCTGATGATCAGAGTACAAACTTGCATGACTTATCTACTGATGAGAAACAAATTGCCTCCAAACATAGCAGTTTAAAACAACAAACATTTTTTGTCCCCAGTATCTATGGGTCTGAATTTGAAAGTAGCTTAGCTAGATGGTTCTGGCTCAGTGTCTCATGAGGTTTGACTCAAAATGTCAGCAGGAGCTGCAGTCATCTGAAGGTGTGACTGGGACTGGAGGATCTTCTTCTAAGATGAGTTGCTCACACAACTGCTGGCAGGAGTATTCCTCACCAGGTAGATCTCTCCATAGATCTGCTCGAGTATCCTCATGACACGGCATCTGGCTTCTCCCAGAATGATTGACTCGAGACAAATAAGCAATAAGGAAGCCACAACATCCTTTATGATCTAGTTGAGGAAGATACACACTTTTGCCATATGCTATGCACTAGATGTGAGTCATTAAGTCCAGTCCACACTCAAGGGGATGGGAATTAAGCTTCATCTCTTAAAGAGAGGAGCATCAAAGAATTTGTGGGAAGCATTTTGAAACCACTGCAGTACTCAAGGTGTTTTTCTTAGCAAAACAAACCTTCAAAAGCAAAGCAAAACCAAATGAACTTCCTAAATATAAATAGCCCTTGTTATTCATTAGAAGAGTGCATTTAAGAACAAATTTACCTATATGTCTCCTTCCACTAACAAATTAATTCACAAATGTTTAAAATGAATATATGCCTGAGAGTCTGAATTTCAGGATATTGTATTTGAAGGTCACTTATCAAAAGAGCAAACATTAGCTTACTAACTCTAAAACTTTGAGGAATGGACGCATAAAACTTCTAATTCAGCAGTGTTTATAATAAATAGCTTTTAAGAATTAAACGAATCAAAGTGGTTTACAATATGCTGTTTTAGAGATCTAGTTGCTAAAACTTTTTCTTCTATTCCAAAACATAACTCTTTTGCTTCAGAGCATGTTAGAATTGCTACAAATAAACAGATTGTACCCAAAAAAGCAAATACAAATCCCAAACAGAATTTATACTTATCTATCATTTTTCAGGAGTTCCTAGACTGGAGGTTGGTCTTTTTGCCCTTCTTCTCAATTCCTGAGATGGAGCACAAGGGCAGAATGAATAAGAAATGCTAGGAAATACTAAATAAGTTTGGCAGTAAAACATTTCCTTTCTTTTAGGGTCAACCTCTATTAGGATTGCTTCTGATTTCCTAGGTTGTCTTGAATTTGGGAAACCTTCCCAGATTGGAGAGTTTATATCTTACACAGAAAGCTTCTTTTTTTCATCCAAGCACTTTTGAAGTCATCTCTTACCCTTAGAAAGATTTGGAAATGTGGAGCGATGTTTTTAGTTATCACCCTTGACTAGGAGCTGATCTTGGCTTTTAGTAGTGTGTGTGTGGGTGCTTGCTCGGTCCTATCCCACTCTTTGCAGCCCCATGGACTGTAGTCTGCCAGGCTCCTCTCCATGGAATTTTTCAGGCAGCTTTTAGTGATAATGTGCTCCTTGCCACTAAAGGATAACCTTACAGCACAAATAATAGTCTGGCCTCAAACGCCAGTAGTCTCTCCAGTTGAAAAACGTTTCCTTGTCCTCTCTTCAGCTTTACTTCTTGTTTAGATTGTAAACGCTGGGACAGAAGGGATGTGGTGGACACCGTTCATTGCCCTAACCTCAGTGCCTAAAAGAGCACTTTACGTGTAGTAAGTGTGCAGTAAATATTTGTTAAGTGAAGTGTCACCCATGAATGATTGGTGAACAATAAGATAGGTATAACAAAAACCTACTAACCAAACTTCAATTTCCTTAGGCCTTGAATGATCTGGTGTTGGGATCCTAGATAAACCTGGTTTGCAAATAAAGTTTCTATTAGAGCTTTGAGTCTGCCATTGTTTGCTGTGATTCTGGGATGGGGATATACTCCTAGAGGGCTATAAGAAATCATAGATTTAATTTTATTTTGTGAATCTGTATTTAGGGAAAGTCAGAATATGATATATACTTTTCAGTAACAGTTTAACACCAAATTTATAAAGATATTAACTTGAAAATATCATCCCCTGGATTTTCTGGAAGCATTTAGAAATCGTATAACTAAGCTGTTTTGTGACAGAGTCTGTTTTCAGTCTGTAAAGTGTGATATTCAAGGTTAAAAGAGGTAAAACAGGTTGTGAGGCTTTGGGTTGGTATAACACTTCCTCCCAATAAGACTTTCCAGAAGGCAAATTGACTATAAATGTTGGGCTGTGTTTCCTAAAAGTATATAAAAATTTATCAATTATCATAAATATTGTTTATATGCAATTTGTATTGTGCAGAAATTACAAGAAAGGATTTTCATCTCAATATTTCGAAGAAAAAATTTCCTACTTACTACATTTGTCCTTTCTCTTCTTTTTTCTCAATGTTAACTTTTATATTATATAAAAACTGCTTGCTTGATTAGCATTTAAAAATCTCTTCTCTGGGAATGTCTTTGTTTTGCATTTCTAGTTATTTATACCACCAAAGAACAACTTTTTTAAAAAAGAAGCATTAACTTTATCACAAAGAAATATTTGCAAATTACTTTTCTGGTGGCATTTAGTGTTTGTTTCACCGTCTTGCCTCCTTCTGCATTTATAGTATATTCACACATTGAGCTTTTAACATTCCTTCCTGATTCTACAACAGAGCTTCTTTCCCCCCAGACAGCTAATTAGTGTTTTTTATCACAATAGCATATATATATTTTTTGTGGCTAAAAATTGCATCCTTTTTTTGTACTGAGAGGGATGTTTAACTGGAGGGGCGGGGGAGTTGACTAACTCTGTGGACCTGTCTTCAAGGCTGGACTCAGAGCAGCTATTATCATAATGGTCCCTGCTCAATTCTAGCTTCTGGTTTCTTTCTAAATGTAATAACAAGACCTTTGGAAAATAATGATAGCCAAATAAAGAAAACCAGTCCACTAGAGAAAGTGGTGACACTTTCTTGGGAATAACTGTCATTATTTCTAGGCTGGTGTTTTCTGGTTAGGTTGCTTTTGCCAGAGCACACAGCAGTGAATCTCATCATAACCTGTTCTCCGAGGCATTTCCTCTCCCTCTTGATTTGTTTCCTTTTAGTACATATTGGGATGTTCTGGAATGAGCTTAATCAACAGTGCTTTATTTCTGAGTTGAGGATAGTTGAGGCGTGTTGATGCTTGTGTGTGTTTGGTTGGGTTGTTCTGCCCTTTCCTTCCCCCTGAAACCATTATTTTTTTAAAAAAATAAACCTTACATAGGGAGAGGATTTGGAGGCAGAAGATGTATTCACACTGCCTTTTCTGTTTAAACCAGAAAAAAATTTTCAAGGCAGAAATTCTGGTGGGATAACAAAGAATTATCCCAAGAAATGCCCAAGGAGAGCCCTGAGTTGGCAGGTGTTCTAGCTGAGCTGGCCATTGGCACATCTGTACAAGTATGTACAGATTGAAGTATAGTTGATTTGGGGTGTCCTTGGTGGCTTAGACAGTAAGGAATCTGCCCGCAATGCAGGAGACCTGAGTTCGATTCCGTGGTCAGGAAGATCCTCTAGAGGAGGGAATGGCTACCCATTCCAGTATTCTTGCCTAGAAAATTCCACAGACAGAGAAGCTTGGTAGGCTACAGTCCATGGGGTTGCAAAGAGTCAGATAAGATTAAGCGACTAACACACACACATACACACACACATAGTTGATTTACAATATTGTGTTAGTTTCTGGTATACAAGAAAATCATTCTGTTATATATATTTTTTCATATTCTTTTCCATTATGATTTATTATAAGATATTAAATATAGTTTTCTGTGCTATACAGTAGAACCTTGTTTATTATCTATTTTATATATAGTAGCTTGTATCTACTAATCCCAAATTCCTAATTTATTCCCCCCCCGCAACCCCTTTGTGGTAATAAGTTTGTTTTCTATGTCTGTCTGTTTCTACTTTGTAAATAAGTTCATTTGTATCATATTTTAGTTTCCACATGTAAGTGTGGCTCAGAGGGTAAAGCGTCTGCCTGCAGTGCAGGAGACCTGGGTTTGATCCCTGGGACGGGAAGATCCCCTGGAGAAGGAAATGGCAACCCACTCCAGTACTCTTGCCTGGAGAATCCCATGAATAGAGGAGCCTGGTGGGCTATAGTCCATGGGGTTGCAAAGAGTCAGACACGACTGAGTGACTTCACTTTGTAAGTGATATCTTATGGTATAACTCTTTCTGGTTTATTGCACTCAGGATGACAATTTCTAGATCTATCCATGTTGCTGAAAATGGCATTATTTCATTCTTTATGGTTAAATACTATTCCAGTGTGTAAATATATCATATCTTCTTTTTACATTCATCTTTGATGGACATTTAGGTCGCTTTCGCTAAGAATACTGGGGTGCATATATCTTCGAGTTACAGTTTTCTCTGGATATATGCCCAGAAGTGGGGTTGCTGGAACATATGACAACTCTATTTTTAATTTGAAGAGCCTCCATCCTGTTCTCCAAATTAATTAATTAATTAATACCAAATTAATTTCCCACCAAGAGTGTAAGAGGGTTCCCTTTTATCCACACCCTCTCCAGCATTTATTTGTAGACATTTTAATGATGGTCATCCTGACAGGTGTGAGGTCATACCTTATTACAGTTTTATTTACATTAATAATTAGCAATGTCAAACATCTTTTCATGTACCTACTGGCCATGCTGTGTATCTTCTTTGGATAAATGTCTGTTTAGGTCTTTTCCCCATTTTTTGATTGGGTTGTTTGTTTTTCATTATTGAATTTTAACAGCTGTTTTTATATTTTGGAAATTAAGCCCTTGTTGCTCACATAGTTTGCAAATATTTTCTCCCAGTCTGTAGGTTGTCTTTTCATTTTATTTATGGTTTCCTTTGCTATGCAAAAGCTTATAAGTTTGATTAGGTCCCAATTATTTATTTTTGCTTTTATTTCTATTACCTTGGGAGACTGAACTAAGAAAACATTGCTATGATTTATGACAGAGAATCTTTTGCCTATGTTCTCTTCTAGAAGTTTTATGGTGTCATTCATGTCTTATATTTAAGTCGTTAAGCCATTTTGAATTTATTTTTGTGTCAGTATGAGGGTGCATTCTAACTTCACTGATTTGCATGAGGCTGTTCAGCTTTGCCAACACCACTAGCTGAAGAGATGGTCTTTTCTCCACTGTATATTTTTGCCTCCTTTTCTGAAGATTAATTCCCTGTGATGTGTGGGTTTGTTTCTGGGCTCTCTATTCTGTTCCATTGACCCACATGTCTGTTTTTGTGCCAAAACCAAGCTGTTTTGATTACTGTTGCTTTGTAGTATTGTCTGAAATCTGGGAGGGTTATGCCTCCAGCGTTGTTCTTTTTCCCCAGGATTGCTTTTGCAATTCTGGGTCTTTTATGGTTCCATATAAATGGTATGAAGTTTGCTCTACTTCTGTGAAAAATGTCATGGGTAATTTAATAGAGAGCGCATTAAATCTGTAGATTGCTTTGGATAGTATGGCCATTTTAAACATATTAATTCTTTCCATCCAAGAGCATGGGATAGCATTCCATTTCTTTAAACTATTTTCAATTTCCTTTATCAATGTTTTATAGTTCTCAGTGTTTAAATCTTTCAGCTCCTTGGTCAGGTTTATTCCGAAGTATTTTTTTTAATGAGATTTTAAAGGGAATTGTTTCTTTACTTTCCCTTTCTGATATTTCATTGTTAGTATAAAGACATATAATAGATTTGTTGTATCTTGCTACCTTTGTACAATTCTTGGTAAAGGCTTTTTCTGATCTTATAGGGAAAAAATAGCACTAAGAAAAGTTAAACATCTAGATTCCTGTCCCTTCATATCACTGAGGATTGGAAAATGGGGAGTATGGGAATTGTTCTAATTTTTTTCTCAGCTAGAGTTATTTCAGAAGCAAAAATTAGAGTGAACTCCTCTCTTCCTTGCTCTCTAACTGAGGGGCTTTGGGTACAAAGTTCCAGTTATGCAAGATGAATAAGTCCTAGAGATCTATGTATGGCACAGTGTCTATAGTTAACAATACTGTATTGTACATATAAATATTTGCTAATAGGGAAGATTTTATATTAATTTTCCTTATCCATATGTATTGGAGAAGGAAATGGCAACCCACTCCAGTATTCTTGCCTGGAGAATCCCATGGACAGAGAAGCCTGGCAGGCTATGGTCCACAGGGTTGCAAAAGAGTCAGACATGTCTGAACAACTAAACAAAACAACAGTCCATACATATAAAACATAATGAATAAGATGTTGGGAGGAAACTTTTAGAGGTCATGGATAGGTTTCTGGCATAGACTGTAGTGATTCTTTTCATGGTTTTATATTTATTTCTAAACTCAACAACATGTATACATTAAATATATACAGCTTTTGTGTACCAGGAAGATCTCCTGGTGGAGGGCACAGCAACCCACTACAGTATTCTTGCCAGGAAAATCCCACGGACAGAGGGGCCTGGCAGGCTACAGTCCATAGCGTCACCAGGAGTCGGACACAACTGAAGTGACTTACCAGGCAGGCAGGCCGTGCCTCAATAAGATGATTTAAAAAAGTGGGTGTGGAATTTGAAGTTTAATCTTCTCTGAGTTTGCTGGTCTTTTGCTACCTCCAGCTTCCTGTCTTATTGTGGCTAATTCACTAAGAGTAGTATGGCAGAGAAGGTGTCCCTCTGGTATAGGAATCTTTTAGAAGAAAGAAGTCCTGCTCTAACTTACGCCCCCAAGTATGGCAGGTATAGAAGGTGAGTCCTTTGAGATTTATGAAGGTGTGCCAGAATGATAATGATTTAGGCTGAGAGGGAATGGAGCCTTGAGTCTCCCTGCACAGTCCTGCACAGAAAAGGAAGCTATCTTGATCGTATTAGTGTCCTCACCAGTTACTAAAAGCTCTCCTGATGTTTTGGCGGCTTTGAATAAGGGTTGTTTTTGTCCTGTACCACAGAAAACATACCTTTCTACAGAAATTTGGATCAAAGTTCTAGTTCTCAAACCATGGCTTCTACATAGGTCCTTCAGCAGTCCTGTAAACATTTGATTCAAATATTATTTGCATATTTACATTAACCATTATATTTTAAGAGTAAATAATGCTGGCTATCATAACAAGGTTCTAAACCTTACTTGCCTAACACAGTTAAAGTTTAGTCCTTGCTCTTCCAAGTGTAGTAAACTGTTCCTGATCTGCAGGTGGCCTTCTGCTTGGTCCTTGGAGAGCCCAGGCTTCCTCTGTCTTGTGGCCTCATCCTCCTCACTGGATCCTTGGAGTCCTTTCCAGCCAGCAGGCTGTCGGGGGTTGGAGGGTTGCCTGTGACAAGTCTGCAGGTGCAGAGTCTGGGAGTGGTGTGTATCAGCTCCGCTCACATTTCGCTAGGTAAATCTCAGACAGATAACTACAAAGAAGGCTGGAAAACATGGCTGAACTGTGTACCCAGGAAGGAAAGGAAAGAGAGATGATTTTTGTTAAGAGTCCAGCTAGCTATCTTTATCACAGTCATTTAAAAAAGATATTTTAACTCTTTGGAGACTACAGCTTCTTAAAATATTGCCAATGTTAACTTGCTTCAGTGAAGACTTCAGAATGAAATTTCATTTGCTTTATTCAATAAAATGCCCTATGGCTGCAGAAAAAAAAAAAAATGCTGTTACAAAAACATCCTCACCACCAGCAGCAATTTATCTGTGAGAATCGCTGTCATCACCTTCAAAAGCAGTTGCAAAGAAAATACCCAAAAAAAACCCTTTAAATTCTAAAATTGATACAAGTCTTCAAATCATCTCTCAAAATCCTAATCACATTCATCCAAAAAACCTCTTTGTTCATAGTGACTAAACTTGCAGCATTGGGCAGAAATGTGAACTTATACATTTATGTCAACAAAACATTTCTCTCATCTGTTCTAGGTATGTTCAGGTTATATGCAAGATTTATCTCTTTAAAAAGGGGTTGCTTTGCTTAACAAAGTAAAAATAGTGCTATCTAGAGTTTCTTCCAGCTCTGACATTTATGCTTTCTATTTTTATATGCCATTGAAGAGAAGACTAACTCTTGATTGCATATAAATGGCTCAATGCAAATTACTAAAGTTGTTTTCCTTAATAGGAAAGTGAAGTGGCACTAGGGAAACTCCTATACAATGTGCTTCCCCAGCTTCTCTTAAATCAAGTATTTCTAGAAAATCCTAGTGGGTTAAAATCTCTAGAGGTACCTATCAGCTAATACTCCATTCTGATAGTTTCCACAGTTTATTTGAAGTTTTGCAATTCAGACATGCTTTTGCTTCTTCAGAACCACCCTCACTTCTCTAGCATTGATTGTAGTGTCAGGTCAGGGGTCTGTTTAATTAAGAGCCACAGGCCTGCCAAAACTGGCATTGATTGTGTCTGCTCTTAGGTTTCTACTCGATTAGGTTTGGACATCTGCTTTGGACTTCCTGGTGCTCCCACCACCCTTTTAATGGACTAGCCCCTACCTACCTCATTCAGGGGCTGCCTTGGGTCTGAAATCTACAGCCAGGCAACTCAGACGTAAATTAGACGTTGCCAAGGCTGTGGAGGTGCTGTGGCTTTTGTTTTCAGGCTTGCAGTTTGAGGCAAAGGTCATAACTCCCGTTCCCATGACTGCTGGCAGCAGCCACAGGGTTGCTAAGGGAGCAGCCACAGACCAGACTGTGATGGAGAAATAAACTCAGGTGACCCCGCCTGCCTCACACGGATGAAGCCGTTTGGAGCTGTGCCTCCACCCGGGAATCCTTGCTTGGGACCAGACTCCTAGATTGTTGATTGCCCTTTACTGAATCGGCACAGGCATCTGGATGGACACTGGGGAGTTTTGAAAAACAGTGTTAACTTACAGAACTGAGCTCTGAGGAAGTGGAGACCCCACAACTTATTCCTGACTTTATCTGCTTGCCATTAGCCAGTGACAATGATTTGCTTGGTTTGACATCTGCTGATACTGAAACTGGCCCCATCTGTAAGATCAGCTAGGTTTGGATTGCACTTGATCTGGTCCATTTGCAAAATGACTGTTTGGGGTTTGAAAGCAGATGTGTTTAGATCAGAGATAGGAGAAGACAAAATGGTTTCAGAATGCTGAAAAAGGACCTTGGCAGCTCTGAAACAAGTGTTTTCATTCAGGGCTGACTGTATGTCAAAGTGGGTGCCAGAAGGTCTCCTAAATGTTCTCTTAAAAATTGCTATTATTCTAATAAAATTTTTAAAAATAAATCAAATGCAAAAAATTTACTATTACTTCTATGACTATTAGTCCTTAAAGAGCATAAGATGTGTGGAACTGGCACAGAAACACTCAGACATCTATTTTCTTTAACCACCAAGTATGTCTTATATTTCCGTGTATTGCTCCTCATGTTACCTTTCTGTAATTTTTTGTTTTCCCTCTTATTTATTTTCAATCTTTCTTGACCCACGCCCCTGTTTTATTTTATTTTTTTTATCCAAACCATTGCAAAGGATGACAAACTTGAAATGCTACAGGTGCAAAAAAAAAAAAAAGTAAATCTATGAAATACATGTTTTACACACTCATTGGAGAAAACAGAAAATTCAAATTTTAGAAAAAAGAATTAAATCATTCTGTTTCTCTAGATCCATCCTTCTCCATGCTACGGAGTATCTAGGAACCTGACCGCATTGCCTTCTGACTCCCCCTTGGGTTTTGCCAGTGTGAATGAGGCTGGGTTATTTATTTCCTCCCTGCAGGGTTGCCGCCAGCTGGCTGTGCACCTTGATCGAAGGGCACAGCTCCTACCAAACAGCCTTCTTTATAGAATTCTCTCTATACGTTCAGGAGACCACTTCCTCCTCCAGCCCCTACCATGTAGGCCAGGAATGTGGTCTGCTCTGGAAGCCTGTACCATTCTGCCCTGTATCTTGCTAATAGTCCCTTAATACATGTTCCACTCTCCTTAAATTATTTAGTTTAAGAGTTTCATCTCTTTTCTGCTGAAATCCTGGGTAGTACAATTATAATTATTAACCACAGGTAAGCACTGATAAACATTTTGATATATTTCTTTAGCTGCCTTTATTTATGACCCCATGTATGGGCAACAGATTTAGTATAATTCTGGGTATGAATCTTTATATCTCTGTTCCCCCTGGGATTATTTATGAGCGTGATCCCTCATTAGTAAAATGTCCCATACCCTAAATCATGATTTTCATTGGCTACATTTTGTTCCACTGTATGGGGGTAACTGGAATTTGTTTTAGAATTCAACAGCAGTTTTATGATCTTTATTTATGATTTTGATGTCCTCAAAGTTAGTAACTCCCTGTTTCTTTTGTGTGTTCATTTTACAGCTAGGTCAGTGGGTTGTCACTCATTCAGGGATGCTCCTTTCAGGCACAACCTTAAGCCAAGTTTCCTCACAGACAATTAAACCTATTTATGTCCAGTCTGCACTCTCCTCAGTGGTTAAGGGACTTCTCCAAGGTCTCATTCTAGTAAATTGCAGAGCTGAACAAATTAAACCCATGACTGCTGTCTCTAAGTCCAGGGCTTACCTACTCCAATATGTTATGTTTACCAATTTGTAAAATGGAAACTCTTCCTCCAACTATGGAAACCACAGTTCTAAGTTATGGAAGAAAGTCAAATAAAAATACATGTGGTTCCAAAGAAATGGACTATCAAGCCATGAAAAGACACGGAGGAAACTTAAATGCATATTACCAAGTGAAAGAAACCAATCTGAAAAGGCTACATACGGAGGATGACATTTTGGAGAAAAGCAACACTGTGGAGACAGTAAAAGGATCAGCGGTTGCCGGCGATTGAGAGAGATGAATAGTTGAAGCACAGAGGAATTTAGGACAGTGACACTGTTCGGGATGATACTGCAATAGTGCATACATGTTATACATTTGTCCAAACCTGTATGTAGCATGTATGTATGTAGTCTATGTATGTAGTATGTGTGTATGTAGTCTATGGACCTGTATGTAGTCTATGGACCTGGGTGATGAGGATGTGTTAGTTCAGGTACATCAGGGGCAACATACATTATCATTCTATTGTGCGGTACTTGTGGGGAAAGTGCATATGCGTAGGGGGAAGGGACATATGGGAACTCTCTCTCTCCCCTCTAAAAACCTAAAAATACTCTAAAAAGTAACATCTGTTTTTAAAAATGTGTAGTTCTTTTAAAATAGGCAAAGTTTTAGGTTTTAATGCCAATAGATTTGCCATGTCTGACTCTAGTTTTCCTTTAAGACAAATAACTTTCCTCTTTCATCAGAATGTCTGTAGTAAATTGGTGCCCCATCTCTGGGGCTTTCCACTGGCCCCCAGTTTTCCTATTGTTATTTTCAAGCAGCTTCAGCATTGGTCTCCTATATTCAGGTAATGTGGACACATAATTGATTATAAAATATACCTGGCGCTCAGGATGGTTTCCTGCTGGAGAGTTTCATACTCAAGTCTTGCAGTGAAGATATGAGAGATCATTTTTTACAAAGCCTTGGAGATTTAGTGGAATAAACTAGAAGCTTAACTTGAGACTTTCAAAACCCGAAAATCTGTTCAAGCATCCATCAGACATGACAGAATGGTTTTATTACCTCCAGAATTGGATGCAGAACTGTATGTATGCTTCATCAAGTTAATCTGGCTCTCAATTCTGATGTCCACTAAGTATGTCTTTTCTCCAGTATATCAACAAGCATGGAAACTTTAAAGTCAGAGCTTTGAAATGATTATGCATTAATTTCTTTTTGTTGAAACAGTTAAGGAAATATTCTTCATGGGCTTCCCTGATAGCTCAGTCAGTAAAGAATCTGCCTGCAATGCAAGAGATCCGGGTTCGATTTCTGGGTCAGCAAGATCCTCTGGAGTAGGAAATGGCAACCCAATCTAGTATTCTTGCATGGAGAATCCCACGGACAGAGGAGCCTCGTGTGGGCTACAGTCCCTGGGGTCGCTAGATTCAGACACGACTTAGCAACTAAACCAGAAGAACATATGTGGATAGGTTGCCCTGTGGGTTGCTCAAAAATGAACAACTGAGACCATAACATAAACAAGTCTTCGTGCGCACCTTTTCTGAGACTGGGTGAGTTAAGAAATGCATAAAGGATCAGTGACTGATTTGTAATGGGTGAGTCCTATTGTGTGTATTGACTATTTGTACTTCTAGTGTCCCCTTTCTATTGGTGCGTGGTTATGACAATAATGTTTTGGAAATTTGGTCACCTCCTGGTTTGTAAAATCAGGTCTTCCCGGGCACAGAGTTTTGTTTTTCCCTTTGTCTTCTGACATAGATTCATAGGTTGTTCTTTTTACTTCCACAAAAGGGGGAGGAGAGAGATGTAGATGTGATAAAATCAGATTATCTGAAAATCATTTCTGTTTGGATTTACAATTCATTGTTTATTTTTAGATAGAAGATATACTGTCCTACGTCATTTTCCTTGGGCCAATTTCAAAGTTATATTACTTGAGCATAGAGTGGTAAAAGGCAGCAGCGGCATTTCTGAAGGACACAGGGTGACAGGCGAGGAGAATGAGATTTGAATTTTATGGCTATCGCTTCTCTTGCTCACATATACTCAGATAACTTAGTTCTGTGATATTTGCTCACAGTGCTGTCTTTTTACAAGTTGTATAATAGATAAATAAAATAAACAAGTTTCTTTTTCTGCTATCAGTTTGCAGTGTGCTCACTGCAGACTGGGAATAACCAACTATCCTGTTTCCCTAGGACTGAGAGGTTTCCAGCATGTGAGGCTTTATGTTTTAACACCAGGAAAAGCTCTTCATCTTAGCTCAAGGGAGTGGCTATGGAGAAGGCGTGAACTCTCCTGGTGGCCTAGGTGAGTTGTAGAACCTTGGAGACAATGAGCAAAACTAGTGGGGTTAAAGAAAGATCAGAGCAGAGTTAAGGAGAGAGGCTGAAGTTAACGGCCAAGTCAGCGTTTGAGAGAGTGAGGGCTGTCCTGGTTTAGAGTCAAATGAAATTAGAAAAAGCTACCCCTGTTCTAGGTGGATAGTGGGGATTATTCCCCACTGCCCCCAACCAACCCCTGCCCCAGGAATTCCAGAAGAGCTGGCTTCTATCATGGCCTTCTCATCTGATTCCTTCTACTGCAGGGCTGGGCCGGCAGGGGAAGCCAGCACTGTCCTCAGAGCAGTAGGCTGTCTCCATCCTACCCCAGGAATGAAGGAAACACTTCATCCTAATAATGAACATAATGAACTCTAGTTTCTTGTTTTCACTTTTTAAAAGTGCTGAGTATTTTATTTTATCATTATACAGGAGAATTGAGTGGTATTACAAGACACTCCAAAATGCATTCCCGGAAAGGTACCCTCCCTGGATGAGGTGGCCTGGCAGGTGATGGCAGCTTGTGATTTTCTTGTACTCTTTCTCTACGGGAAGAAGAGAGGCTCAAACTCCTTCCTGGGTCTTCATGGGTAGGATTCCTGTTCAATCCCCATGTGCTATGTTTGCCTCTCTCCATATGTGGGCAGGAGTTGTGCTACCCTAGCCCATGGTATGTTTACTCAGCGTCCTACATTGACTAATGCAAAAATATAAGAGAGTGGAAATATTTGAATGCAGAGAAAATACGTAAAGAATGATGGCTCTAGCAGTGAATCCACAAAATGTATGCTGTGAGGTTCTGTATGATGGACAAAGGCTACAAGTCACCTCTGTGCCGAGTGAGAAACATCATCTATTCTGAGTGAGTGTCCATGAGAAAAGAAGTACAACATGTCTTTGTATCAAAGCAAGAGGTCATTTTTCCCCAGTGGGTCTTCTTTTTCTTAACTTTAATCTTTATTTATTTGTGTCTTAGGCCAGGCTATGCACAACACGCAGCTCTAGTTCCCCGACCAGGGATTGAACCCGTGCCCCCTGCATTGGGAGAGAAGAGTTTTAACCACTGGACCATCAGGGAAGTTCTCCCAGTGGGTCTTCTTAAGGAGGACACTTTGAAATATAATGAGTAACATTCTCAACAGTACTTTGATAGGCATTTCATAGTTTCATATGGGCGTTTCCCATAATGTTCCTCAGATAAAAATTGGTATTGGTCTACAGTTCAACAAAATTCATATCTTAAAATTTTTATAGAACAAAGTGAACTATAGATGTATACATTTTAAAACCAAAATAAATAAAATTCATCAAAAGGTAGAACTGAATGAGACTATCTAGATATGAAGATCTCTGGCTTCGATCTCTTCAAAGATAGATTTTAGAGTATGCAGAGGAATGGCTGGGTTTTCTATCCGTCAGGCAATTCTCCATCATGATATTTCCCAAGCAAGCTTTGAGGTATTGAAAGCGATGATTTTGATGAGATTCTGCCTGACAAATACCTCCTGGAATGCACATTGCTCTGTGGTCAGTTGTGTCTAGAACCTGACCTGATCAGATAGAATTCCTCAGGTGAATGTAAAGAATTCAGATATGGATGCCACCTGAGTAGAGGTCTTTTTTTGGGGTTGGGCCAAGGAGTCGTTGTGGCACTACCAAAGCTCTCCTCACAGTTCTAGTTCTGTTCCAACACATGGCTGAACGGAAGGGCTGTAACATTATGTGTCTGTAGAGCAGTGTGGTTAGAGTGTAAGTATAATATGTAAAAAAGATTAAGCTCTCAGTCGTGGAGAACTGAGGTCCTTTTATGACTAGGCCTTAGATAAATCTCTTTGGCTTCATTTTGACACTGTTCCCAAAATCGCCTCAGAATGGAATCTCTGCTTAACTTGCTCACTGACTTTTCCTTTGATTTTTAGAGCACTGCTGAATGTTCAAAACACTGAGTAGCTTGGCCTATTTTTTTTCCCCCCAGAACTCTTTCTTTTCTTTTTCTTCCTCCTTCCATCCCTCCCTTTTCCTCTTTATCCATTCTCCCTTCCTCCTCCCTCCACCTTCCTATGTCCCTGCCTGCCTCCCCAACCCCTGCTCCTTAATTCATATCTAAATTCACAGACACTCTCAGAGCTTGAAAGTAAATTTCTATTTGTCTTCTCCACTTGCTGTTCAACCTATCTGGGGACCATAGCTCCAATTTCTTAAAGGGTTTCCACTGCTTTTCTTAATTAAATTTTGACCCATATTTCGCACAATTTTTTCCTAATATACATATATGAACACAAACATAACTGTTTATATAATTTATTTCAGGCCAATTACTCTGATTCTAGACAGTCTGACAACATCCCCAAATTAATAATGTTGTGGGGCTGAAGGAAACTGTTATTATATTCTATCTTTGACAGGCTTCAGAAGGAGCATTAAGACAGTATGGGAATTATAAACTTTTGTTAGTAATTTTATCCTGAGATGCTAATCACATTGATTTATGTAATGTTTTTATAATCCTTACAAGCTGTACGTTTCCATTTTATGTGAAAAACTGATATATAGGAAGATATTTTTAGTTTGAGAGTTTCCCAGAGATAGAGATTTTTTTCATCTTATGAACAATGAGACATTTTCTTTACATTTGCAATATTACACTAAGTGTTTTACTGATACTCCCTGTTTTGGGTCTAATTTTGTCAAGAGACATAGTCTTAGAAGCACTTTTGACCAAATTTCTGGTGTTCCATTGATAACCTTGAAGTGGACCTCTTTCCTATTACAGAATCAGCATTTGGCACCTAATTATGAATTAATAAAACTGAAATGCCATTTTCCATGTTAAATGATATCTCATTTTTTGGCATTTCTAGCTACTATTTTTTTTTAAATTGTGTCCTTGGGATATTCATATATTTTTAATCTTAAATATCAAGCTTTCCACATTCGTCCTTTTAGAGACTGTGTCACAGGTTGAACTCTAATACCTGGAAACGGCTGAGTTAAATACTTTGCAACTGTGTGGATTATTTATCACCTGTTCTACTTCTAGCTTGTTGTATAAATTCAGATATTAGCATCTGAGTCTGATTCAAAATGTTTTGAAATATTTCAGTAACTAAACAAACCATGCAATGATCAAGAGTTTCAAACAACATGCTTGTGGTTATGGTTATCAAGGAAACCGTTGCCTTATATAATGTTTGACAACAGCCCTGTTTTTTTTGGTTTTTGTTTTTTGTAATACTATAAAAACAAAACTTATCTAGTAGCATGTAGAAGTAAGTGTACAATGAAATGAGCCACAAGCTAACCGGAAGTAGTGAGAATGTGCTGCTGCTGCTGCTGCTGCTGCTAAGTCGCTTCAGTCGTGTCCGACTCTGTGCGACCCCAGAGACGGCAGCCAACCAGGCTCCCCCGTCCCTGAGATTCTCCAGGCAAGAACACTGGAGTGGGTTGCCATTTCCTTCTCCAATAGGTGCAAAATGCTTGATATTAATTGATGTGTTGTTTGATAATATAAACATGAAACTCAAGAGGGATAATACGTTGAAAAGTGTGATAGAATAGGAATAGGAGTGAAATTTCCTTGTTGAAACAAATTTGAAGTCCCACTATGTTCTTAAGATATACTGTGTGCATGGTTAGGGGAATTGTTTCATTTAGCAAACTGACAATCCCATCTTTACCAAAGGCAAATTCAAAAGATGGGATTTTAAACAGATTTGTTAACAGAATTAGTTGGAGGTTTAAATGCATTGCCCAGTGATGGCCTAGACTGCTAGAAGCTACAGGGCTGCAGGACATGATGAGCTTATTTTGGAAGTTTCTCCAGTTTATGCTGGGTTTTGCTTTAAAGGGAAGTAGCAAGTTGTGGAGCACAGATATGCTAAAACTCCTTACAGGAAAAAAGATCCTAGAGTGTTGATAATGGATGAAATATATTTCTTAAGCCTTTTCTCAAGGTCTATACATGTAGAACAAGACCCTAAAGAGAAAAAGATGCTGTTGGTTTGGACACTGATTCTGAAATTTTGTGGTCCCATATATAAATCGGGAACATAAACTGTGACAAGATGATAAGAAAGGTGAATTGTAAAGTGAATGACTTTACAGGGAAAAAAAAAAAGAGGGTAAATTGAGCCTCATTTGAAGCCATTCAACCTGTGAAAAGAAGTATTTTATTTAAGAGATACTTGATTTGAAGTGTTAGAAGCCAGATGTCAGTCCAATTGGAAGACAGTTTTCAAATAGATTCTGATGTCTGGAAGAAATTATAGTATCTTTTTCTTGGTTGAGCAATGTCTTTCCTAATTTTAAAAGCTATTAAACTATGCATGTAAACAAAAAAAGCTGAGTTTACACCTCTCTCCGCTTTCACCTTGGATGTGTTAAGGCAGATGCAGCACAGAAATAGTGAAATGCTCAATTTTTTCCCCCTTAAACTTGCTACAAAGGATGTTTGGATGACTTAAGATGGCCAAAGATAGAGCTGGCTCATCATTGCTTGTGGCCTCACACTTAAATATATTTTATTTCTAAAAGACTATGAAATATCGGTACTTATCCTACTGCCCAGCACATTATTTTCATAAGTAGTTTACTACAGAAGAATGGGAAGAGAAAAACAGAATTAATATAGTTTAAGGGCATGAGAAACCTGTATGCAGGTCAAGAAGCAACAGTTAGAACCAGACATGGAACAACAGACTGGTTCCAAATTGGGAAAGGAGTATGTCAAGGCTGTCTACTGTCACTCTGCTTATTTAACTTATATGCAGAGTACATCATGCAAAATTGTAAGGTTGCGGTTGCCAGCCATGTGCTACGCTGGGATTCATGACCTACAGAGGAGAGGATTTTCATCTGGGGCCAGAGACCAGGCTTGCCTACTCAGAGCTTTTGGTGTAGCAAAGTTTTATTAAAGTGTAATAGAGATAGGGAAAGCTTCTGACATAGACATCAGAAGGGGACAGAAAGAGTGCCTGCTCGCTAGGTTTTGGCAAGGCGTTTCATGTCTGATAGCCAGCTGCTAATCAGATAAGAGAGACACCTCTGGGCTGAGGGAGTTGCACCAGGCCCCTCTCCCACAATATGCATTTTTGAGATAAAATGGCACAAGGTCTGTCGTCCCTGGCCATAAAACAATGGACGTGAATACTGGTTTCTTGAGCCATTATCGGCCCAAGGTTTGAGAAGAGAAAAAAATTTAGTCTTCAGCGGAACAGATTTGAAGGCAGAATCCAAAGCAAATACATAGTTTCCTTAACATAGCTTAAGAAAAACGTTTCCATAAGAAAAGCACGTAGATCAGCCCAAAGTCTGAGAAAAGTTAAGTTCAGGCGGAACCAGGTGTCCTCAACAGAGAAGGGAAACCTTCTGCCACTTGCAGTTTACTTCCTCCTGATGCTTGAGGACTTCTGGCCTCCCTCTAGTCAAAGCTGTGGTTTTTCCAGTGGTCATGTATGGATGTGAGAGCTGGACTATAAAGCTGAGTGCCAAAGAACTGATGCTTTTGAACTGTGGTGTTGGAGAAGACTCTTGAGAGCCCCTTGGACTGCAAGGAAATCCAACCAGTCCATCCTAAAGGAGATCAGTCCTGAATATTCATTGGAAGGGCTGATGCTGAAGCTGAAACTCCAATACTTTGGCCACCTGATGTGAAGAACCGACTCATTTGAAAAGACCCTGATGCTGGGAAAGATTGAAGGCAGGAGAAGGGGACGACAGAGGATGAGATGGTTGGATGGCATCACCAACTCAATGGACATGAGTTTGAGCAAGCTCCAGGAGATGGTGAAGGACAGGGAAGCCTGGCATGCTGCAGTCCATGGGGTCTCAAAGAATTGGATATGATTGAGTGACTGAACAATAACAAGGGCATGATAAGTGACCTAGTAAAAGAAAGTAAATGGGAATGAACTGAAGGAGGAGAATAAGGCATCATGGAATTAGCTTCAGATCCCTACAACATTTCAGTTTGTATAAAAAGGTCCTAACCTAGTGTTTACCTGTAGGTAATTTTTTCCTCTTCTATTACCACACCTCCTAGCACTGTCAACCATAACATTTCTTATCTTTCATATTCTCTTAGTGTTTCCATCTTCCAATTAGTCAATGTAGAAGCATAAGTATGAGGAAAAATGGTGAAATGTATGAAAACCGTGAATAAACCTCAGACCAAAGAAAAGGAGTGGGGCATGCATTTAAAGGGTTATCACATAGGAGAATCTAACCTATTCTTCTAGATAGAACTAGGATCAGTGAGCAGAAGATATATCAAAGTAGACATTAAGCCCTCAGAGTTGCTAAAAATGGACTAGGAGCTTTATCGTGGAAAGAACTCCCCATTATTGGAGGGATACTTAGCTTATGACCTGACCTGTCTTTGGGTGTCGTTTGGATGAGGGAGGAGGCTTTAGGGTTTTCACTACATCAATTATCTCCTTTCTCTCAAATGGTTTTTCCCCTTAGACTAGAGTCTCTCATGTTTCTCCCTGTAATCCAAACTCTTCTAATTTCCTTACCATCCATTCATTCCATCCAAGCGAGAAACTGGTATCCAGTGCTGTTGGTTTGGTGTCCCCATTGTCTCTTGAGTCTGCCCTCTTCTTTCTTTTCCACTGCCCCTCCATCATAGGTCTTGCCTCCTGCTTGAGATGTGAGCTCCTTGAGGGCATGTATATTGCCTTTTATTTCCTTTTTATCCCTAGTTAGCATAAGATCTGGGTGCTCAGTAAAAATCTACTGAATGAATGTATGACTTTCAACATTTTACTCTGAAGCCTCTTTTACTTTGAGTGGCATGTTGGTCCATTCATTCAGTAAATATTTTTGAGCATCAACTATGTGCATTGGGGATATGGGAATGAATATGACCTATCAATTTTCCCTGTAAAGATCGGGGTCTAGTTGAGAGAAAAGTAGGTACACAAAACTTGGATTTGCTCAGGCAATGTTATAACAAGAAATATCTACCTGATCAACTTAACTGGATCTCCAGAATATCAAATTCCCATCACTTTGCAGGAACCCCACAACCAGCTTAGGCAGATGTTCTTAGAGAAGCCAAGGTCAGGGTCTGGATTTCATGGGGCTGATAGTAGCTCCTCCCGGAGGTAACAGAAGACATCGATATTTGAGTAGGTGAACTAAGCAAGTTTAGGCGGACAAGCCACAGTTCCATAGTCTTGATTCTGACGACCAGTGTCTCCTTGCTAGGGACTATCTTCTCACAGGCTAATGAGGCTCATGTTTTTAGTTTTCTTCTTGGGTCTCATCTGTTTCCACATCAAACTGTACCACACTGGTTCACCACCAAACTGGTCATTTCTTAGAATTAGAGTGAAAATATAGTTACAGAGCTTTTGATTTTTCAGTTCTGCAGTTGTTTAAAGTTCAGACTTTCTTCTTGGCTTCGTAAGTGTGGCCAGTTGTTTTATGATCCCCTAGTTATTTATTTTCCCATCTTCAGTACAAATCCAAGCAAATGTACAAAATGTTAGACATGGGAGGCTCCTCCAATGTTATGTATTCTGTTAACCAGTTCACTGGAATTTCTTGTAAATGCCTATTCCTTCCCTCCATCAAAAATGCTTGTCAAAGTTTTTTCTGAAGCTTTAATGAGAGTGGTTTTATAGACCACCCCGAATTTAGGAAGAAAAAGAAAACATGTTCTTGGCTGGGTAAAGGCTGGAAGACTTTCCCTCTTTGCTATGATCCCCTTCTGTCTCTATTTATTTCTGGTCTCCAACTTCTAAATGTCCTGAGGCTATGGTTCTTGCAATAAAATGTGATTTGGTTATTTTATCTGTTTCATGCTTCTCCCACATAAACAAGATGGGTATTATTATTTTACTAGCAGAAGAGGAGAAACATAGGAACTGCATATATGTGTGTTTTTATGTAGATAATTATGAATACATGTGTATGTATATGTTCATGTGAAACAGAAAATTCAAGGGATAAAGATCAGAATTGCGAATAAGACAAATAAGTAAAGAAATAAAACTTGGTCATTTGTGACCTCCAGGTTTCCCTTCTTTTCTTTTGGTCCATTTAATTTCCTCCTGTTTAATCTCTAATCATCCTGGCATTTGGAATGGCAGGTATCTGAAATGAGCTTTGTCTCATTCAACTCGTTTCCCGGCTCTGCAGTCTGTGACCGATGCTGTGTGCGCAGCTGGTGACCTGTGACACACCTCAGCCACGTGAGGCCATCACACCACAGTCAACTGACAAACAGGTGAAGTTTGAAGTCTGTGAGTAGAACCATGAAAGATGCCCTCAGGTTACTTTCCAAAAACATTTGACATTTAAAGAAATGTCTGTGTTCTGATTTTATGATCTAGCCAGTTACTCATTCACCAAAAGTGTTATATGTCAGTAATGCAAAACTTATTTTATCAAGTTATTCCACTGCTGCCTTGTAATGATTGAGGGTAGAGTGGGGTGGTATGAGAAACCACGGAACAGCCCGTGTTCAACGTTCTCCAGCTCATTTAAAAGTTCCAATTAGTCTAACAGGCGTTTGTTTGGGTACTTTTCAGCCTTAAAATCTCTCCAAGTGCCTTTACTAATTTGATGTTTCTTTCCCATCTTTCCCTTTCAATAAGAATTAAACAATTAAATTCTGCTATTATTTGTTGATCTACATATCAACCTCAGAATCTCTAGTGTTTTCTGGATTCACAGGGATGGATGTGCCCTTGAGGAAATATCACCTTCAAACCTAGTGTTCATGGAAGGCTTAAATCCAAGACTAACTTAGACCTCTTGGGCTTAAGATCACATAGATTTTTTCCTTAATAGGTAATCCCAGAGTTGGATAGTAAAAAATTACATGTTTTATACAATACAATATGGCCAACTCCAGACTATTAAGAAAAAAAGATTTTGTCATAGATAATCTCAAACTTAAAATATATCAGCTTGTATGAAAGTTAGGCATTTCATTCTGCCTGATGAAAATTGGGCAGAGCATTTAAGTCAGGCACAAACTAATTTTTCTAAGCATATCCAGTGTTCTCTGCCAACTCTTGATTATGTGGGAGTTGACGATCTGTTTCTCAGATTCTCTGGGGGTCTCCTAAGGTCATGTTCTGTTTTAAGATTCAGATTTCTATGCTTCAACACAAGGCCCAATTCCAGTCTGCTGCTTCTAACAAGGATAAGGAAGGAATTCCCCCGGTCCCCTGAATCGTGAGAACCTGGTGTTGGCTAGTTCTACCTTGGGTCAGATTAAGTGGCAGCTAAAATACCTGTCTTTGGCAAACCTCCTGGAAAGCACCACCTTCCCTCAGTTTGAAAATCTTCTCTGTTGTTTTCTATGGAGAAGGCAATGGCACGCCACTCCAGTACTCTTGCCTGGAAAATCCCAGGGACGGGGGAACCTGGAGGAGCCTGGTAGGCTGCAGTCCATGGGGTCGCTAAGAGTCGGACACGACTGAGCGACTTCCCTTTCACTTTTCACTTTCATGCATTGGAGAAGGAAATGGCAACCCACTCCAGTGTTCTTGCCTGGAGAATCCCAGGGACAGGGGAGCCTGGTGGGCTGCCATCTATGGGGTCGCACAGAGTCGGACACGACTGACGTGAGTTTGCAAAGTCTATTGTCTCCTGAAGACCTTGGTTAAAACAGGGGAGGGAAGGCCAGGACTCCACATTGATGGATAACACAGACTGAGTTCCTGGCGCAGGGCTTCTGTGTGTTTGTCCAGTGGATCTATATTCCTTGTGAGAGGAAAAAAAACGTCCTGATGAAGTTTATCTGATCAGCTAATTAATGGGAATAGACAGTGTTTGTGAGCAGAGGGAGAAGGACTGGAGGAAGACGTTCATGATACAGAAGCCTGTGGTAATGACACGGAGGCACTGTGTCGCGCGTCTGGACACAGATGCTGAGAACCCCATCGAAACACTGAATTGGGCTCCTTGGAGGGTAGGGCCCAGGAATGTGCAGTCCCCATCCCCTGCCCCCAAACTCCGCAGGATATTTATCCACAATCACGGCTGGGAATTATTCCAACAAAAGTAAGTTTCCTAGAACAGGCTTGAGTTTAGTGCTTTCTGGCTATGTGGAGAGACAATGAATGCTGACTGACTGATGGACTGAATGAATGAATTCATCAGCGACTAGGTAGAACTTGAGTATTTAATGATAATTATAGCCTTGCGGCCCCACTCACCCCATTGCATTCAAGCCTAAACTTCTTTCCTAGTGCCTCTAGATCCTTAGCTGCAATCCGGAGCAGAAGGAGAGGAAAGGAAGAGCAAGGAGAAGACGAGCAGAAGATGACAATTGAAGTAGCATCTAGAGATGGTTGAGGTTCAATCTAGCTGCCTCCTTTTCCCCAAAAGAGGCAAATCAACATCCCGTCTCCTCCAACCGACTGATGGCATGTGCATGATCGAAAGTCATTTATGGCTCCTTCCCAGGATCAGCCTCAGTGCAGGAAAGCGGAGAATAAAATGGTGCATGTGACAGAAATGTGGCCCTGCCGGACCCCCAGGGGAGCTCCAAATTCGATCAGCTGTCCTTCATTAATCAAAAGTTGGCTGTAGCTCACTCCTCTGTTTGGAATGAGTCTAGCTTTCCATCATTACCGCAGAACAGCAGGTTCATGGATAAGGTTTTAGCACGAAACTGGGTACACGCTTGCAATTGTAATCTCAGCCTGCGAATGAAACGTCTCAAAGGCCGGATCAAGCTCATGATCTGCAGTCCCACGCTGCCTGTGTTGGCTCTTTATCCTTTATTCTCCAGTTGCTCTCCTCTTTCTTCCAATGTAAATTGTGGCTGGTGTTAAGTGCATATGTCCTTATGCATTCAGCTGGAATCTCCAGTGGTAAGTCAGGACTGGGAGTTGTCTTCAAGGAAGAAGCAGTGGCAGAGGGGAGAACTTGAGATCTGTGCCATTTAGTTAAGCACTGGGCATGCACTCTGCAGCACAGAAATTCACTGAGACATATCATTAATCCCATTTTACCAATGAAGAAACTGAGACTCCAAGGTGCTGAGAAATTCCCCCAAATTGACATAGGCAATGATGTGGCAGGGTGGTCAGTAGAGGGTGAGGAGTAGAGAAGTGGAGGGGAAAGCACAAAGCGAATGTGAGAAGATCAGTCATAAAGCAAGAGGAACAGAGGTGTTGAAAAAGAATGAGGAGAAGAAGGGTTAAATGAATGCAGGTTTGTTTTTTTTTATATACCCTGTTCTCCTGGATTTCAGTTATAAATCATTTGACATTTTGATCAGTTGTCTCTGTACTCCTTGCCAGTTTAGAGTCTTGTCTCTAAATAGCACAGCACGGAAGGCCGGTAGGGGAAATACTTTGGGCAGAGCTGGCTGAAGTCTGGTGCCAGATCAAACACATGGGGAATTAGATCCGACCAGGGGACCAGACCTTCTCTGCTGCTGGTATCAAGTCAATGTGTCCCAGTTTGGATAGAGATTTTCCCTGCTTCCTTCTCCTATGGTCACCAAGCAAGGGTCATGCATGTTCCAGGGACCATGTGTCTGTGACCTCCTCCACCTGTCACTGCTCTCTGTCCCTTGTTTCTCGCTCCAGCAAGTTGGACCCGGAATCAAATCACATCACATGATGCAGTCAGAAGAAAAAAGAAAAAAATTGTGTTCGACAAAGGTTCCTGCCACACTCTGCATGCTCAGCTATAGATAAAATAAAGGTGGCAAGAAAGTACTTAAAATCGTAATGATCTATTTCTTCTTGCATTTTCTTGTACATGTTGAACTATAAAAGTAACTTTAAATTAGCCACATTTCTTATTCAAGTGGTCTGAAACTCACTGTTTATTTAATAATCTTCAGCCATTGAGAACTTGGTGCTATACTTGTGAAATTTTAAAACTGAAAAGGACTGATAATTGCAGAAGGCTGATAGTTATGCAAACATTAGAGGGGGTTAGAGTTTGTTTATGGTATCTTTACAGTTCCCTGGAAAGTAAATATTAAAACTGTGTTTTCAATTAGGGACCTTGATTTCATTAACCAGGTCCTTGAAGAGAGTGTCAGGAGGTTGACTGAACATTTAGTGAAAGTCTGAGAATTGCCATAGCTTGTACTTGTACAGAAATTTTTGTCACTGGGACGCCAATCATGACAAGAGACTAATATATGTCATAAGGTCCCAACTCTCAAATTTATAATGACTCCATTATGATCATATTTTTTCTTTGTCAATAGGGAAGAAAGACTTAGAAATAGCTCTTCTAAGAAGGAGAGTTTATACTGTGCTTTTTATTTTATTTTTTTAAATGATGCTTGTATTGTTGATCATAACATACTCTCTGTGTGTCTTCTCAAGGCTGCCATCAATCCTGGAAACTACCTGCTTTGATGAGCAGCAGTTAGGAGGCGAACTAGGTCAGAATTCTGAGTGGGAATTGTGAAAAGTACAGCAAAAGCTGTGTAACTCAAGACACCCTACATAAAATTAGTCCCCTATACACTGATAGGGCTTTTGTTGGGGCCACAGGTGCTCCCAGCTACATAGCTCCAGGCTATGGAACACCCTATGGTTACAGCACTGGAGAAGGCAATGGCACCCCACTCCAGTACTCTTGCCTGGAGAGTCCCAAGGACAGAGGAGCCTGGTGGGCTGCAGTCCTTGGGGTCGCTGAGAGTCGGACATGACTCAGCGACTTCACTTTCACTTTTCACTTTCACGCATTGGAGAAGGAAATGGCAACCCACTCCAGTGTTCTTGCCTGGAGAATCCCAGGGACGGGGGAGCCTGGTAGGCTGCCGTCTATGGGGTCGCACAGAGTCAGACACGACTGAAGCGACTTAGCAGCAGCAGCATGGTTACAGCACAGCTGCCCCTGCCTATGGTTTACCCAAGAGAATGGTTCTGTTACCTGTTATGAAATTCCCAACATATCCTCTTCCCCACTACTCATTCTTTTAGCAAATGACAGAAGCTAATTCCTATTCCAACAACAACCCAGTACATACAGAATGTTAGCGAAAAAGCCTTTTTATCCTGCTTTCTTTGAACACATACTTGATCAAAATTATTTATAAAGAACATCTTTTCCTACTTTTTGATTTTAACAAATGCAAATTTAGTTCTCTAAAACTTGAAAACAAAAAAGAAACTATTTCTGTGAAACGGTACCTCATTTCCGGAAAATAACTTATACCAGCCCTTCTGTTCTAGGGAAATAAGCCTAGCAGTTCAAAGTTTAAGTTTTAAGAGGAGTATCAGATTATGTAAAATTAAATTTTACATAATGTATAGAGTCTCAAACACTGATCACAAATAAACTGCTTTGTTGTAACACAGAAAAAAAAAATTAGTCCCCTATAAATATTGGCAGGCAAATATACCTGATTCTGAATTACTAGGGGCTTCCCAGGAGGTGCAAAGTATCCACCTGCCAATGCAGGAGATGCAAGAGACGTGGGTTCGATCCTGGGTCAGGAAGATGTCCTGGAAGAGGAAATGCCAATCTGCTCCAGTATTTTTGCCTGGAGAATCCCATGGACAGAGGAACCTGGCAGGCTGCAGTTCATGGGTTTGCAGAGAGTCAGACATGACTGAGTAACTGAGTGTGCGCACACACACACACTGAATTTCTACTGTTGCTATGTGAGAGTCTTTGAAATTGATTTTTTTTTAATATTCCTGGTCTCTAGCCCTTTATCCTTCTGAATTATTAGTTGAAACTTGAAACCTTAGTAGAATGTCTGTCTGTTCTTTGTAGGAATTGGTTCTCCAAAATAATCATGTAAACTCTCTCAATTAGAAGAAACTGGCTAGCTATTATATGGATTGGACATTGCAACCAAAATGGGACAGCTCCCCTCTGTCCACCGATGTCCGCCACCAGTTGGCCTCTGCCTTCTGACTATGATTTCCTATCCATAAGTGGAGCAATCCAGCTGGAGTTTGTATGATTATTTTGGAGACGTTTCCAAGTACTGTGTCCTGTCTTTCTGTCCATCCAGCCAGCCAGCTAGCCAATAAATATTCACTAACCATTTAGTATGTACAAGTCATTGGGCATATAATAGAGAGACAGGAGAGGATAGATAGGGTTTCTGGCTTCAGGAAGCTTATTATAGAACAGGAAGACAATTTAAAAAGAAAATATAAATAATATGAGAAGTGTTATGGTACAGGACGAAAACAAGAGCGTGGGAACACGCAGTGTAAACACATTAGCTGTGGTGGTGAGGTGGGGGAGGGTGTGAGAAAGGCCCTCACAGAGGAAGTGATGCCTGAGCTGAAACCTGAGGCTGACTGGGAGGAAGTCAATCAAAAAGCAGGTTGAGCCATGCTCTGGACAAGAGAATTAGCCAACAGGGAGAGAGAGTCATGGGCGTTCGAAGAACTGAAATGTTAAAGTTCAGGGAGAGGAGTAACAAGAAATGGACTTGCAGAGGTTGAGAGGTGTCTTCCTCTCTCTTCTGAGGAGTCTTGAAAGAGAGGCTAATGAGACTGGATTTCATCCAAGACAGTTGTAGGTTTGGAGTAGGGAAAGAGCACAATTAGATTTCTGTTTCACAAGGATACCATGGCTGCAGTGCAGATAGCAAGGGAGGCTACTTGATTTTCCTAGTCTTTTTTAAAAATTCGGCATGCAGGATCTAGTTCCTTGACCAGGGCTCAAACCTAGGCCCCCTGCATTGGAAGCACAGAGTCTTAGCCACAGGGCCACCAGGGAAGTCCCTGATTGTCATAGCCTTGACAAAGGACATAGGTGGTTTGAATGATGTAGCAATAGTAGGGAATAGAGAGATAAAGGGAGCGAAATAGCATAAATCATCCCACATCAAGGACATGATAAATCCTTATGATGCTGAGCCTGGATTCTCAAAGGAAAATATGGGAAAATTCTTAAAGGAGAAGCATGAAGTGCGGGGATTTTCTGGAGCTTGGAACCAATTGTCACTTGGATTCTGTGTTTGATCTTTACTAGACTTGACACTCTAGATAAGTTCCAACAGTTAGGAGGATAGAAATCATGAAGTGTAGTATCTCCCTATCCAATTGGTATCATGAGAGAAATCACATGACAACTGGGTTTGAGTCATAGCTTTGCAGTTCAGTAAATTTGAGCTATCAGGCAAAATATGTAATGTCTAATCAGAGCCTAAGTCAGGCCCCAGGAAGACAACAGGGAACACGAATGAAGTCTTTCACTTTTATGAGCTCTAGCTGAGAAGATAGATGATACACAAATAAACAGAAAACTAGGTAATGACAAATTGTGGCAAGTTCTATGAAAGAAATAAAAATGATCATGAGATGGAGCTAAAGAGTGAAAATTGGTCACTCGCTAAAGGGCTGGGGGAAAGTCATTACAGGCAGAAGGGACAGCACGCACAAAGCCTGCCAATGGGAAGAAGCTTGGTGGTCAAATAACAGGCACTCTTTGGAGGCAGGCCTTGTAGGCTAAGAGGAGGTTTATTCTAAGAGCAAGAGAAACCATTAATGCATTTTAAAGAACGGAATCTACATGTCCAGGTTTACATTTGTATAGTGTCATTCTGGCTGCTAAATGAAGAATGAATTGAGGGGGAGAAAGTGAAGAGAGCAGCTAGGAGACTATTACAATGGTCTAGGAAAGGTAAAAGTAGCTCAAATAATAAATAATGTGTCTACAGCGCTTACATTCTTTACACAAATGTTTATTTGGCTGTGTCAGGTCTTAGTTGCGGCGGGCAGGATCTTCCCTGCCTCGTGGCAGGGTCTTCCGTTGCAGTGCACAGACTCTCTAGTTGGGGCACGTGGGCTCTGTAGTTGTGGCTCACGGGCTTAGTTGCTCTGAGGCATGTGGGATCTTAGTTGCTGACCAGGGATCCAACTTGTGTCCCCTGCATTACAAGGCAGATTCTTAACCACAGGACCATGAAGAAAGTCCCTAGAAATTTTTTTATAATTATTCTGGGTAAGATTTGGATAAAAAAGACACTGAAAATGTTCTGCTCAATGTATGCATTTCCATCACTTTATTATAAAAATGCAGAAAACTTAGAAAAGATTATAGTGTTGCACTATATACCTACCTCAAAGATTCTAAAATTAACCTTTTACTATTCTTGCTTTTTTATTTTTTTCTCACTTCCACTGTATAATCATAAGGGATTTGATTTAGGTCATACCTGAATGGTCTAGTGGTTTTCCTTACTTTCTTCAATGAAAAAGCAAGAGAGTTCCAGAAAAACATCTATTTCTGTTTTATTGACTATGCCAAAGCCTTTGACTGTGTGGATCACAATAAACTGTGGAAAGTTCTGAAAGAGATGGGAATATCAGACCACCTGACCTGCCTCTCGAGAAATCTGTATGCAGGTCAGGAAGCAACAGTTAGGACTGGACATGGAACAACAGACTGGTTCCAAATAGGAAAAGGAGTACGTCAAGGCTGTATATTATCACCCTGCTTATTTAACTTATATGCAGAGTACATCATGAGAAACGCTGGACTAGAAGAAGCACAAGCTGGAATCAAGATTGCTGGGAGAATATCAATAACCTCAGATATGCAGATGACACCACCCTTATGGCAGAAAGTGAAGAGGAACTCAAAAGCCTCTTGATGCAAGTGAAAGAGGAGAGTGAAAAAGTTGGCTTAAAGCTCAACATTCAGAAAACGAAGATCATGGCATCTGGTCCCATCACTTCATGGCAAATAGATGGGGAAACAGCGGAAACAGTGTCAGACTTTATTTTGGGGGGCTCCAAAATCACTGCAGATGGTGATTGCAGCCATGAAATTAAAAGACGCTTACTCTTTGGAAGGAAAGTTATGACCAACCTCCACAGCATATTGAAAAGCAGAGACATTACTTTGCCAACAAAGGTCTGTCTAGTCAAGGCTATGGTTTTTCCGGTAGTCATGTATGGATGTGAGAGTTGGACTGTGAAGAAGGCTGAGTGCTGAAGAATTGATGCTTTTGAACTGTGGTGTTGGAGAAGACTCTTGAGAGTCCCTTGGACTGCAAGGAGATCCAACCAGTCCATTCTGAAGGAGATCAGCCCTGGGATTTCTTTGGAGGGAATGATGCTGAAGCTGAAACTCCAGTACGATGGCCACCTCATGCGAAGAGTTGACTCATTGGAAAAGACTCTGATGCTGGGAGGGATTGAGGGCAGGAGGAGAAGGGGACGACAGAGGATGAGATGGCTGGATGGCATCACTGACTCGATGGACGTGAGTCTGAGTGAACTCCAGGTGTTGGTGATGGACAGGGAGGCCTGGCGTGCTGCGATTCATGGGGTCGCAAAGACTTGGACACAATTGAGTGACTGAACTGAACTGATTCTTGCTTTGTCACATATGTGTTGCCCTAATCTTTGCTCTATCAGGCCATCTTATTTTTTAAATGCATTTCAAAGTAAGTGCATACACAACTCATAAGCACAGAAGCATAAATAAACTTAACTCAGAAGCTGTATTTTTTTATAATTCCTTTTTTCCTTTGTGATAAAACATACCTATTTGTAATGCATAAATTTAAATGTACTCTTTGATTCATTTGCCAAATAAGTATAATTGTGTATGCCCTTTTCTTTGGGGATCCCAGTCATACTTTGAGACTTCTAATATTATTTCATAGGTCCCCAAGGCTTCGTAAACATTTTTCAATCTTTTTTCCCTCTGTTATTCAGATTGGATAATCTACTGAACTGTCTTCAAGTTCACTTAGGTTTGTCATCTTCAATCTGCTATCCATTTCATTCAGTGATTTTAAAACTTCATAGTTTTTTATTTTTCAGTTTGAAAACTTCTTTTGGTATTGTTAGTTTATGTTTCTCTGCCAGATTTTCCTGTTTTTTTATTCATTTGTTGTTGTTGTTCAGTCACTCAGTCATGTCCAACTCTTTGCAATCCCATGGACTGCAGCATGCCAGGCTTCCCTGTCCTTCACTATCTCCCAGAACTTGCTCAAACTCATGTCCATTGAGTCGGAGATGCCATCCAATCATTTCATCCTCTGTTGTCCCCTTCTCCTCCTGCCCTCAATCTTTCCCAGCATCAGGGTCTTTTCCAATGAGTCAGCTCTTCGCATTAGGTGGCCAAAGTACTGGAAGTTCAGCATCAGTCCTTCCAATGAATATTCAGGACTGATTTCCTTTAGGACTGACTGGTTTGATCTCCTTGCTGTCCAAGCAACTCTCAAGAGTCATCTCCAACACCACAGTTCAAAAGCATCAATTCTTTGGTGCTCAGCCTTCTCTATGGTCCAACTCTCACATCCATACATGACTCCTGGAAAAACCATAGCTCTAACTATGTTGACAAAGTAATGTCTCTGCTTTTTAATACACTGTCTAGGTTTGTCATAGCTTTTCTTCCAAGGAGCAAGCATCTTTTAATTTCATGGCTGCAGTCACCATCCACAGTGATTTTGGAGCCCAATAAAATAGTCTCTCACTGTTCCCATTGTTTCCCCATCTATTTGCCATGAAATGATGGGACCGGATGCCATGACCTTCCTTTTTTGAATGTTGAGTTTTAAGCCAACTTTTTCACTCTCCTCTTTCACTTTCATCAAGAGGCTCTTTAGTTCCTCTTTGCTATCTGCATATCTGAGGTTATTGATATTTCTCCCGGCAACCTTGATTCCAGCTTGTACTTCATCCAGCCTCGCATTTCTCATGATGTACTCTGAATATAAGTTAAATGAACAGAGTGACAATATGCAGCCTTGATGCCATCCTTTCCCAATTTTGAACCAGTCTGTTGTTCCATGTTTGGTTTTAACTGTTGCTTCTTGACCTGCATACAGATTTCTCAGGAGGCAGATAAGGTGGTCTGGTATTCCTATCTCTTTAAGAATTTTTCATAGTTTATTGTGATCCACACATAATGTTAATTATGTAGATATTTCTCATTGTAATATTATGTGAATTGTAATAGCTGCTTTAAAATACTTGTCTATTAATTTGAGTATCTGGTTCATTTAGGATTGGTTTCCATTGATTGCCTTTCCTTTTGAATTTTGTTTGTATTTTTCTGTTTCTTTGTGTATAAAGTAATCTTGGATTGTATCCTGGACATGTGGATAATATTTTGTGTAGACTCTGGATTCTGTTAAGATCTTCAGAATAATGTTAATTTTTTCAGTTTAAGTAAAATAAAAACAAGAGCTACCTGGTCCTAATCTGAATCTTACATTTTTTGTAAGCAGTCTATGTATATTGACTGATTAATTTTCACAACCCTATAAATCCTATAAGATAGACCATATTATAGATGAGGAAACTAGACACAGAGAAGTTAAGTAACTTGCCCAGACAGCTAGTAAGTGGAGGAGCTCCAGAATCTGACCTTCAAATATTTCTTAAAGTGGGGTTCTAGGAGTGGATACAGAAATTGGTGCACAGATCTGAAAATATTAAGAAGTTAGAGTTTCTATAAGACTTGGAGAGACTAGGTATGAGAAAGTGATGGAAAGAGAAGAATCTAAGAGTGCTCTGAACTTTTGTCTTAAGCAACGGATAATTGGTAATAAAACCTATTGATGTAATGAAAACTGGAAGAATACCTAGATTCTGTTGTTGTGGGGAGGGAAGTAGTACTTTCGGTTTTTTGAGTTTGAAATTTTGTTAGACATTCAGAGTTGTCTAGTAGGCAGTTGAGAATATGAGTCTGGAGTTTGGGGGTAGGGTGGTTAGGGCTGTAGATATAAGTTTGGGTATCTACACATGGATATCCTTTAAAGTCATTGGACTGAATGAGATAACTAAGGTAAAAGTATAGCTAGAGAAGAGCAAATGGCTGGGGAAAAATTCCCAAGATACTTACACACCAAGGAACTGGAAAGTATTTGGCAAAAGGAACTAAGAGCAGCGAGTAGTTCTGAAGAAATTTTAGGAGAACATAGTGTCACGGAAGCCAGGAGGAGAGAGAGTTTTCAGAAGAAAGAGGGGGTAATATGCATGAAATACCACTGGCATCTTTAGAAAGATGAAGACAGAAAAGTGTCTATTGGAATTAGTAAAATGGAGGTCAGTAGAGTAATAAGGTTGGACATACTGGAGTAGGTTGAAGAATCAACCTACTATTTGAGTAGGTTGAGTGAGTAAGTGGAGACAGGAATTTCTGAATCATAAGTTAATAGGGTTGTAGTGAGTTGGGATCAAAGGAAAGAGCAGAATTTTTTATCTGAGTGGGAGTCATACAATAGAAAGTGATACATTTATCAACATTACTCATTAACCAAATAGTTGATTTAGCCAATTCATTGGATTGTTTTGAAAATCAAATGATTTCTGCAGAACATGAACTATTTTAGGAATTTTTTTATATGCTTTGTAATTTCTGTGGATTATCCTTTTATATAGTAAATACCTGTTGATCACAGTCCACATTGACTTATCTTTTTTGTTGTTACATTAAAAATTGATGCTTAATGAATGCTTTTTCAAAATCATTTCTTTTGAAACATTGACTAATTGTTTTATTCCTCTGGATTTCAGTTTTCCCATTTTGGAAAATAGATGATAAATGAGGAAGAAATATATTTCTTGTCAGAGATGTCTGAGCATGGAATAGGGGTTTTAAAAAATAACATATAGTGTATGATTCCATTATTGAAAAGCAATATACATACATCAATGTATTTACTATTCAATTAATTTATTTTATTTATCAATGTCTGAAAATATTTTAATAGAATACCAAATAGAATTGTGTTTATCAAAATGTAACAATACAAAATAGTAAAATGAAGAGAATAAAGAAACAGAACTGTATAAAATTAGGTAACACTAATTTTTTTCATAAGGTAGGACAAATTTTGTCATTTGCAAAAAGATAAGTATCAAAATCAAGATGTCTTATATGGAGTGAAATCCAGTTCAGTTTATTTGAGCCTGAGCCCATCAAGGACAATGTTAATTCTGAAATTTCTACTGTCCCTCTAGGAAGGAAAAAGGCTAGCCTGAATCCCAGGTGTCTTCTGATCCTTCCTTAAACTTTCCCGTTTTCTGTATGCCTGTTCTTCAAAAGGACCTGCCTCCATCTATCTTTTGCTAATAGTACCAGCTCCACTTCCTGACCCATTTCTATAAGTCGTTTCTTTTGGTTCTGGCTTTGAACATTTTGTCAGCTGACTCCCACAGCCTTCCTTTTATTCTGTGCTTTATCCAGAGAATGCTGAGTCCCGGCTCAGTGTCAGTTTTGGAACACAGATTTCCTGCCTGGCTCTGTAGGACCAAAGCTACTCTGCAAAGTGTGTGTGTGTGTGTGTGTCTTTCTCCCATTCTGTCTGCGGTGGGCAGTGGTGGCCATCATGTTCTGATGCCCTCAATGCAGTCTGCCACTTGCTCAGCTGCATCTTGGCTTGCATCCCTGTGTTCCAGTGTTCTTTGTCAGTGTCCTTTTTGGATTAGGAGTGCTTTATAGGAAACTGGTAGCACTGCTTATTTTTGGCCACTGAGAAAAGAGTCAAAAAAGTCTCAATCAAAAAAAAAAGGACATCTCCTAATTTCTCCAGTGGTTTTCTTTGTTTTTAAAGGTTATCTGAAGGTGAAGGAGTTGAAGAACATTTTGGGGGGCTGTTTACTCTGCCTTAGGGGCCCTTTCTTTGCCCTTCTCCTTATCTACTGCACTTCTACCTTCAAAATCCAGTTGAAATCTCAGCTACTCTGTGAAGACGCACCACCCCTGCCTTAGGAATCTGCCTTTTCTCTGTGCTCTGGTGACACACAATGTCTACACTAGTTCTCAAACTTAACATGTACCGCCTCTCTACTAAGTATAAGTTTTGTCTTCTCAGTTAGACTGTTGACTTAAAAACATTCACAACCTAAAAGTTGAGAGTTATGTTTTATTTGGTGGGAAATTGTAGGATTTCAAGCTCAGAAGACAGTGTCTCAAGTAACCAACGCTGAGAGAAGTGATCTGAAGAACAAAGGGAGGAGCCAGGTTATATAGAAACTTTGCAACAATGGGCAGGTAGTCTGAACATCAAAAGATTAATAATGCTAATTTAAGAAAACCACATATGCCAACTTAAGGAATTTAGTGCTTTTCTAAGCATAGAAAGATGCGAGAGTCAGGGCTTACTGACATCATTCCTTTCATGGTCATCTCAGCTATCTGGGCCAGTATCCTGTGTTTTTCACAGACTGAGCTCTCTTGGGACTCATTGTAGGGAGTGGCTATAATCTAATGGCTGCTAGATGGGAGCTGTTCTCCTTCCTGAGTGCCCTTAGGACTCACCAGCTCGTATTGAAGGCTTGGAATTGCTGATTACAGTGACATCCTTGTTTACTGGTATACCGGGAATATTTCATTTCTTAAGCCTATCAGCTTTGCCCCTCACTCCCTGATTCTAAGTACAGGCTCTGGAGTGAGTATCTGAAATCCTGGCTGTATCACTGGTTACTTGTATGACCTTGTTCAAGCCTCTAACCATCTCTATGCCTTAGACTCCTTCATTGTTCAGTGTGACAATAGTATCTATCTAAGGTTGTTGGGTGAGTTAATCGAACTTGTGTACGTTACATGTTTATATATGTTGGTACATAGCTTGGCACATAGCTTGTTGTTCAGTCCCTAAGTCGTGTCTCACTCTTTGTGACCCCATGGACTGCAGCATGCCAGGCTTCCCTGTCCTTGACTATCTCCTGGAGTTTGCTCAAACTCATGTCCACTGAGTCCCTGATGCCATCCAACCATCTCATCCTCTGTTGCCCCCTTCTCTTTGATATATAGCTAGACTTCAATAATTATGTTTGTATGGTTATTGTTATTTAACTTTTGAGATTAAAAGAACTGGAGAAAGTTATGGAATATTCTACAAAAGTGGGTTCTGCCATAGTGGAATTTAAATTCTAAATGTTAATAACTACTCAATTATTTATTTAAATACTACTCTTTTAATAAGTACAGGGTAATCTGAGCACCCTGGAGGGTTTGGAAAAGTTCCCCTGAGGAAGTGATAAATGAATTTAGGTCTTGAAAAGAAATAGGTATGAACCGGGTGAATGTCAGGAAGAATATTCCAGACAAAAGGAATGGCATGTGTGGTGACTCTGATCTGGAGGAAAGCATAGGGTATCTGAGGAACTAAAAGGTCAGCGTGACTAGAACACAGTGATGGAGTGAAGAACTGGGTTTTATATGTTGTCATTTTGCTGATATCTTATGTTTATATATTGAAGAGCTCAATTATTAATAATACTTGCTGGTACTGGAGTCTTCTTGGGTAAAGCTGGCTCACCTGATTCTTTTAGACACCAAAAAAAAGGAACTTTCTGGCTAAGTGGTGCATCAGTAAGGGTCCAATCAGGAAAACAGAAACCACATTTAACATATCAGCAGTGAGAATTTGAAGGATGAGTTAGTTCCACAGGGTACTGGAGAAATGAACAACTGGGGAGCGAACACCAGAGGGAGTGACTGAGAAGCCACTACATCTCCAGACCAGAATCTTGTTGCCTCTCTGTCACACACACACACATCCATTCTCTCACACAGTCCTGTCTTCATATAGCCCAGAGGAGCTAGAACCACGTGTGTGAGGGCCTGGGGCTGGTGGGAGAGGGGCTCTCTGGGTGCTGCCAGTAGGTGCTAGTACCTCAGGAGCTTGGAAAAGCTAGGAAGACTTCTCAGTTGGTGCTGGTACCTATACCATTAAGAATGAACCATTCACAGTAGTTCCAAGAATACTGAAATAAAGTAGGAGACTGAGGCCAACTGCCCGTCCCAGGGTGGGACGTCATTGCTAAGACCAGTGATAGGAACCGGAAGAAAGCAGAAAGGAACTTGCCTTCTGGGCTCCCTCTAGCGGCCACTATTGGTAGAAAATGATAGGGGGTCAGAAGGCAAAGCAGAAATGTGATTTACAGAATCCTAGTGTGGGAACTTAAAAGGACTGATGTTGAAGCTGAAACTCCAATACTTTGGCCACCTGATGCGAAGAGCTGACTCATTTGAAAAGACCCTGATGCTGGGAAAGATTGAGGGCAGGAAGAGAAGGGGATGATAGAGGATGAGACAGTTGGATGGTATCACCAACTTGATGGACATGAGTTTGAGTAAACTCAGGGAATTGGTGATGGACAGGGAGGCCTGGCGTGCTGAAGTCCATGGGGTCACAAAGAGTTGGACACGACTGAGCGACTGAACTGACCTGAGTGTGGGAACTGGCGTGCTGCCCGTTCAAGGGGTCACAAAGAGTCGGACACGACTGAGTGACTGTACAACAACAAGGCTGCTGAAGCTGAGCAGGTGCCACCAGAGACCATTTTATTACCCCCTCCCCTCCAGCCCATGGTGTGGAAGATTTTGTCACCTAAACCGCAAACTATAGGTTATAAGTAATTTCTCAATATTTGTGAATAGCAAAGTTAACCACTGTATGATACTAAGTTGACTGAACTCCAACCACAAGCAAATGGATTTTTAGTCATCTCAAAAAGTTCTAGCAAAGACTAAAATGTGATGTTCATTAGATACTTCGGAATATTAAAAATAATGACTGGACTACCCAATACTACTTTTAAGTACCTTAAAATACACAGGTTTAGGTATAGCTAGTTTTTTTCTCATGTGTCCTATATTGAAAGATGTGTTTGTGTGGAAGATCTATTTAGTGAAAAGTGACTTTCAATTAATTTCTCTTTGTCAGTGACAATACTTGAATTTAGTACTTTAGTTCCATTATTTCAACTCATATTCCTCCAAAGAATTAGTGAACTAAGGACATTGGTTTGAAAGGAATGAACTTTTTACCTAAGAAAAGCATTGAGATGTTATTTATCATTCAGATTGATTCATCTGTCTCAAACATTCATTTCCTGAAAATAATCCATTGGTATTATTTGTATGATAATTGAAACCTTATTGTTTTATTTCACATAGTTTTCCTGTTCTGATTTTCAGCATTAGAAAGCAATAATAACCTTGGTGAAAGAAAATTCCTGTGTGTCATTATTCATGGCCAGTCCTAGCTGGCCATTAATCCCTCAGTAATGCCACATACTTTGATTCTGTTGCTTAAATCAACAGGAACTAGAATTACTGGCAGTCACAGAGGTCTGATAATTCAATGTTCAACTGTAAAACAAAATTCAGTTTTTATCAGAAATACAAGATACAATAAATGGGTGAATATATTTATTTCTCAAAAATATAGGCATGTTATAGATTCCTGAAAAATTACCCATATAGTAATTTTTTAAAATAAGTTATGCATTATTTATGTGTTTGTTTCTCAACTGATAATAATATTTATGTGAGAAACAGGAAAAAAAATCATGGTGCAAACATAACATAAATCTATAATGGATTTGGACTTCTTTCTACATTTAATATGCATGCCATTGTTGCTTCTTTATGGGATCAACTATGGGTTCGACAGAAGTGTCTTCAAAAGTTACTTCATTTACTCTGGATGCTTCACTTTCTGTTAGAATATATTGCCATAAAGTGCTAGCTAGTATCTTGATTATGTTGTATAGTTGCATACTTTAATATTAATGCGTAAAATGTAACTTATTAACATAGTAAAGCATAAATGTTGACCTGAATTATGAAACATCATTATTATTTTTAAAGTAAATACCAAATTGAAAACAAGATTAAAGTATGTTTAAAAAAAATAAGTAGGTATAATTCTGTACCTTTGTTGATGATCTTAGCTCTTGTCAATCAAACCTCAGCTCTAGTCTAGTTTTAGTCTGGGAGAAGTTGCTAATACTTAACTTGGCCACAGACCTTTTTGGCACTTCCCCAGTTTACTAAGAGTTTGAGTAGCTTCTCTAGCTTCACTTGTTCTCCTGCTACAAGATTTAACTTCCTTACAGATGCAGTCTTCTATTTGTCTTTAGCTTCCTCACTTAATACTACTTAGGTGTTTTGTTCTCTAAGATCCATATACCCAGTCTCTTACTTTCTCTTTAATGGGGTAGCAGATTGTCCTTCTGATTCACAAGGCCAATGTTGATGGAGAGAAATTGCAGATATGATATGCCTCTCCCAGGCAGCAGCACACCTAAGTTGACAATCACATTTTTCCCCCTCAACTACATGAAGACTTACTAGTCTCATTTGTCCTTTCTTAAACTACTCTGAGCTTCTTTTCTATTTATCTTGACAAAATGCTTAGTTGAGTGTCTGTAGAATGAAATGTACATTAAATCAATTCTACAGGAAGCCTCATACCCAAGGTCTAACGTGTTTTCTTTCTGGTCTTGCTGAGACCATCTATTCTAAGTTAACTTATCTAAGCAATATCAGAGTGTAACTTTTTAAAAAACATTTTCTTTCTTTGTTTATTTTTGGCTACACTGGGTCTTCGTTGCTGCGTGTGAGCCTTCTCTCGTTTCAGTGAGCAGAGGCTGCTCTCTAGTTGCTGTGCACGGGCTTCTCGTTGCAGTGGCTTCTCTTACTTTGGAGCACAGGCTGACGTGTGCACGAGCTTAAGTAGTTGTGGCTTGTGGGCTCAGTAGTTGTGGCACACAGGGCTAGTTGCTCTGAGGCACGTGGAATCGGACCTGTGTCCCCTGCATTGGCAGGTGAATTCTTAACCACTGGACCGTCGGAGAAGTCCCAAAGTGTAGCTTTTAAAACCACACTGAAACTCTTCCAGAGAGCAACCAACAGGTGCAAAGTGGTTTTAAGATAAACTCGGGAGTTGGACTATAAAGAAAGCTGAGCACAGAAAAATTGATGCTTTTGAACTGTGGTGTTGGAGAAGACTCTTGAGAGTCCCTTGGACTGTGAGGAGATCCAACCAGTTCGTTCTCAAGGAGATCAGTCCTGGGTGTTCATTGGAAGGACTGATGTTGAAGCTGAAACTCCAGTACTTTGGCTACCTCATGCAAAGAACTGACTCATTGGAAAAGACCCTGATGCTGGGAAAGATTGAGGGCAGGAGGAGAAGGGGACGACAGAGGATGAGATGGTTGGATGGCATCACCGACTCAATGGACAGGGGTTTGGGTGGACTTTGGGAGTTGGTGCTGGACAGGGAGGCCTGGCGTGTTGCTGTTCATGGGGTTGCAAAGAGTCAGACACGACTGAGCGACGGAACTGAACTGAAGAAACACATTAGGGAAAATAATAACTATGTGTAATGCTAGTTTTGTTGACTAGATTAAGGCAACTGCTTACAATAGTCCTTTCATTGGCAGAGTTCATCTTTGGGGAGGAGATAGGAAAATTTGCATAGGAGCCAAGGAATTTTCTGGGACTAAAGCATCAAGAACCTGGCCCCATCTCTTTTGAGTTTCAATGTTATTAGAACATCTTCAGTCAGTTGATGCTAACTGAACTCTGCCATCAGGAAGGACTCCAAACGTTCTAAGAAATGTGCAAAATATTATGGTGTCCTAATTTTAACACCAAGGTTGCGTGTTGGTGGCAGATATCCACCAACAGAATGTACAAAATGTGAATATGGTAGAAGCTATTCTTGGCCAAGCCAGAAACGTTCTGGGGAGCCATATTTTAGATGGAATGACTGCATATTTGATTATGACCTAAAAGAGCTATAGCAAGGGTCAGTGAAGAAGTCATTGCAAGTGGACAAGCATCCTATGGGCATTCAGAACTCAGTAGTTATGTGATGGGGTTGCTAGTGAATAATCATGCTAGTGGTTTTGTTATACTTCTTGGCTCTCATCATGTGATATTTGAAAATAGGACCAGCAGCCTTGGGGTAAGTAAGTAAACTGAGTAAGTAAACTTGGATGGTTCAGAGCAAGTAGTGGTTCCTAGGCTTCCCCAGTGGTTCAGGTGGTAAAGAATCCCCCTGCCAGTGCAGGAGACACAGGTTCAGTCCCTGGGTTGACAAGATCTTCTGGAGAAGGAAATGGCAACCTATTCCAGTATTCTTGCCTGGGAAATCTCATGGACAAAGGAACCTGGAGGGCTACAGTCCAGGTTCCTCTTTCCAGTGGTTGGAAAGAGTCAGACATGACTTAGTGACTAAACCACCACCGTCACCCAGCAGTGGACCCTAAAGGAAAATATAATTACCTTTGTATTCCAAGCTTGGTAAAGAAGGTCATAATTAGTAACATGTATTTGAAAATGTTAAGATAGTCATAATTTATTCTGACTGTGTATGTTAGTCACTCAGTTTTGTCTGACTTTTGTGACCCCATGGGGTGTAGCCCACCAGGCTCCTCTGTCCACAGGATTTTTGCAGGCAAGAACACTGGAGTGGGTTGCCATTTCCTTCTCCAGAGGATCTTCCTGACCCAGGGATTTAACCCAGGTCTTCTGCTTTGCAGGCTGACTCTTTACTGTCTGAGCCACCAGGGAAACCTAATTCATTCTGAACTTCAGAAGAATTTGTCCTACATTATGACATTTATCTGGGTTTCCCAGCTGATATTAGTGGTAAAGAATCCACCTGCAATGCAGGAGCCACAGGAGATGTGAGTTCAATCCCTGGGTGGGGAAGATCCCCTGGAGGAGGGCATGGCAACATCCACTCTGGTATTCATGCCTGGCGAATCCCATGGACAGAAGAGCCTGGTGGGCTACAGTCCATGGGTTCAGAGAGAGTCAGATACACTAAAGCGATTTTGCATTCATGCAGCACACATGACATTTATCATATTTGTAACATTAAACCTATTTTTTGCAAAGATACAGCCTCTCCCTTCAAAATTTGTTTATTAAGGGCCATGATTTATCTTTATCTCAACTCTCGCTTCACCTCCCATGGAGTACAGCAAAGCACCTTATGCAAAATAAGTAGTAAATTAGCCAACTCAGTATTAAATTATAGAATGAAAGAAAACATTTGGAACACCCAGAATATTTTAAAATGCTCACACATCTTTATGAGCAATATTTGTTTTATTTAAGAAAATTAATTTGTTAGAATTAAAGTTTAAAATAATTATTTTAATGTTCCAATATACAGAAAAATGATGTGATTTGAGGAGTTAAGTCTAAGTGAAAAGAAGACTTAGCTCTTAGCTATGCGCCAGAAATTCTGATTGATGTTTGGAACTTGCTGTTGTATGTTTTGGGAAAGTCTTTTGATCTCAGTTCTTTACTTTCCTTGTCAGTTTTATCTGTCTTTATATTTTTATATGTGTAGTAAGTGTTTCAAGTGGATTTATTCTCAATATTTGATTTTTAAAAGTTTACATGCCATTTCTTAAAAAGTCCATATCCTGTTTGTAATGACTAATTTGATGTGGCAACTTGGCTAGGCCACAGTACCCAGCTACGTAGTCAAATATTATTTTGGATGGTTCTGTGAGGCTGTTTTTGGATGAGATTTATATCTAAACTGGTGGGATTTGACTGAAGTAGATGGTCTTCCATAATGGCCATCCAGACACTGGAACTTTACAGATCTTCTCTGTATCTTGCTTGTTCATAAAGCAGGAATAGCCATTTTGGGAAGCAGGGAGGGAGCTGGAAATATGGAGAAGGATGGTTATTTCATCACAAGCCTACATTTTCCTTTGAGGGAAGAGTCATAGCTTTCATTAAATGAGGGGACAATGAAAGATTTTTAGGTTCAGGAGTCAGCTGATCAGGTCATAAAAACATAACTTCAGTGGCTGTATGGAGGTTGAAATCAAGGAGACAGTATTTCGGAGTATTAATGCTTAGGTGGTGATTACAGCAGACTGGATGAGAGACAATAATAGTCTAAATTTATGCACTAAGCAATGATGATGGAGAGAAAAGAAATCCAAAGAACTATTAAGAGCATATGGATCAAAAGGCATAGAGATCATATATATTGTGAAGGGAAGACAGAAAAAATCTAGAATGACCCCCCACTTTGTGGTTTGAGAAACCACTGTGTGATGGTCCAATCCCTGAAATGGCAGAAAAGATAAACAAGCATATAGTTTAGAGGAAGACAATAAATTTATCCTGGGATATGCTAGTTTGAGAGCCTCTGAGCCATCTAGATGGAAATGTCTGGCAGGCATTTGAAAATACAAACCAGGAGGTCAAGAACAAAATACCGATGGTAGAAATGGAATGGAAACCCCCAGGCACTGAAGCCAAGAAAATGGATAAGATCATCAAAGGAGAACATAGGCCCAGAAGAGATGAATTCTTGATCAAAGAATCACAGAGAATACCAAGTCATGAAGAAACAGAGGAGAGTCCTGAAAGAAAATGTGGGTAAGAGTGGTGAGAAAGGATGGAATCATTAGGAAGGAAAAAAGAGAATTCTGTTTTAATTTACTATCATTTCAGGAAAATAGGTTAAGCAGCTGTGGCAGACACACTGCTCTGTGCTCAAAAATCTGTCTCCTGCTCACTGCTCTGGGTCCCAGGAACACTACATTTTCCAGTCCCCCACTGCATCCACGTGGGACCAAAAGATTGAAAATCAGCCAACCGGAAGAAGGTAGAAGTGGAAGTAAGATAGTCTACTTCCGAGCCAGGTCCCTAAGACACTGCAGGTGGTTTTTGTGCATCTCTCTCTTTCCCATCCATGTGACCAGATACGACAGAGCTCCCTCATCAGAAATATTTATATCAGACTTTGCCTAAGTGGGAAATAGGCGTTTATTGTGTTAACCTACTAAGATATTGGGAGAAGGCAGTGCACCCCACTCCAGTACTCTTGCCTGGAAAATCCCATGGATGGAGGAGCCTGGTGCAGTCTATGGGGTCGCTAAGAGTCGGACATGACTGAGTGACTTCACTTTCTCTTTTCACCTTCATGCATTGGAGAAGGAAATGGCAACCCACTCCAGTGTTCTTGCCTGGAGAATCCCAGGGACGGGGGAGCCTGGTGGGCTGCCGTCTCTGGGGTCGCACAGAGTCGGACACAACTGAAGCGACTTAGCAGCAGCAGCAGCAACTAAGATATTGAGGTTATTTATTATAGCAGTCAATATCCTTTTATCTATACAACAATTTAAAAACTCTTTTTTAAAGTTATCTGTTTGGTATTGCTGACACACTTTAAAAACATAGCCATCCTAACAATATTTATCTTTCAAGACTAATTTACTGTCATTTCAGGATATAAGTTTCAGGGTCATTGGAATGGCATCAAGTTTTAAATTTATGTTTAAAAAGACTAATAATAGATGGAGGAATAAGAGGTTAGTACGTGCATACACTTCATGATCTTGTCCTGATTATGTTGTAGCCTGTCAAGAACACAGGCCTTCTCTCTACCACCCTCTTGGGGCCATCCAAATCCTTAAAGGGTAGAACCTAGAGTCTCTAGTGTCACGGGTTTGTGATGTTGCATGTGATTTCTCTTGAATGGAATGTCTAAACAGTGATTTACTACCATAGCAGAAGCCTCCTGGTCCTAGGATTATGAACAAAATATAATATAAGTGGAGAATGTTACAAGAGCACACAAGGAACCTCTTCCAAGTCAGTCTTCTGGACTAATAGCAAAGACCTCAAAGGCAGACTGACCAATTATGAGCTCCTCAGAGGATGTGTTCAAGAAAAGTAATTCAACCACAAAAAGAAATGTAGACAACAAAATTAATAACTTTTGGATTAATTATCCAAAGTATGAAATGCATCCATACTCAAATAAATAATAAATAATAGAATCATAAAAATAAATAATTAAAAAATAAGTGGGGAGGAAGAGACAAATCTCCCATAACAAAAATTCCAAATAATTCATGTCGATACTAACCTTCAAGGAGGTGGAATAGAACTCGGCTTGCTCCCAAAGAGTACAGGACAGGAAAGGGGAAAATAACTTGACAGTGGAGAAACCTGGCAACCAAATGCCTCCTCCAGGTAATCAACACCATTGGCAGTGAGTCGTGTCGACAGCATGTACCCTTGATATGATGTTGTAAGAATTGCATTTCACCTCTGTGGTCTTCGGTAACCCCAGTGAGATCAAGAGAAACACATCAGACAAAACCAAAGTGAGAGATATTCTACAAAATAGCTGAGCAATGCTCAAAACTGTCAAGGTCATCAAAAATAAGGAGAGTCTGGGAAACTGTCTCAGCCAAGAGGAGCCACGACAACTAAATGCAGTGTATCTTGCGTGGGATCCTGGAAGAGGTGAAGGTCATTGGAGAAGAACTAGTGATATTTTGATAAAGCGTGGTTTGGTTAATAATAGCATATACATATTGGCTCATCAGGCTTCCCGGGTCTGGTGCTAGTGATAAAGAACCCGCCTGCCAAATGCAGGAGATGTAAGAGACGTGCGTTCGATCCTTGGGGCAGGAAGATCCCCGGAGGCGGGCATGGCAATCCACTCCAATGTTCTTGCCTGGAGAATCCCCATGAACATAGGAGCCTGGTGGGCTATAGTCCACAGTGTCGCACAGAGTCAGACATGACTGAAGTGACTGAGCACGCACACATTGGCTCACGAGCGGTAAGGAATGGATCACAGCGATCTAAAATCTTAACGGGAAAGCAGGTGTGGGATACATGCACACTCTCTGTACTATTTTTGTGACTATTCTAAGAAATCTAGAATTATTCTAACATAAAACTTTGTGTGTTTTATTTTTAAAAAGCAACTTAGAAAAAAAATCATTTATTTATTGAAGAAATATAAGCATGTAATTCACAGCGAAACTGACCATAATCTTCTCTAATTCTCCAGCTTTCTGAAACTCACTGGTGGACCGTCTCCCCAAATCTATATTAATTCTTCATCTCCATCTGTCTTCCTGGTTACTTTCCTGCCTATATTCCTTCTTTAAGCTCCATCTTCCTTACTCTAAAATATTCCCCATCAGACACAGCCCAACGGGTAGTTTTCCCTCTGTTACTGCTATTTTTCTTGGAGAAACTAGGTGATCCAGTTCTTGTCCTCTGCATCCCTTCTCATCTTTGCTTCAGTTCCGGTAGAAGGCTGGGGTGAGCTGTGGGTGTGTTGATCATTCTCAGCCCCATTATACAGACAGATGACTTTAATAAATTAGCAGATTAAGGGGGGAAAGGCAAATTTCTTTGTTTTAGAAAAGCTACTGCAAAGTTAGTGAAGGAGGAAGTAAAGGTAGACCCTTAACTACCAGGCTTTTTATATTTACTGCCCAATATCATATATTTAATAAGAATCAGCAACTATTAAATATGAAGTGAAAGTCACTGTCGTGTCCAACTCTTTGTGACCCCAAGGAATCTTCCAGGCCAGAATACTGGAGTGGGTAGCCTTTCCTTTCTCCAGGGGATCTTCCCAACCCAGGGATCAAACCCAGGTCTCTCACATTGCAGGTAGATTCTTTACCAGCTGAGCCACAAGGGAAGCCCAAGAATACTGGAGTGGGTAGCCTTTCCCTTCTCCAGAGGATCTTCCCAACCCCGGAATCAAACTGGGGTCTCTTGCATTGCGGGCAGATTCTTTACCAACTGAGCTATCAGGGAAGCCCATTAAATTATAGGAAGCCCATTAAATTAAATATGAAGGAAATTTGATAAATATCTAATTCTCAAGTTGCACGTTAGATAAATAAGGGCCAGATGACCTCAGTGGCCAGCTCACCACAACGCAGTTAATGACCAGAGGATCCATGACTATTCATCTCTTCCTTCTTGCTTCTTTTATGTTCTTCAAACACCAAGTTCAAATTTTTGTCATGATGCAGGAGAGATACAGGCTTTGATATGGTAATTCTTTCCTGTCAAGTACGAATCATGGAAAGAGATAAAACAGCAAATGAATACACGAAATGGGTCAGACTAACCAAACACTGTTATATTCTCTTTGATTTAAAGACATATCTACAGATATGTACCCCATAAGAGTCTGAATGAGCGGCATGTCAACCTTCCTGATCAGCCAGCAGCCACTACCTTCTAGCTCTTGGTGCTCAGACGTGTGGGGTTTCTCAGCCCCATCTCTGAGGTTTCATCCTTCATTAAATACACAGCAACCACTGGTCTCCTTCAACCTTGGAGAGCTCCAGAAAGCTAACATCTTGTTTGGTAACCCCTGCCTTTATCATTTCCTTCAGTCGTCATTCACCCGTTTGTTCAGGCATGTGTTTGTTCAATTTGCCGAACACTAGGGCAAGGTGCTGAAAATACCAACAGAAAATGCATCAGCCCTAAAGTCCACATTCATACTGTCTACTAATTTAAGTGTTATGAGAAGAGTCTGTATCATTCTTCCAGTTATAAAAATCAAAAGTGTCTCTCAGTTCAGTTCAGTTTAGTCGCTCAGTCGTGTCCGACTCTTTGCAACCCCATGAATCGCAGCACGCTAAGCCTCCCTGTCCATCACCAACTCCCGGAGTTCACTCAGACTCACGTCCATCGAGTCGGTGATGCCATCCAGCCAGCTCATCCTCTGTCATCCCCTTCTCCTCCTGCCCACAATCCCTCCCAGCATCAGAGTCTTTTCCAATGAGTCAACTCTTCACATGAGGTGGCCAAAGTACTGGAGTTTCAGCTTTAGCATCATTCCTTCCAAAGAAATCCCAGGGCTGATCTCCTTCAGAATGGACTGGTTGCATCTCCTTGCAGTCCAAGGGACTCTCAAGAGTCTTCTCCAACACCACAGTTCAAAAGCATCAATTCTTCAGCACTCAGCTTTCTTCACAGTCCAACTCTCACATCCATACACGACCACAGGAAAAACCATAGCCTTGACTAGACAGACCTTTGTTGGCAAAGTAATGTCTCTGCTTTTCAATATGCTATCGAGGTTGGTCATAACTTTCCTTCCAAGGAGTAAACGTCTTTTAATTTCATGGCTGCAGTCACCATCTGCAGTGATTTTGAAGCCTCCCAAAATAAAGTCTGACACTGTTTCCACTGTTTCCCCATCTATTTGCCATGAAGTGATGGGACCAGATGCCATGATCTTCGTTTTCTGAATGTTGAGCTTTAAGCCAACTTTTTCACTCTCCACTTTCACTTTCATTATTGACAAATTTCCTGTGGGAGGAAATATTGCCCTCTGTTGAGAACCACTGCTATAGTGTATTCATAAATCATTCCTTAGTCAAATACTCTCTGCAATTAACCAGAGTTCTTGTTCTATGTAACTGCCTCCTTTCTCATAATCTGTCCTATGAATTTTAGCTAATTTTTCTCCCCAGATTCAGATCTCTAACTCTTCAACTCAGAAAAATGTGGGTCTATTTGACTTCTCTCTCTCTGGAAAGCCATTGAAAGGCAAAATGAAGGTTTTTTGCAGTCTTGTGGAACAAAAATTAGAGTTTGTAACTATAAGGAATATACCAGGTACCCAGATAAAAAAACTAGAGGCTGTGGATAATAGTAGAATGAGCATAAATACAGCTTTAATTTGGCATAATTTCTCATAATTTCCATAATTTCTCTTGGATTAAGGTCAGTACCATCCAGTTAGCCTAGTAGAAAGAAAGTGAAATATTTCTGGAGGAAGGCAGTAGCATCTGTAACAGTCATAATTTTTACATAAAAAAGTTCAGTATTCAATCTAAAAATACTAGACACATTGAAAGACAAAGCCACATGACTAAAATTCAAGAGAAAAAAAAATCTAAACAGATCTACATGGGATTCAGATGTTAAAGTAACTGACTTACACTTTAAATGACTATAATAATACATAAAAATAGAGATTTAATATTAGAGACTTCTCCAAAGTGATTGAAATCTATAAAAAGTAGAAATTATGAAATTGAAAAGTATAGTTTCTGAAATTATTAACTAATTTTATGAGTTTTAAAGAAAAAGTAGAAATTATGAAATTGAAAAGTATAGTTTCTGAAATTATTAACTAATTTTATGAGTTTTAAAGGAAGCCAGATCAGCAGACGAATGGATAGTAAATATTCAAATTAATGACTACAGACAGAATGAAAAACACAGCTCTCCAGCAGCAGTGGGCCTCAATGAAAATGTATGAAAAGTTATAATCTATGTGTAATTAGAGTCCCAGGAGAAGAGGAGAAAGAGCAAAAATAGTATTTAAGGAGATCATGAATGAGAATGATCTCATATTGTTAAAAGAAACTAAGGCATAGATTAAAATAAGTCAAAATAGACTTTATAGAAAGAAACCATTAAGGATAAAGGGGATACTTACATAAAGACAAAAGGCTTAAGTTAGCATTTGTGAAAATTGTATACACCTAATAAAATGGCCTCAAAATACATAAAGTGAAAACTGTCAGAACTTAGAAATCGACAAAATAAATCATTGAGTGAAAGATTTTAACATATCTCTTAGAAAGGTCTTCAAGAGAAGATGTTAAGTTCTTTTAGGAATTCATGAACTGAGAAGACCAAATGATCAGAAATACATACATGTGTAAAATTTGAACAACACAAATAAGTGCAACCAAATAACAGAAAAATGTACCCCAAATTTAGAGAATGTATACTTTTCTCAAGCATACAAAAATACTTAGGAAAATGAACCACATACTAGGTTATGAAGCCATTCTCTATTCCCTCTCTGCTTCTTTATTGAAGCATAACTGATGTACAGCAGCAGTAGTTCCTGGTGTACAGCACAGGGATTCCATGTTTCTATACATTACAAATGATCATGATGGTAAGTCTAGTTACCATCTGTCACTACACAGTTATTACAGTGTCATTGACTGTATTCCCCATGCTGTACTTTTGATTCCCGTGATTTATTTATTTTGTAACTGGAAGTTTGCACCAACAAGTTCCTGTCATCTATTTCACTCATCCTTCTAATCCCTTCTGATCCAGAAACCATCTGTTTGTTCTCTGTACCTATGACTCTATTTCTGTTTTGTTATGTTTGTTCATTGGTTTTGTTTTTTATTTTTCATATACAAGTGAAACCATATATGATATTTATGTTTCTCTAACTTATTTCACTTAGTGTAATACTCTATAGGTCCACTCATGTAACAAATAGCACAATCTTATTATTTTTTATGACTGAATAATATGTCACTGTGTATATAAGACAAAGAATGGACAAGATCTTTATGGAGAATATGTTAAAACTCTATTAAAAGATATGAGAAAATGTTACTAAATAGAACAGATCATGTTCATTTATGGAGAGATACAGGATTTTGAAGATGCCAGCTGCCATCAAATTAGGTTTGTACTTAAGGCACTTTTCATAAATTTTCTGATAGGATTATTTTTGGAGCTTTTCACAAATTGATTTAAAATTATATGGAAAAATGAATTTACATGAAAAGATAAATTTGTAGAGAAAAGAGGGAAATACTTTATCAGATATTAACAATCAGTAATAAAAGGAGAGGTCTGTCACAGAAACATCATGCCGATGAAAGAGAAAGGGAACTTAGAACTTCTTATTTATGACTGAGAAATTGGCATATGCTAATGGTGGTCTCTCTGAAACATGGAGAAGGGGATGAATTTAGATAGTATTGGGGAAAATCATCTCACTGGGTAGATAAAAATAAATGTGGATCCCAATTCATACTATATATAAAAATAAAATCAGAATGGACTGAGTGAGAGCTGATGCTATGAAGTTTGTAAAAATAATAAAGAAGGTATTTTTGTGACTTAAGCTTTAAATATGTTATCTTAACAAGATAAAAAGGGAAAAACATGAATTTGCCTATAGCACAATTAGGATTTCTGTTCCACAAAATTGAGAACAGACTGAGTGGGAACAATTATGATGTCTAAAAGTGAAAAAGAGTTATTATCTAGTGTTTATACGGAGTAACTGTGAACCAAAGAGGGAGAGACAACACACAATAGAAAAGGGGAAAAGAATATGAATTAGCAAGTCTTAGAAGAGTAAACCCCGGTGGTTAACATGTTTAAGAGATGTCCATGTCAGTAATAATTAGAGAATAAATAAATGAGAATTACAATGAAATATTCCTAATTTATATACATCAAATTGGCAAAAAGTAGTGGGTTGGATGATGCCAAATGTTGGTGAGAATAGAAACTCTTAACTCCCCCAAGGAAATGCAGACTGGTGTGGCCATTGGAAAAGCAATCTGGCAGCATGGAGGGAAATCTGATCCATATATACTACTAGAGCCAAAATTTGTGTTCTTCTATGTATTTACTCCATAGAAATCTCTTAGGAGTTATATATTAGAGTATTCACCTCATCCCTGATGGTGGGAGCATGCTTTGGAAACATGCACTGGAGCACTCCGCTACAGTCAGTATTAGTGGCTCCAGTATACATACAGCTACATGGGTCCATCTAGAAACTCAGTGTGAAGTGACAAAAAGGAAGAAACAATTTATGCTCTAGCATATTACCATTTATATAAATTAAAAGGCATAGGGATACAAAATTATATTATGATTATATTAGCCAACTCTGACTGTCATAACACAATACCACCGAATGGGTAGCTTTAACAGTAGAGATATGTTTTCTCACAGTTTTAGAGGCTGCACATCTAAGATCAGGGTAGCAGCATGGTGGGGTTCTGGTGAGAGCTCTCTTCTTGGCTTGGAGATAGCTGCTGTCTCACGTGGGGAGGAGGGAGGGTGGGTGAGAAGGAAGGAAGGAAAGAGAGAGAGAGAGAGAATATCTTCCTCTTATAAGGCTACAGTCCTATTGGGTTAGGGCTTCACCTCCCTTGTAGCTCAGTTGGTAAAGAATCTGCCTGCAGTGCAGGAGACCCAGGTTCGATCCTTGGGTTGGGAAGGTCCTTTGGAGAAGAAAATGGCAACCCACTCCAGTATCCTTGCCTGGAAAATCTCATGGACAGAGGAGCCTGGTGGACTGCAGTCCATGGGGTTGCAAAGAGTCAGGCACAACTGAGCAACTAACACTTACACTCAGTTTATAACTTCATGTATCCTTAATTACTTCCCAAAAACCCTAGCTCCAGATACAGTCACAGTGGGGATTAGGCCTTCGACACATGAACTGGGGAGGGACATAATTCAGTCCACAGCATTCCACCCTAAGCCCCCACCCCACATTCGTGTCCTTATCCCACACAAAATACAGTTATACAGTTATTTCATTCCAGTAGCTCCCAAAGTCTTAACTCATTCCAGCATCAACTCTAAACTCCAAAGTTTTATCTAAATATCATTGAAGTCAGGTATGTTTGAGACTTAAAGTATGATTCATCCTGAGGCAAAATTCTTCTCCAGATGTGAACTGTAGAACTGCACATGCTAACGTGTTTCCAAAATACAGTGGTAGGCAGGTATGTGTGATTAGTCACTCAGTTATGTCCAAATCTTTGCAACCCCAGGAAATGTAACCCACCAGGCTCTTATTTCCATGGGACTCTCTAGGCAAGAATACTGGAGTGGGTAGCCATTCCCTTCTCCAGGGGAATCTTCCCAACCCAGGGATCGAACCAGGGTCTCCTGCATTGTGGGTGGATTCTTTACCTTCTGAGCCAGCAGGGAAGCCCAGGTAGGTATAGCATGGATATTCCTATTCCCAAAAGAAGACATCAGAAGGAAGGAAGGGATGATGGATCTCAAGCAAGTCCAAAACCTAGTAAGGCAAATACTATTTGAGCTTAATTCTCAGATATAATCCTTTCCTTCAGTACTTTGCAAGGTCTCCACCTCTGAGGCATGGGTGAGGGTCATGTTGACCCCCTGAAACTGGGGAGATCATCCCATTTTTTGAAATGGAGGGAAAAGTCTTGCCCATGAACTTGTGGTAGGATGACAGTGACAAGATTTGATACATAGCAAACATTTTTTAATTTGCTCCTTGGAAGAAAAGCTATGACAAACCTAGATAGCATATTAAAAAACAGAGACATTATTTTGCTGACAAAGGTGCATCTAGTCAAAGCTATGGTTTTTCTAGTAGTCATGTATGGATGTGAGAGTTGGACCATAAAGAAAGCTGAAGGCCAAAGAAGTGATGCTTTTGAACTGTGATGTTGGAGAAGACTCTTGAGAGTTCTCTTGAACTGCAAGGAGATTAAACTAGTCCATCCTAAAGAAAATCAGTCCTGAATATTCATTGGAAGGACTGATGCTGAAGCTGAAGCTCCAATACTTTTGCCCCCTGATGAGAAGACTGACTCATTGGAAGAGATCCTGATGCTGGGAAAGATTGAAGGCGGGAGAAGAAGAGGAAGACAGAGGATGAGATGGTTGGATGGCATGAGTTTGAACAAGCTCTGGGAGTTGGTGATGGGCAGGGAAGTCTGGCGTGCTGCAGTCCATTGGGTCTCAAAGAGGTGGACATGACTGGGCGACTGAACGGAATCATTTTTTAGAGATACATACATAACTGACACATCAAACAAAGTAGAGTGGGTCTCTGTATAGGAGGGAGGAAAATGGAAATATGAATAGGGGATGAAGAGAAAAAAAATATTAAACAAGGATGAGACTTTGCATGAAGCTGGGATCATAGCATATAATGAACAGAGAGGTAGGATTACCCCATCTTTGTGCACTTGAGATCCAAATAGGAAAAATGAATCTAGCCTCCTCCCTTTTCACCTTGCGCCTGCATAATTAGTTACAGCTCATAAAAATTCTCCTTGTGTGACCTTCTGCCATGGAAATTGAGAAAACAACTCCTGTGAAATGTTGATGACTTGGCTGGATTTTGACTTTTCCAGATGAGCTTCAGAAACAAGTAAATTTATTTATGGTAAGACAGAACATCTAAATGTTAATTATACCAAAAGGAAAAAGAGGCAAAGGGGAGAGAGTATCAACAACTCATTTCATTATTTGGCAGAAAGTGGGAAAAGCAGTGAGGAAGGGAGAGTAGGGTTTCCATTTGTTGACTGGCTCATTAGGGTTCTTCTTGCTCTGCATTAAGTTTTGTCAATGGCATGTTGAGGTTCTAGTCTTCCTCCTGGCCAGGCATGTCTTATCCTGCCTTACAGCCCCGAGCCTTGGACTGTCTCAGTATTGCATTAGGTGCTCAGCAAATGGCTTGCCTGGTGGCTCAGACAGTAAAGAATCTACCTGCAATGGAGGAGACCCGGGTTCAATCCCTGGGTTGGGAAGAACCCCTGGAGAAGGGAATGGCAACCCAGTCCAGTATTCTTGCCTGATGAATTCCATGGACAGAGAAGCCTTGCGGGCTGCAGTCTATGGGGTCACAAAGAGTCAGACACAGCTGAGTGACTCAACAATAGCAACAACTGACTAGAGCAAGTTTCCAAGAAGCCTTAGCCCTGCCTGGAAATACTCCAGCAGCAGCATCTGAGCCAGTGTGGTTGGCCTCTAGGATGCCAGAAGACAAGTTTGAATACTCTGTTTTCAAAATAAAGGACCATCTTGGTTGAATTTCTAGCCTGGCATCAAGCGCATATCAGTTTAGTTCAGTTCAGTTCAGTCGCTCAGTCGTGTCCGACTCTTTGCGACCCGATGAATCGCAGCACACCAGGCCTCCCTGTCCATCACCAACTCCCGGAGTTCACTCAGACTCACATCCATCGAGTCAGTGAAGCCATCCAGCCATCTCATCCTCTGTCATCCTCTTCTCCTCCTGCCCCCAATCCCTCCCAGCATCAGAGTCTTTTCCAATGAGTCAACTCTTCGCATGAGGTGCCCAAAGTACTGGAGTTTCAGCTTCAGGATCATTCCCTCCAAAGAAATCCCAGGGCTGATCTCCTTCAGAATGGACTGGTTGCATCTCCTTGCAGTCCAAGGGACTCTCAAGAGTCTTCTCCAACACCACAGTTCAAAAGCATCAATTCTTCAGCACTCAGCCTTCTTCACAGTCCAACTCTCACATCCGTACATGACCACAGGAAAAACCATAGCCTTGACTAGACGGACCTTTGTTGGCAAAGTAATGTCTCTGCTTTTGAATATGCTATCTAGGTTGGTCATAACTTTCCTTTCAAGGAGTAAGCGTCTTTTAATTTCATGGCTGCAATCACCATCTGCAGTGATTTTGGAGCCCCCCAAAATAAAGTCTGACACTGTTTCCGCTGTTTCCCCATCTATTTGCCATGAAGTGATGGGACCAGATGCCATGATCTTCGTTTTCTGAATGTTGAGCTTTTAAGCCAACTTTTTCACTCTCCACTTTCACTTTCAGCAAGAGGCTTTTTAGTTCCTCTTCACTTTCTGCCATAAGGGTGGTGTCATCTGCATATCTGAGGTTATTGATATTTCTCCTGGCAATCTCTAGAGCATATAAGTTCTTCTAAAAGTAATGAAAAATATCTGTGCCTCTGTTGGCTGGATGAAGTTATATGTGAAAGGGTCTCAGTACAATAATAAAAATTTTTCATATTCTTTTCTTCAAATCTCTGTTCGGTCTGAGGAATAAGTTTTATCTTTGTTTCTCATTCTGAGATCTTGATTTATTTCTGTGGCTCACAGGGGATTTAGTGTTTATTTCTTTTTTTTAACTGCCACTGAGAGACTAAGCATAAACTATTCGTTAACTTCTAGCAAGAACCATAATGAAGAAGCATTAAACAAGAAGTTTAATAGCATGATATTACTTAGCAGCCATACTTGCTTGTGTTTGGGGGTATATAAATGAATGTAAACAGTACTTGCTAAGAAATAAACAATGATACAGAAAAAGATAATGAACTTTCTGGAGCAGGTTCAGGGCAAGGCATTTTTTCCCCTGAACACTCAGTTGTAAATTTTCCATGCAGTTTTCTTTGCAGACTGAGAATTATGCACCAGGCTTTTGGATTTGTGATCTAACTATTTAATCTTCTTGCTCCAGAAGTTAGAAAACTATGTGCTAACTGAACCAAGATTGGGGAAACAACTAGAACTTCTGATTTTTGCTTGGATTTAAGAATTATAGCAAATTTAGAAAATGGAAACAATAGAACCTGTTTTCAGAAAGAATATGATATGTTTGATTCGGGGCATGTGAAGCCTAAGATGCCCATAGAATCTTTAACCCTAACCCTAACCCTAGCCCTAACCTCATTATTACTGAGCCAGAGCAATTAGCTGAACAAGACAGGGGTGTGGGATAGAATTTCTATTTTGGGAGTCACTGATATTGAGCTATTATTATATGTTAATATTGAGCTATTATACGTCAAACAGTATTAATTCATTTTACAGGTAAGGAAACCAACTTCAGAAGGGTTGAATAAACATCCTGAGGTTCCAGAGCTAAGTAAAAGGCAAGCTGGGATTCAAACCCAACATTTATTGAGATGTTGCATGATTATCAATGATTTTGCTGGAAAAAAGAAATCCTACATGGATGGAGGAGCCTGGTGGGCTGTAGTCCATGGGGTCGCTGAGAGTCAGACACGACTTTCACTTTTCACTTTCATGCATTGGAGAAGGAAATGGCAACCCACTCCAGAGTTCTTGCCTGGAGATTCCCAGGGACGGGGAAGCCTGGTTGGCTGCCGTCTATGGGGTCGCACAGAGTCGGACACGACTGAAGCGACTTAGCAGCAGCAGCAGCAGCAGAGGGACAGGACATGTGGAAAGGAGTAAATGTCTTTTAGAGTCTGCTAACCTATACTTTCTATGGGTATTTTGATTAGTATTTATAAAGGAAGCAGTTAATAAGTTTGGAGTCATGGTATGACACTGTTTTAGTAAGAGCAGTATTTTATTGAGCTACTAAAAGAACAAATCTGATTTAGTTAAGAAGTATAAGACCTCCAAGATAAATTCCATACAATGAGTAATCTTGAAATGCAATATTGTAGAAATTTCCTAAATCAGATTGTTGCTATGAAGAATGTAATTCTGCAACATGTATAATGATGCTTTCTCTGTGCTGTCGACAGCGTTTGTGAGAAATGCACTTTCAGGGCTTCCCTGGTGGCCCACTGGTTAAGAATCCTCCTGCCAATGCAGAGGACACAGGTTCAATCCCTGGTCGAGGAAGACAACACATGCCATGGAGCCATTCAGCCCATGTACCATAGCTACTGAGCCTGTGCTGTAGAGCCCATGCTTGGTAACAAGAGAAGCCACTTCAAGGAGAGATCCATGCGCTGCAACAAGAGTAGCCCCGGCTTGCCACAACTAGAGAAAGCCCACGTGTAGCAGTGAAGACCCAGCACAGCCATAAATAAAGAAACACACCTTCAACAATCTTACAGATTCATCAAATTTCTGGATTTAGGTGAATCAGTGTTGGAGCCATATCAGCCCTTTAAGTGCACCTTGGATAAATGGATCCTTCTGTGACAGGTCAACACATGTCACTTTTCCCGTTGCCAGACTTTAGTAGAAATATTTTAAATGCCTTGGAGTTTAACATCTCACTTCTACCTCTGAGTCTTGAAAGCCTCCTTCTGTCCACACTGGGGACAAGATACAAACCTCTTTGTTTCTCAGACTTTCATTGTTATTTCAGTTTCCCCTTCCTTTGCATCCGTACCAGTGTATTTTATGGGAACTGGCTGTACAGTATCAGTGAAAAATTGACGACGACCTCTATTTGAGCCAAAAAACTTTCAAGAGTACTGAAGATCAGGACTCTCCATTTTGCTTGTTTTCAGATGGAATACAGACTGATCACAATCTGAATCCTAGGCAGCTTCCTGGGCAATACTGGGCATTTATTTCAGCGCCAGGCTAAATAGACAAAAGATCTACTTAGATATTAAATCTGTTCCAGTTTTGGGAGGAGTTGTTACCAATTGCTTACAATGGTTCTTTACATTTCTATTGCTATTAATTATTGCTTTACTTATAGAAATCTTAATCCATTCTGCCAAAGATTTGGGAATGAATAGATCTTCTTAATAATATTTCTTAATTAAATGACACTTACAATTAAAAGCCCAGCTTACATCACTAACACGTACAGTTATAGAAACTAAAACTATCAAGATAATAACAGAAATCAAAAGACACAAAAGCCTCTGGCCTATGTAACTGAAAGACTCCAGTTAAGTAGTTTCTAATGGATTCACATTCTTCAGCTTTATGATTTTTTTTTTTAACCTCATGTCTAATATTTCTACTTCAGCTTTTAATTAAAGCAAAAGAACACATACAAAATAAGCATATTTTTAAAGTGAAATAGGGAGTGGTGATTTCTGAAATGCAATCAATATTTATCAATTAATAGCTTTTTGGGAAATTCAAGTGTTGGGAATTTAGTAGAGGAATGCATTGTATTCTTGTCAAAATTATGACATAGTGATATTGTCTCACTTGCCTTCCCTCTAGTTCCTTAAGACAGATAATCATCCATCCATCATTTCCTAAGACACAGTTATTGTGAGCCTCGTATATTCCAGGTACTGTTTGAGTGCTGAAAACACAAAGACACAGCTTCTTCCTTGGAGAGGAAAGGCAACTGAGTCAAAAATTACAGAACAATATTCCTTAGCTACCCAGAGTCCCTTGTTTCAAGGCAAGATCCAGGTCTGACTCCTCAGGAGAGTAAACCAGGGACCTGGAGCTTTCCCTTTTGTTCCTATTAACTCCAGCAATAAAAGATAAAAGATTTTTTTCTCTTATATGGAACATAGAATTTATTATCTCAAGCGGTATCACAAAAACAAAAGGATCAAGATGAATTCATGTCTGATGCTCACGGTTGACTCCAAATGGAAACCAGGACACCCCTAACTTTTGAAAGTGATGACGAGAGCAGCCATGTTCTTCCATGTCCCTGCAGAACCACTGTCACCAGGAGAATAGGGGTTAGTACAGAAAGGGACAAGAGAAAGAAAGAAATGGAAAGTTCTGAATACCATTCAACCTGTTGGGCTAACCTACTGGGAAACTTAACTGACTTTTTTTTCCAGTTGTGATGTGTGGAAACTTAGAAATTACCATGGCCTTTTTCTGGAGAGAAAATTATACCAGAAAGAAAATAATGCTTTTGAGAAAAACTGGAAAATGACCTAGTTGTTATCTGAATGACACAGACATAAGTAATCTCTTTATTAGCATCTCTATAGCTTCAGAGAAGGGAAATAAAATCTGAACCAAAGGATGAAAAAATACATGTATTTTCACTGATAAATCTAAATGCAAGATGATGACAACATAGATTGCTTCCTTTTAAGGCCTTGAGCTTTAATCCCACTGGTTGAATATGTGTCCTCTGTTGGTTTATTGCTTTGCTCATCTTTCCCAGACACCCAGACCTCCTAGCACAAGTGTGTACGTTCCATCCGACTAGATTTAAAGTGCTGATGGATAGAGCTTCTGGATTGGGAACCTGGCAGGCTGTTTTTCATGTTTCCTGATAAAACGTGGAAAAACACCTCCAAGGTCTCCCAAAATATGACATGTGGTAGACGCACTCAGTTTTCCACTGCGTTGCAACCACACAATAATATGACTAACCACGGCACTGGAGATCAGTTTAATACCATCCCATCCTCTAGCCAACGATATTTTTAAAAATAAGTTTTGTGTCCAAACAATTGTAAAACTCACAATATGGGACTTATGGATATGATAGTGAGGTCCCAGTGAACCAGGAGTCACTTTGTAATTCTTAAGATTTAAAAAGTAAACTTCCTCTGTGGAGTATAAGAGCACACTCTTTGTGGATATGGGCAAACTAATGATTTTGGCAGTCCTCTTTTTTACCTCCTTGTTCAAAAATCACTGAAGTTCTGAGTGCATGTAAGAGGCCTCAGCAGTCTTAAGTCCTTGGAACACTGCACATGGCCGCTTTATAACCAGCACAATATCATACGCATAGCACAGTAGCATAATGAGCTATCCTTGTTTCCAAATTGTAGGAGGGATGCTTAGAATTTTATCCCAAATGTTGTTCTTTCTGGACCAGATAATGTCAAGGTGAACAGGAGAATCAGAATGAAACAAACTTGCATTTCTGCCAAATACTGAATCAATAATCCTTTGGGAAGAAAGCTTTGAAGCCTATTGATTGTAAGAAAGAGCCAATAGGGGAACAATGATGTACCACTCATTATGCAAATATAGTATTTTACCAGACTCTTAAGAGGGGCTTCTCAACCCAGATTTTTCTCCTTTCAGGCAAGGCCACCATTTGGGCTTCATTGCACAGTGTTTAATCTCCGTCCTTGAAGTTCACAGATTAACTTGCTTTGTGATTTCCTCCCTGTGACAGCCTCTGGCTGTGTTTTTACTGCCTTAACAGCTACTGGCAGGCAGCTTGTCTCCCACATTCACTACAGAGTAAACAGGAATTTGGTCCCAGGGTAACTGGCTGTTCTCCAGCCTAAGAATGCAAGGTATTCGTGAGCCCAGTGGGTTTGCTTCTGCTTCGTGTAGACTGTTTTCACTCCGGAGCACAAGGACAAAAAGAGCTGTGAAGGTTTTGGATCTCAAGGATTATTCTTTGCAAACATGTGATAACCGGTGTTTCTTCTCCCCAGCTATTTGCTAACCTCCCCCCACCTCTTCTACCATCTTACATTTCATGGTGATTACCAGAAATTTACCAAAGAAACAGCCATGAAATGGCATATTTCTTTCAAAAATATAACTGACTCAATAAACACATCTGGGTGCGTGATTATCTTGGAGAAAGAACTGGTTTACAAAACTTTTAAAATTAAATCTTCATGAGAATGTGGGGGTAAGTGCCAAACGAGTTTGTGAGCATGTAGATTAATGATAATTCAAAAAAATTAAGAAAACAATGGAGGGGAAAAAAACGGCTTCAAGGGTAGGTGTATATATACTTTGAAATTTGAGTTGGTGAATACTAGATTTAAAGTTTACCCAAAATTAAGAGATTTAAGCAAAATTTAAAAAGACAAAAAGAGTTATTAATTTATGACCACTGGGAGATGGTTCGGAGAAGGCAGTGGCACCCCACTCCAGTACTCTTGCCTGGAAAATCCCATGGATGGAGAAGTCTGGTGGGCTGCAGTCCATGGGGTCGCTAAGAGTTGGACATGACTGAGCAACTTCACTTTCACTTTTCACTTTAATGCATTGGAGAAGGAAATGGCAACCCACTCCAGTGTTCTTGCCTGGAGAATCCCAGGGACAGGGGAGCCTGCTGGGCTGCAGTCCATGGGGTCGCACAGAGTCGGACATGACTGAAGCGACTTAGCAGCAGCATCAGGAGAAGGTTAAGATTTCCTGCTCCTCTAAGATAAGGCACTTAAAAGACTGTTATCTGAACGATGCATACTTTTACCCTGGATACCATACTTTCTGAATTCTTTCACGAACCACACTACAAACAAGACTCTAGTATTTGATACTATAGCCCTAAAATCTGCTTAGCAGAGACATTAACAATTGTTTGAGATTTAGGAAAAAGAGAAAATGTTTCATTCCTTCAGTTTACTCGAAGTCATGCAATGAATGCACAGCACATAGTGTATTAAATATATTACCCTGATTTACTTAGATATTTATTAGTATTTGCTGAAAACCTGAATGGAGGTATTTTGTGGTTTTGGAATGTAATTCACGGTATCAATTTCTTCATATTTCAGTTCCCAATCAGGGTGTGGGCTTCCCCTGTGGCTCAGCTGGTAAAGAATCCACCTGCAATGAGGGAGACCTGGGTTCGATCCCTGAGTTAGGAAGATCCCCTGGAGAAGGGAAAGGCTACCCACTCCAGTATTCTGGCCTGGAGAATTCCATGGACTCTATAGTCCATGGGGTTACAAAGAGTTGGACACGACTGAGCGACTTTCACACTTTCACTTTCAATCAGCGTGTGGCTGTTTCTCTCTTTCTTGACGATGAGTCTACCTTTTGATCAGCACTTGCCAACTGTGTGGAATCTTCCAAAACAGACCCGTGGAGATTGGCAGAGATCTATTTTTATTAGTGGGTGAAATAGAATATCAGCTAACTTTAACATGTCACCTGTAGCTTTTAAGACCAGTATATTTCATAGTTCAAACATTTGTGTTCCAGGCACTGGAAGCTATAAAATTGAATGATGTATGATTTTTGCCCTTAAGGAGATATCAGTCCACTGGAGAATATAGAAACACAAACAAACATTAATGATAAAGTATAAGTGCAATAAAAAGGAATGTAATAAACTGCCATGGAAGTACTGATGAAACAGACATTCATCCTGAAGGGGAGATTGGTGAAGGCGAGTCTAGCAGATGCGGTGCTACCTGAGCTTGGCCTTGAAGCCTGTATTGCAGAAGGTGGAGGGAGGGGATGGGGAAGGCGCTTCAGGCAGAGGGGCAGTGTGGACAGAGGTGTGAGGCGTGAACTTCTGGGCAGTGGTGAAAGGAGAGGTACTGGAGCAAGAGCCCTCCTGTGCGAAGGGCATCTGTGTACACACGATGTGGTTTCAAGGTCCTACAAATGGTCAGGAGTCTTCAGAGCAAGTAGCATAATCAGGTCCAGGTGCCATTTGGGGTTTTGCATGAGAAGAATCTAAGCATTTGTTAAATGTTCACAAAGCATATATCCATCTGATTCATACATTTGGATGTGGATTATTATCCCATTATTACCAATCTTGTTCCTTAAAGATTCAGAAAATTCTTTGTAACTAAAACCCTCTGCCTGGGGATATGTGAAGAGTAAACAGGCTTATAATGTTCTGCACTAATACCAGCTTGAGCAAGATTGCACTCTTAATACTTTCTTACAGGCTCAGACTTCCTCTCTTCAGACCAGCTGCAGGGGCATCAGTAGAGTCAGATATGAGTCCCAGGGTTTTATTGCAGCTGCCAAGCCAGCTATGCTCTCTTTGGCAAACTGCTTGACTTCTTTAAGTCTCCGTTGCTTTGTCTGTAAAATGGTGGGTTGAAAGAATGGAGGAAGATGATTATACCTACTTTTTCCAGAGCCTTATGAAATTAAATGAAATTAATCAAGTGATCTAATAGACACACAGTTTTTTGAAACCGTGAAGTATCACAAAAGATACAGGGTTAGGGTTATATTTGTCAAAGACCAGGATTGACAATTATTCACTAAGGATTTGTTTCGTGCCAGCACCCTTCTATGTTCTTTACGTATGTGATCTCATTTAATCCTCATAACAATCCTATAATGGGGGTTTTTTGAAAAAGGAAGCTGGGCTTGATAAAGTTAAAAATTCATGAGCAATAGAGCCAGAAGTTAGACCCATGCTTTCCTGACTACAAGCCTAGGCTCTTAACCACAACTTCCCCATCAATCTTGGCAAAATTTTTACTTCTTCCTTTAAAGTCCAAAGAACTGACAAGAGATCAGCCACAAATGATAATTTCAAAGTTACTAGGCTAAAGTTGATCAGTGTTCCTTCTTATTAATACTATCTGAATTAGGAATCTAGAGATGGAAATTAAAAATGTAATTCCTTGCCCTTTATTCCATATAGGAACACTAGCTATGGATTGACCAAAACATACATTTGGGTTTTTCTGTACCATCTTATGGAAAAATCTGAGTGAAGTTTTTGGCCAGCCCATTATTGTTAACTACAAATATAATATGCTATGAATTTTTGTTGTGAAAATACAACTCAAGGAAAAATATAAAATAGGAGTCAGTTTTTCAGGGTGGCAAAACTACACAAATCTTAAAGTTATTCTTCATTTTTTTTTAATCTTTAAAGACTACGTTGCTAGTAGTGGAACACACAGAAAACCTGGAATGCTTGTACCCAGTCCCCTACTGCAAATCTTCCCTTAAACAGTGGGTAAAGATTGTGTTACTTTCAGGTCTGTGGGAAAACTGAAGAAAGGTACAACTGTCTTTCCACAATGTAGCTGAGCATTCGAAGAGGTTGGTGTGGTGAAGCTTTAAAAGGCAGTGGAATGCATTGTTATATATTTGATATAGATACATTAGAAACCCTGGCTTGGTTTAATTATCCACAGTGTTGAATTGATCCTAGTATCTGTTATTTGCTGCTGCAAGCCTTGTTGCATATCCTGGGCAGTATCTCAGTGGCTTCTCTCCATCCTTGTCTAAGTGGGTGTTGGTGCTCCAGCAAAGATCCTGGGGACTCAGGTCCCAACCTTCCATGGTCTCTGCTCCAGGCAGTAGATGGCAGAATTGAGCTTGGCTTTTGTGATTCTTTGTTCTCACATGTCTTCATTGGTGAAGTTTAAATAGTCTCAAGCTACTCCTTAAAATAACTTTCGTCGTGAAGTCGTGTCTGACTCTTTGTGACCCCATGGACTGTAGCTTTAATCAAAAGAACTTCAGTGTGTCTCTCTTATTCTATTGAATCTCATATATTGCATACTGTATAATGCCTTTTAAAAAAGCTTATAATAACTCTGGTGTATCTCTACCTCATTTGGAGGTTATCTACTCTAAAAAGGATACCACCCTCATTTCTATACTTATTCTTCTGTCCAAGCTCATCAAAATTCTCTATTTACTTCCCATTCATTTAGTAAATCTTAAAAATCAATGCTAGATTATTTTCTCTGTGTCCTTCAAGTCACTCAAACAGATCTACCAGTCTTAAGACTATGATACTAACTCTTGCTTTGGTAGTATGTGAGAACTAAAGTATACTCTGTCAATGGAGGCAGAATCCTCTTTTGATATAAATGTGTATTTTGAGAAAGCCAAAGTGTTATCACTTCAGTTTAGTTCAGTCGTTCAGTCGTGTCCAACTCTTTGCGACCGCTGCAGCACGCCAGGCTTCCCTGTCCATTACCAACTCCCAGAGCTTACTCAAACTCATGTCCATCATGTTGGTGAAGCCATCCAGCCATCTCATCTACTGTTGTCCCCTTCTCCTCCTACCATCAATCTCTCCCAGCATCAGAGTCTTTTCTAATGAGTTATTTGTATCAGGTGGCCAAAAGTATTGGCTCTTCAGTTTCAGCATCATTCCTTCCAATGAACACCCAGGACTGATCTGCTTTAGGATGGACTGGTTGGATCTCCTTGCAGTCCAAGGGACTCTCAAGAGTCTTCTCCAACACCACAGTTCAAAAGCATCAATTCTTCGATGCTCAGCTTTCTTCACAGTCCAACTCTCACATTCATACATGACTACTGGAAAAACCATAGCTTTGACTAGACGGACCTTTGTTGGTAAAGTAATGTCTCTGCTTTTTAATATGCTGTCTAGGTTGGTCATAGCTTTTCTTCCAAGGAGCAAGCATCTTTTAATTTCATGGCTGCAGTCAACATCTGCAGTGATTTTGGAGCCCCTACTCACCTAGAGCCAGACATCCTGGAATGTGAAGTCAAGTGGGCCTTAGAAAGCATCACTACGAACAAAGCTAGTGGAGGTGATGGAATTCCAGTTGAGCTATTTCAAATCCTGGAAGATGATGCTGTGAAAGTGCTGCACTCAATATGCCAGCAGATTTGGAAAACTCAGCAGTGGCCACAGGTCTGGAAAAGCTCAGTTTTCATTCCAATCCCAAAGAAAGGCAATTCCAAAGAATGCTCAAACTACCACACAATTGTACTCATCTCACACTCTAGTAAAGTAATGCTCAAAATTCTCCAAGCCAGGCTTCAGCAATATGTGAACCATGAACTTCCAGATGTTCAAGCTGGTTTTAGAAAAGGCAGAGGAACCAGAGATCAAATTGCCGACATCCGCTGGATCATGGAAAAAGCAAGAGAGTTCCAGAAAAGCATCTATTTCTGCTTTATTGACTATGCCAAAGCCTTTGACTGTGTGGATCACAATAAACTGTGGGAAATTCTGAAAGAGATGGGAATACCAGACCACCTGACCTGCCTCTTGAAAAACATATATGCAGGTCAGGAAGCAACAGTTAGAACTGGACATGGAACAATAGACTGGTTCCAAATAGGAAAAGGAGTACATTAAGGCTGTATATTGTCACCCTGCTTATTTAACTTTTATGCAGAGTACATCATGAGAAAGGCTGGGCTGAAAGAAGCACAAGCTGGAATCAAGATTGCCGGGAGAAATACCAGTAACCTCAGATATGCAGATGATACCACCCTTATGGCAGAAAGTGAAGAGGAACTAAAAAGCCTCTTGATGCAAGTGAAAGAGGAGAGTGAAAAAGTTGGCTTAAAGCTCAACATTCAGAAAACGAAGATCATGGCATCTGGTCCCATCACTTCATGGCAAATAGATGGGGAAACAGTGTCAGACTTTATTTTTGGGGGCTCCAAAATCACTGCAGATGGTGATTGCAACCATGAAATTGGAAGACGCTTACTCCTTGAAAGGAAAGTTATGACCAACCTAGATAGCATATGCAAAAGCAGAGACATTACTTTGCCAACAAAGGTCCATCTAGTCAAGGTTATGGTTTTTCCAGTGGTCATGTATGGATGTGAGAGATGGACTGTGAAGAAAGCTGAGTGCTGAAGAATTGATGCTTTTGAGCTGTGGTGTTGGAGAAGACTCTTGAGAGTCCCTTGGACTGCAAGGAGATCCAACTGATCTAAAGGAGATCAGTCCTGGGTGTTCATTGGAAGGACTGAATTGAAGCTGAAACTCCAGTACTTTGGCCACCTCATGTGAAGAGTTGACTCATTGGAAAAGACTCTGATGCTGGGAGGGATTGGGGGCAGGAGGAGAAGGGGATGACAGAGGATGAGATGGCTGGATGGCATCACCAACTTGATGGACATGAGTTTGGGTGAACTCCAGGAGTTGGTGATGGACAGGGAGGCCTGGCATGCTGCAATTCATGGGGTCACAAAGAGTCGGACATGACTGAGCGACTGAACTGAACTGAAAATAAAGCCTATCACTATTTCCATTGTTCCCCATCTATTTGTCATGAAGTGATGGGACCAGATGCCATGATCTTAGTTTTCTCAATGTTGAGTTTTAAGCCAACTTTTTCACTCTCCTCTTTCACTTTCATCAAGAGGCTCTTTAGTTCTTCTTTGCTTTCTGCCATAAGGGTGGTGTAATCTGCGTATTTGAGGTTATTGATATTTCTCCCGGCAATCTTGATTCCAGCTTTTGCTTCATCCAGTCTGGCATTTCACATGGTGTACTCTGCATATAAGTTAAATAAGCAGGGTGACAATACACAGCCTTAATGTACTCCTTTCCCGATTTGGAACCAGTCTGTTGTTCCATGTTCAGTTTTAACTGCTGCTGCTTGACATGCATTCAGATTTCTCAGGAGGCAGGTAAAGTGGTCTGGTATTCCCATCTCTTCAAGAATTTTCCAGTTTGTTTTGATCCACAGAGTCAAAGGCTTTAGTGTAGTCAATGAAGCAGAAGTAGATGTGTTTCTGGAATTTTCTTGAAATTCTCTATGATCCAGTGGATGTTGGCAATTTGATCTCTGGTTCCTCTGCCTTTTCTAAATCCAGCTTGAATGTCTGCAAGTTCTTGGTTCAAGTATTGTTGAAGCCTGGGTTGGAGAATTTTGAGCATTACTTTGCTAGCGTATGAGACGAATGCAATTGTGTGGTCGTTTGAACATTCTTTGGCATTGCCTTTCTTTGGGATTGGAATGAAAACTGACCTTTTCCAGTCCTCTGGCCACTGCTGAGTTTTCCAAATTTGCTGCCATATTGAGGGCAGTACTTTAACAGCTCCCCATCTAGGTCATCACAGAGCACCAAACTGAGCTCCTTGTGCTATACTACAGGTTCCCACATGAACGCTATTTTAAAGGCCATTTCTTAGTATCAGTTTCCCATGTTAATTGGCTAGCCAGACTTTGGCAAGAGAATAATAGTCATTTTGCTCAACCTAAATTTAAACAATACCTGATAACCTTTGTCCTTGCTGACCAGAACCAAAGTAAACAAGAGATGCCATAGCTCTGTTGTTATTTCTACTCTACTGAATTCGTTACGATATGGAGAAAGAATGTGATGTGATTGGAAAAGAATTTGTTCCTGAATGAGAGATTAATCTATGTTCTGTGATTTTTTAATCCTCTGGATAAAGACTTTAAAAATAAATTGGAACTAATAAATGTTACAGAAGTAATAACTTAACCCAAGTTAAGCTGTACCCCACCATTTCTTTTAGAGAGAGAGCAGTCAGTACAGACAATTTCTAGGAGCCTCCAAATGGAGATTTCAAAAGCAATTAGATCGGGTTCTCAATCTTTGCTACACATTGTAATTACCTGGAAAGCTTTAAAAAGATATTGATGCAGATTTAATCAGTCCAGGGGAAGACCCAGGCAGTACATTTTTTAAGAGGTCCAGAAGTGATTCCAAGTTGGGAATCGTTCATGGCTGGAGTGAAGGCTACTTGGTAAAGAATGGCATAAAATGAGATTTGAGAGAAATTTGTACATCTGGTTAAGAAATCTGTATTTATCCTACAGATAATGTACAGTGATTGAGGGTACTCTAGGCAGAGAAGAGCCATCATTTTGATAGTTTTGAAGATTACCACCTTTTTGTTGGTGTGGATAATGAATGAATTGGGATTGGGAGCCCTTGGGAGCAGGCTTCAAGGGTTGCCTTCATATTTCATGATCTTGAGATTACATGTTTGCCCTCATTCCAGAAAATGTTTTTCATTTTATTTTTTAATAAAAAATCAAGTTAAAATTAATAAAAATTTAAAAATTGAATTAAAAATTAGAGTATAGTTGATTCACAATGTTAGTTTCTGCTGTACAGCAAAGTGTATCAGTTATAGATATACATATATCCACTTTTTGTAAGATTCTCTTCCCATATAGGTCATTACGGACTATTGAGAAGAGTTCCCTGTGCCATACAGTAGGTCTTTATTATTTGTTTTATATATAATAGTGTGTATAGTGTATATGTCAATCCTACCAGGAGGAAAGGGTTTTCCTCCTTCCCCCCTCCCCTCTTTCCTCCCAGCAACTATAAGTTTGTTTTCTATATCTGTGACTCTATTTCTGTTTTGTAAATGAGTTCATTTGTATCATTTTTTTTAGAATCCACATATAAGTGATATCATATTTGTCTTTATCTGTCTGACCTACTTCACTCAGTATGGTCATCTCTAGGTCTCTCCATGTTACTGCAAATGGCATTATTTCATTCTTTTTTATGGCTGAGTAATATTCCATTATATATATATATATACACACACCACATGTGTTTTAAAATTTTCTTTTTTTTTTTTAATTCAAGCAGTCTTATTAACATGTCCTCATGTGGTAGCTCCTTTGATGCTGATTTTGTTCTAGTCAAGACTTTCTCCAGATGAAGCCTTTAAAGCTGTTTCCTACAAATCAACAGTTGTTAGATAATAAGCTTACATGCTTAAGTCCCTTTAGTCTCTAAGCCTTTTTAGTTTGGAACATATAGACTTAGTTTACTTCTTTGGAAACGTGTTTCTTTTTCAGACAACCTGGAATTGTGAATTCCTTTTTGGGGAAAAAAAAAAAGACAATGAACAAGTTATCAATTTGCTGTTAGGAAGTTTATGGTTCATAAATTGGAGAATCAAATGATATTGACTTGAAAAAATACAGTTAAAATAAGAATCACCTTTAAAAACTAATAATTTTCTATTTTGTCCATTTAAGCCTGTAGAGATGCTTCATTGTCTGGACCAGGAACTTCCTCAAGGGTTTCTGTCTTGGAAGTGGTGTAATGAATATGCCAAAAAATTATAAAAGGCTTTGAAATGGGAAAAAATATTATGAAGTATTTTTTCAATTGAATGCTGTGCTTTTTTTAGTGTATGCTCTAGAGTTATCTGATTCTGTAAGAGTCTGTGTCTTTCAATGTCTTTGACTTGTTTTAGGACTCTAAACTGAAGAAAACTGATAGCAATGCAAATTACGATGCAAGCCATTTCCATTGGCCCTGTAAAAGAGTCCTGTTTGAAATTCATAATGTATTTCAGCAGTCCTAATCATCTGTTGTGTCCAACATCCTCCAACCACTCTCGGGCTTGATGATTTACTTGAAGGACTTACAGGACTCAGGAAAAAACCCTTATATTAGTGGACATAGTTTGTTAAAGTGAATGGCTACAGATTAGAATCAGCAAAAGGAAAAGGTGGGTAGGACAGAGTCCAGAACACACTAGGCACAAGCTTCGAGTGCTGCCGACCTGGGAGCCTCATCCAAGCCTTGGAGTCCAGGATTTTTATTGGGGATCAGTTGTGTAGGCATGTAGTATGTGGGTGACTGACATTAGCTACTCAGTCAGTATGTCCCACAGGTCAGATTGATACAGTGTGACCCAAAGCCTCAGACATGAAATAAACGACTCTTGGCAAGCAGGATATTCCAAGAACTCAGAGGTTTTCTCCCAGGTGTCAGCAGAGGACCAGTCCTTTCTTTGAATGTGCAGGGTCGAATAACCAAGCCTGCTGAGTCAATCCTTTCCTGGGCACACCCACCCATATATACTAAAGAAATATGTGTGTGTGTGTGTGTGTTCTTTAGAGTTCCCAATGAACTGGCTGTTGTTGAGTTTACCTTACTTGTTCCCTCATTATTGGGCTAAATAAAATCTATGACACATTTGTGTTTACATTCATTGTCATAGTTTAGTTTTACCCTTTAAAAATTAATCCTTTAACAAATACATGAGCATAAAAATCAGGAATTTTGTTTTGTTTCTGTTTGTATGTTCTGTCTTCCTCCTTTCCTTCCTTCTTTCATTCCTCCCATTCCCCTTCCATCCTTTCTTCCTCTTTCTTTATTTTGCCCCCTTCCTCTTTCTCCATCTATGCCAACAGGGACATATGGAAACACAGAAACTTATTCTATGCCCTAATTCACATTTTCCTTACCAGCACAAGGAGTTATGTGTCACTAACCAAGGACGCTGCACATCTGTACTGAATTATGGTTTAGAGGGCCCTTCACAGATGCTGCTTCATCTGTCTTCCATCCATCCTCTTGCGGCAGGCAGGTATTGGGTCTCATTTTTCAAATAATGAGACTGAGGCTCAGGGTTTACAAGGTGACTTGTCCAAAGTTTCATGACTGATAGATGGCTTGACGTGCTTACAGATCTAGACACACGTACGTAACAGCCCACTGGTGTTTCTGCTTGAACGTATTGCAGACAATGCGGACTTCACATGCAGAACTGAAACTCTCGTCTTACTCTGTCCCCTTCTCCATTTCTTCTGCTCCAGTTTTTTGCCATTCAGCAAATCCACACTGGTGGCATTCCTGACTCCCCCTTTCTTTTCTCTCACCTCTCATATCTAACCTATCACTAAATCCTCTGGATTATAACTGTAAAACGTATCTCCAACCTATCCTTTTCTTTCCACCTGTACTGTGTGCATGATGGTTTAACACCAGGTCCTCTTGCCTTGAAACTATTTCCTACTTACCTCTAACCCTATCTCCATATGCCGTCCAGAGTGATCTTTCATTAAAAAGAAATTTCATTATTGTACTTAAAATCCATTCAATGCCACAGTAACTTGCTTTCTAATATTCCTGCAGAGTCTCTGTACAAGTTGGGCCTGTTTGCTTTCCCAGCCTCCATGCTGCTTCTTGCCAACATGTTCTAGCCCTGTGAACCTCTCTGCGGCTCACACATGCCAAACTTGCTCTGCTTTAGCGCCTCTCTATGCTGTTTTCTCTGATAACACCCTCCCCAAGCCACCCCCCACCAAGCTTTTCATTAATCAGTTCCGTGTCTAATTCATACACATCCTTTAAATGTCACATCCTCAAGAAAAACTTTCCCCAAACCCTCCAACTCAGTGTAAGTCCTCCTGCATTTTCTAATGATACCTTTTCTTTTCCTTCTGGTTTTTATTATAACTTTAATAAATAAATAAATATATATATATATATATATTTTTTTTTTTTTTAATGTTCCCCTAGCTCACAAAGCAGAGAAGGCAATGGCACCCCACTCCAGTACTCTTGCCTGGAAAATCCCATGGATGGAGGAGCCTGGTAGGCTGCAGTCCATGGGGTCGCTAAGAGTCGGATACGACTGAGCGACTTCACTTTCACGCATTGGAGAAGGCAGTGGCAACCCACTCCAGTGTTCTTGCCTGGAGAATCCCAGGGACGGGGGAGCCTGGTGGGCTGCCGTCTATGGGGTCGCACAGAGTCGGACATGACTGAAGTGACTTAACAGCTCACAAAGACAATGATTATGTCTGTTTTGCAATATTCCAGCAACTGTAGAGTCAGAAAAGGGTTTAGCATACAGTTGGCACTTAATACATGTTTTGTGACAGAAGGGAAACATAGCAAATCCCAGAACCAAAGCTTTTAATTCTGGTGATGGTTTACTTGCTAAGTTATGTCCGACTCTCGTGACCCCATGGACTGTAGCCTACCAGGCTCCTCTGTCCATGTGATTCTCCAGGCAAGAATACTGGAGTGGGTTGCCATTTCCTTCTCCAGGGGATCTTTCCGACCCAGGAATCAAACCTGGGTCTCCTGCATTACAGGCAGATTCTTTACCAACTAAGCTATGAATCAAGGACTTTTTCTTGATGCTACATTGAGTCTCTAGGGAGCCCTCTTTCCATTTTTACAATTTCATTTTCCGTTTCACTCTTACAGATTTAATTTTCTATTACCCAAGTAAAACATGATTAACTGTTTTATCATTAATTTTTCAAGTGTTGCATTAAAGGTTTGAAAATGACTGTGCCCTGAGGGGTGGTTAAGTCAGTGAAAGGAATTTGAGGCTCTTATTCTTAAGGCATTAAGTCCTAGACCATACTGGACATTTCTATTCTCCATATCATCCCCTTAGCTCATTTCATTTTCTTCTTTTATTGCCTCGATCAAGTCTATAGTTTTCTTTTTTTAATTTAAATTTTTTTTCTTGTGGTAAAAGTCACGTGATATACAACATGCTATTTTAACCGTATTTAACTGAACAGTTCCGTGGCACTAAGCACACCCACACTGATGTACAACTCACTATCGCCCATCTCCCAAATTTTTCACCTTCGCAAACGGAAACTCTGTCCCCGTTAAACTCTAACTCCTGATCCCCCCTCCCTGCTGAGTCTATACTTTTCAAAGACCTGCAAGTCGGCCTTTCCACCAGCACCCACACAGCTCAACTCTCTTCTTGTCAAATTACTTTTGAGGTTGAAGAGACCTACTTTTTCCTCTAATCCATGTTGTGTTACATATTCTAGATATGCAAATGATGCAGAAGGTAGCTCACCATGTAGGGGAGCCGCTAACTAGCAGTCAGAGCTACCCTTCCCGAGGAGAGGCTGCATAACAAATGAGGCACAGCCATTCCTAACCCTCACAGCAGCCTTGGAATGGAAGTATTATTATTTCCATTTGTATTAACTGTGTAACAACCCCCCCTCCAAAAAAAAAAAAAGGCTTAGAAGCTTAAAACTATACATGTTTATCTAACCCATAGTTTCCGTGGGTCAGAAACTTTTGACCCACAGGTCAAAAGTGGGTCAGGTTTGATCCTAAATGGCTAGGCTTGGCCCTCTGCTTTTGGGATGCTCAGAAAGCTGCACTCAAAGAGGTGGCTGATGCTATAATCATTCAAGGATCAATTAGAAGACGGTGTACTCCCACACTTTCAGGAAATTGAACTTCCACCTCACATGATTGTTGTTAGGCCTCAGATCTTCACTGCCTCTTGGTCCTAACAGAGGGAGAGAGGAGACAGAGAGAGAATATGAATACGGGAGGACCTAATCTTGCAAATGCTATCAGATCGCTTTTGCTGGATGCTATTTTCTAGTCATTAGAAGCAATGCACTGGGTTCAAGCAAGCCACAAAGGAAGCGGAATACACAACGGTGTGAATACCAGGAAGCCATCACTGGGAGCTGTCTTAGAGATTGCCTACAGAGCCGGTGGACAGAAAAAGAAGAAAAGAGAGACAGATAAATTAATTATGAGACTAGGGTTCACACCCAAGTCTGTCTGATTAAGAACTCATATTCTTTCCATCTCATTTTGTAGCCTTATGATGCTCAACAAATGACGGTTGCTGAAATGACTCTGACATCACAAACTGGTGCACTAAAATAACCAGGTATTCTCCACATTCATAGACTAAACTGCTAATCTTGGCCATCCGTTTAACAATGGCCTACAGTTGTTCTGAAGAAATGTCTGGTTAGATCAGCAATCAGTAGGAAATCAAGCACAAGAATGCAGAGAGCGCAACCTAAAAGCAGTCAGCTGAGACATGTCTGAAAGACATAGCTAATTATTCCTGTAGACTCATAGGAATATTGGTGTAGCTTCTGTCTAGATAAATGGGAATTTAGTCAAAGAGTTATTGACCCAAGTATTCAAGTAGCAAATGATCCCACAAGTTCGTGCTTGGTGGGAAATAAGTCTACTAGAGACTAAGTCTCCTAGAAGATCATTTCTTTTGTTTCTATTTTCTTCTGTTCAATTTTTTTTTTTTAAATCTTGGCCACGCCATAGCACATATGGGATCTTAGTTCCTGACCAGAGGTTGAACCCAAGCCCCTGCACTGACAGCACAGAGTCCTAACCACTGGATCACCAGGGAAGTGCCTCTTCTATTCAGTTTTTTAGTACTATTCATTGTACATTTTCTGTACCCCAAATTTTGAGATCACTAATAAAGAAAAGTCACTCGCATAACTCCTGCTTACTTAAAAAACAAATCTTTATTAGAATCACTCAGATAGACCTGAATGAACTGACCTTTTAAAAGGTTTCAGGTGCCAATCGCCAGAGGAAACAGGGAATAGCTAGCAGTCCAGTCATCACCCCTCCTCTGCCTCTAAGTTTTGTTTCTCTTACCTTCTGTTTCTACACGCCCAGCAGCTCTGGAGCAGGTGAGCTGCAAGAGTTGCCAGCTTCTTCTTCCCAAAATTACATTAGAAGACTTTAAATACTAACTGTAAAGGTTATTCTTCATGTCATAAAGCTAGTTCATAGCTGCATATTTATGTCTGGCTGTAAGAAGGACTTACAGAAATGGACACAGAATTGTTTGATGTCAACTACATGGTCACTGGTCTTCCCAGGTGGCACTGGTGGTAAAGAAGCCCCCTGCCAATGCAGGAGACATAAGCAACGCGAGTTTGATCCCTGGGTTGGGAAGATCCCCTGGAGAAGGGCACAGCAACCTACTCCAGTATTCTTGCTTGGACAGAGGAGCCTGGCGGGCTGCAGTCCATAGGGTCACACAGAGTCGGACATGACTGAAATGACTTAGCACGCACATGCACATGGCCACTACTTTGGGCATTTATAATTTTTTAGGATCTAGGCATGAGAATTTTAATAGATGGATGTTTTGTATTTCACATACTTTCTCCTAACTCTTTTAGAACAAAAATGCAGCTGGGTCCTCCTTATAACGCTTCAAAGTTATCCTCTCAATGTCAAACTGCAAAGCAGCAGCTCTTATAAGATCCACTGAATGATTTTTAGGTTTTAGGAATGGAAGAAAGGGCAAGGATTCCACGCTAAGCTCCTAGTCAAATCTCTTCTGGAATAGATAGCTTATGTGTAAGTGAAAGAAGATTAGTGCCTTGTTCTGATAAGTGTCAAAGTACATGAGCTCTTTGTTAGCAAGGAAGATCAGGGAAACAAGATAACCATCATCCATGTGATGGCAGGTAACCCGCCCTGTGTAATATGGCTTTCTTTGAATTTTCTTTTCACATAACTGCTTTTAAAAAGCACTCCAGTAGTTGTGCAACAGAATTGCCAGGGCCTTTCCTTCTCGGATAAGAATGACTTCGTCTGATTCATGTGACAGTCAGGAATAATAAAGAAACACACTCAGCATACTTAACTCCCATGAGGGCACTTTACCAAATAGCTCTACAGATCATAATTGAGACCAGAGAACATTTTTCCTTTCTCTGCTCAGTGATACTGTCAGTGGTGTATGAGATACAGTTGTGGGTTGGGCAATGGGGCATGTAGAATTCTCAGGATCGGCCCTAATATAATTTAATCACCCAAGGTCCAGAACTCCCCTACTGACTATAGTTTTCAAAAGACCCAAGCAATTCTGGAAAAACTGGTGTCTGGTCTATCCATCTAGAAGACACACATGCATGTTGATAAATGAATGAGAAGCACGGGTCTGGGGTTAACATAATGTTTACTTTATTCACTGGAACTGCCGTAATTGACATCAAAGAATTTTAGAACAGGAAGGGGGGTTAGACACATAGTCAGAAATGGTCATGTTTACAAGTACATCATCTTATTAATCCCAGAGTTTTTAGGTGAGCCTGTCAGTTTGCTGATCTGTAGAGTCCAGTTGAATTCAGTAGGAGTCTTCATTATAAGTGACCTTTGAATGGTTCAGGCAGAAAAGAGATTTATCTAGAAGATACTGGGTGGTTCACAGCATCCCCAGAAAGGCCTGAGAACCAGGATCAGAAGGGGTTGGGAGCAGGGGGCGCTGCACTCTGTGTGGTATACGAAGCTGCTGGCACTGCCCCTCTTGGAAACTGGATTTCAGTTGGCTCTCATCTGCCATCAACATGGTAGAACCTCCAGGGTCTCCATGGTTTCCCTGGTGGCTCAGAGGGTAAAGGGTCTGCCTGCAGTGCGGGAGACCTGGGTTTGATCCCTGGGTTGGGAAGATCCCCTGGAGAAGGAAATGGCAACCCACTCCAGTACTCTTGCCTGGAAAATTCCATGAACAGAGGAGCCTGGTAGGCTACAGTCCATGGGATCACAAAAAGTCAGACACGACTGAGCAACTTCTCCAGCATCTCTGCTTGTCAGTGTCATGAAGTTCCAGTTTGAAATGCGACTGGGGGATTGGAGTAACCAGGAACTTGGGGAAGTGAGTATCTACCTTTATACAAAGGGAGTTATATAAAGCTTTAAATATTGGTTTGGCCAAAAAGTTGGTCTGGGTTTTCTATACCATCTTACAGAAAAACTTGAATGAAAATTTTGACCAACGTAATATATGAGGGAAGTTTAGATGGTTGGAGATCAAAAAATTGAGTGTTCGCTGTCTCAGGTATCTCCTGTTACAGTTCATCAGAGAGTATTAAGGTCCACTCCACAGTTTTATAATAGTTCATTCCATGTAATTTTTTGAGCAATTAGAGTGTCCTGAGCATATTACCATGAATTCAGCAATTTCTCTCCTTCAGAGTTTCACAGTCAGACCTGTACAAAGGTAAATTATAATAAAATTGGAAGAATGTTTTAGTGTCTGTTCCAGCTGCTATAATAGAATATCATAATCTGGGTGACTTTATGCAACAAATATTTATTCTTCACAGTTCTTGAGGCTGGAAAATCCAAGATCAATATGTGGGGTCTGCTTCCAAGTTCATAGACAGCAGTCTGTGTCCTCACAAAGTGGAAGTGGACTAGGGAACTCTGAGTCTCTTTTATAAGGGTACTAATCCCATTCAAGAATATCCACTTAGTATCTCCCAAAGGCTCTAGCTCCTAAAATTGTCATACTGAGAGATGGAATTTAATGTATAAATTTGGGAGGGGACACAAATATACAGATATTAGCAAATGTCTCAAGAAAAGAATTTCTCCCTAATCTACTAAATAGACAATATTCTTCCTCTAATTCTAATCATTCTGCAGGTTAAAGTAGATTATATAGTTATTTGGCTGCTTGGTGATAGTTCAGAAGTTCTTCTGACCAAAAAAGCCTGTAGAGAGACAGGTTATATTGTATCCTTATTGAAAATAAATTTTTTATTTTAGTCTCTACACTGAATAAACATCACTCCTCTTTTCTTGTCCAATGAACATTTGAAAAATCAAAATACTGGTTTATACTGAATTTTAATTGGTTTCAGAATGTTATAAATTTGTCTTAGTTTTTTCTCATTTTGAAGTTTAATAATAAAGGTCAAAAGTAAATTTTCTTTTTCTTCTGTACAAAAATGTATACATAATAAAATTTTCATCAGTTTTGGTTTTTGCTCAGACATTCTTATTAGAAACAGTTTAGAAATAAGACCAGTCATGTCTCTAATACACAGAAAGGAAAAACATGTTATTTACTCAAGATATACACACGAGAAAATTGTGAGGGGATGTTTGTTTTCAGGGTCACTGCTTCTGCCCCCACCACCCCCACCCAATTTAAGGGCCTTTTTCTCCCACCAGCACCCTCCCTGGGCGCCTGATGTGGCTGGGTTTTCAGTCTAGATTGGTATGACCACAAAGCAATGTATTTCCATTAAAGGGTTATTTCATTTTTGAGAACTGTTTTGCTTTTCCTCCACTTTAAGATTAGTTATAGTGAACTTTATAAGTGTATGTTCTTTTTTCTTTCCTTCAGTTTTAAGTATCCCCCTTTTCTTTCATTTTTTTCCTTTCAGTAGAACTCTATTCACTTGCTTCTTGTTTATAATTCCTTCCCTCGTTATATGTAATGGTAAGTAATGAGCCAAATTTGAAGTTGCCATAGGCAAATCAATCTAGTTTTTATAAATAGGCAGGATGGAAAAAAATGGCAGAACAAAAAAATCCTGGCCTTTGCAATAAGTACTTGGAAGACAGGCTGTGCACCAGTTGCTTAGGGCTACCATAACAAATTTACAAGCTGGTGGCTTAGAACAAAAGATGTTAATTCTCTGAATTCTCAAGGGAAGAACTTTAAAATCAAGATGTGGCCAGGGCTGTGCTTCCTCTGAGGATTCTAGGGAAGACGACTTCCTTGCCTTTTCCTAGCCTCCAGTAGGTGTGGGCAGTCCTTGATGTTCCGTGGCTTGTAGATACATCACTGCAATCCCTGTCTCCACTGTCACATGACCCTGTGTGTATCTGTCACTGTGTCTCTTCTCTTCTTATAAGAACATAAGTCGTATTGGATTGGGCTTCCCAGGTGATGTAGTGGTAAAGAGTGGTGGCAGTGGTACTGCCGATGTAGGAGACGCAGGAGATGCGGGTTCGAGGGAAGACCCTGGGGAGGAGGAAATGGCAATCTGCTCTAGGAGTCTTGCCTAGAAATCCCATGGACAGAGGAGCCTGGCAGGTTCTAGTCCATGGTTGCAAAGAGTCAGACACGACTGAGCAGCAAAGCGTGCGCATGCGCACGCACACACACACACACACACACACACACACACACACACGCACACATTGGATTAAGGGCCCATAGTGGGCCCTTAGGGATTCTACTCTAGTAGGATCTCATTTTAACTTAACTAATTAAACTTGCAATGACATCTGTTTCCAAATCATTTCTGAGGTTGTGGAGATAAGGATTTATTTCCCTGTGTCATTTTGGGGAGAAACATGTCAACCCATAGCAGGCCATAATATTTAAGCTAACGTTAATTTCCTCTTATTTCTTAGGGGTTTCAGTTTGTGCTGCCATTGCTTAAAAAATACATGTGAAAAATAGCCATAAAATGCAATTATCCTTATACTGGGAAAAAAAAATGAGTCCTTGAAAAATTATTTCTTTAGCATCTGTTTATGCCTGGAGCTAGGTATTATGGAGGAAGATACAAGAGGGGAAAAAATTGTTGCAGTATCACCCAGCAACTGGTTAAAAATGCAGATTGCCAGAATCCATCCCAGACCTCAACAATCAGAATCTGAGTTTTAGCAGGTGCCCACAAGCTGCACCAGAGCAGGGACTCAGGGCAGTGAGTCTGAAACTAGGCTGCACGTTAGAATCACCTGAGAATCTTCAGAAACATTCCCATGTCCAGGATGTACCCCATGCAAATGAAATAGTAATTTCTGGAAAGAGATCAGGCAAGAGTAGTGTGAAAGTGTTAGTCACTCAGTCATGTCTGACTCTGTGACCCCATGGACTGTAGCCTTCCATGTTCCTCTGTCCATGGGATTCTCCAGGCACGAATACGGGAGTGGGTTGTCATGCCCTCCTCCAGGGGATCTTCCCATCCCAGGGATCGAATCTGGTCTCCTGCATTGCAGGAGGATTCTTTACAGTCTCAGCCACCAAGAACAGTGAAAAAACAAAAGCAAGCCCACATGATTCCAACTCACAGCCATAACTTTGCTTCTCAAATTCTCAAGCACATACAAATCACTTGGGGCTCTTGCTAAAATGCAGATCCTGATTGATTAAGACTGAGGTAGAGCCTGAAAACCTGTATTTCCAACCAGTTCCCAAGTGATGTTGATGTAATTTTGTATCTCTTGTATCCTCTGCAATGTGTTGAGCTCCAGGCACAAGCAGATGCTAAAACTAAATTTTTAAAAGGTAAAATAGTCCAATTATAGAATTAGTTATTTCAGATATGAAGGAAGAAATACTCTTCACAATGTTTAATTTGTAAGTACTTCAAACAGATTTCTTCTCCCCCTCAAACTTGAAGAAGGCAGAAACACTTCAAACAAGATGGCTTTTGTTTTCTCAGGATTCTCTACAAAAAAATAGACTCAATAAGAGATAACAGCTAGGGTTGTTTTCCTGTTCCTTTTACACAGTTGCTTCAAGTTTCATTTTAGGTTCCGTGGGTACAACACACAGAGATCTTTCCCAGAGTGTATTAAGTTCTTGTGGACTGATTATTTCATCACAGCCCGAGTACGTAGACCAGTCGTTTGATAAACAATAGATCACCCAGAACTCTTTATTAAGCTTCATGCCACTAATGCATTATTTTCTGTTTCAAAGGAAATACATCCCAGTTTTGTCAGAGAGATGCTTTTGTGGATAAAAGTTATATGATTTCTTAGTTCCTGATCAAAGTTTAAAGCATTTGACTTGATTAAAAACTGTGGGCTTCCCTTGTGGCTTAGCTGCTAAAGAATCCAACTGCAATGTGGGAGACCTGGATTCAATCCCTGGGTTGGGAAGACCCCCTGGAGAAGGGAAAGGCTACCCACTCCAGTATTCTGGCCTGGAGAATTCCATGGACTGTAGAGTCCATGGGGTTGCAAAGAGTTGGACACGACTGAGCGGCTTTCACTATACTTCTTTTACACAGAATCCATTGCAAGATAATCTGACTTTGGTATGATAAAACTGTTTTAAGGCATTCTAGAATTCAGAATATAAAAAACATAAAGCTCTGTATATTTCATTCGTTTCTTGTTTCCCTCACTCTCACTGTTTCAAACCTCTAGTCTCTTCTTGTTTTTTTTTTTTCTAACCTCTTTTTAAAGGTTCTTGTTTACCTCTGCCTTAAGTCAAGGATTGCGTGACTCATATAATTTCACAGGAGAGTCAAACTACATACAATAATAATCTACTCAGCCCTGTGTGTTCAAATTCAGTTCCTGCTTAGCACTCGGTTCAATGCTTCCTCCCGCCCCTGTCCCTCTATGCCCCTCTTCATCCCTCAGGCATTCCTCCAAATTATTCTGTTTGTCTAGGTACTGACATCTGGTATTCTATCTGTTCTAGGTGCTGAGCGCAGGGCTAAGTATACTGTGATGAATAAAATACAGCATTCCCTGAAACCTTTCTGAGTTTTTCCTTTTGCTGAATTCTCATGTACTTCTATTGAATACAATGTCATTTCGGATTAAACGGCTCTGTAATTTTTTTTTCCTGTGAGTTATTTTTCAGTTATTAAGCAGATAGATCACAGACTCGTTGAAGATGTTGAGCTGGTAGTATTCAAAGCTTTCAGTACACAAAGAAAATGCATACCTGGAGGGCTGAAGAGGCTTTGGAAAATGGTAAGGGAGACACCCGCTCTAACTTCTAGGGTCATGGAAGGCTCATTGGAGAAGATGACATTTAAAGCTGAGTAGGATAAGCAGGAGGTAGCTCAACCTGTGTCCTTGACATGCAGGGGACAATACACAATTAGTATGATGAAGTGTCAGATTGTGCTATAGATGCAAAATTCTGTAAAGTAATATTTTACTCATCTTCCCAGGAACTTTACAGGGCTAACAGAATGCTATGAGACAGATGAGAGATGGATGAGAGTTGGAACAGTGTCCATAGCAGAGATGGCCTCAAACCGTGGGCTGACTTGGAAAGACAGAGAGGAGGGTGATAACACTTCAGACTGGGAATACAGTCTGAACAAAGGCCCAGAGGTTGGTAGTCATGTTTTACAGGCCTGCTGAGAACAGAGATTTCTGTTCAAATTTGCCCAATGATACATTGGGTGGGCTGGAGCAGGACCATAAAACCAACTATCTGTTTCCTAGATCACAGAATTATTTATTATGCCCCAATGTCAATTTTCTCGAATCCCTGAATATGCTTTCTTTACCTTTTCATTATTTTTCATTGATAATCATACAGCACTGACATCTTTTGTGTCCAAGTTTGCAGCTCAATAGGCCAAGTAAGTTATACACAGAACATGAGTTCAATACTGAAATAACAATGATCTTTATCTTCATCATCTCAGAAATATTATCATTATTTTCTTGTTCACTATCATTCTCTTCTTTCTTTTAGCTACTTTTCTTTAAGTTCTTTATGCTTTAAGCACAATGGTAAGTTATTTACAAATTGTAAGATATAATGGATTTGTTAATTTTTAGCATCCCCTCCCTCTTCTTCCAGAAATATTTCTTTTTTTCCTGTTTAGAGACCAACCCTTCCTCATTCTAGGTCATTGCATCCATACCACTGCCCATAAACTTTGCAGTGGTTGGTGGTCATGGCTTGGCTGAGTCCACAGGTGGGCACATATCCTGAGGTATATTCCAGGCGTTTGCTGGAGTTTTTAGAGATGAGCTGCTCGCCTTCTGGTGGGGTCATTAGGTATAAGAGCCATTTAAACCTGAGACTGCCCAGAAGCACCTGCTCCGATAAGAAGAGTCCCTACCTGACTGAGGTCAACACACAGGAAAGCAGTCCAAGAGGTGGATAGGGAGCAGCAGCATCCTCAAGACATGAAATTCTGAAGCCAGCCATTCCTGAAGGGAGCATGCTGCTGGGCCTTTCTGTTAGGTGACCCAAGGAATTCCTATCTGTCCTCAGTAAGCTAGTTTGAGTTGGGCTTTTGTTCTCGGTCAATGGAATAGGCACAGACCTTGCCTTTTTTTCTTTTTACTATAAAGCTCCTGTTTTTAAACACCAGTATCTTGAAGGATGTATATTGGTGAAATAATGTGAGTAGTCATGTATGGGTGTGAGACTTGGATCATAAAGAAAGCTGAGAGCCAAAGAATTGAAGCTTTCAAACTGTGGTGTCGGAGAAGACTCTTGAGAGTCTCCTGAATGACAAGGAGATCAAACCAGTCCATCCTAAAGGAAATCAGTCCTGAATAATCATTGGAAGGACTGATGCTGAAGCTGAAGCCCCAAAAGTTTGGCCACCTGATGTGAAAAACTGACTCATTGGAAAAGACTCTGATGCTGGGAAAGATTGAAGGCAGGAGGAGAAGGGAACAACAGAGGACGAGATGGTTGGATGGCATCACTGACTCAATGGACATGAGTTTGAGAATACTCTGGGAGTTGGTGATGGATAGGGAAGCCTGGGGTGCTGCAGTCCATGGGGTCAGAAAGAGTCAGACACAACTGAACAACTGGACTAAACTGAATGAGACTAAACTCAGAATCGCAGTCCACCTGCCCCCAAATTTTGAGAGCTTCCCTTTAAACAACATATTTAGTATGGCAGCTTAGCAAAGTGTTAGATCGTCCACAGAAAAGCAAGTCCACGAGAGTGCTTATTTTCTCTTGGATGAGACCTGTAATGGGATGGGAACAGCTGTGTGAGTTTTGGGGAGCTGTTCAGGGTGCCTGCATTGCACCCAGTATTCTCCTAGTCCTCGCAGAGGGGATCACAGGCTTGAGGCACTCTCCCAACCCAGCCTGCAACCGACAAAGGGTCCTGGCTCTTCTCTTTTGCAACTGGTAAACAAACTCCTCACCATCAGTTGAAAAGCCTGCTGTCACAAGGAAACAGTTTTGCTTCAATATAGTCAGGCTTGAAATTGATGAAATGGCCCCCTCCGGTGGTTAGAGCGGCTGCTGTATTCTTTTTCAAGAAGCTGCCTGCAGATAAGACACCTAAAACGAACCTTAGAGACTCTCTTGTAGATTCTGCTGTCCCCTCATATTTACTGTGTTGGGAAAACTGTACAAACTAGCCTGCAATGACCACAGTACTACTTAGATGGCGTCGTTCAAGAAATCCCAGTTTGAATGACTTCTAAATACTAGAATGGAGTTCCTTATATTCCAGGAGTGTTAATTCACCTTTATAAAGGGAGGCTCAAGAAATAAGCTTTTCAGCAATGTATACTAAATAAAACAAAGCAACCCTAACATAGTAGATTAATTTATCTATGTTTAGTCTGTAGAAGAACAAGATTAAAATGGAAGTACTATATCAGAAAATTAAAAAAAAAAATTACAGGCTTCTTGATGTCCCTGAACATTTGGCCTAAATACTTCCTGGCTTGTTTTTAAATCAGCTGATGTGAATGACAAGTTATAAATAATCAGAGAACCAGAGTGCCCTGCACTAGAGAGATGACCTTTGTGTTCCCTGAACATCTGTTCTAGTATTCTCTAGTGAGTCTACCTGAAATTAGAGTAAGTAGACCTCATGATGATGTTAAGAATAATTCTCCTTCTTTTCTTCTTTGAATTGCATGAGCCTTAAAGTGATTCTACACTTATTAAGATGGACCTTTTAAATATTTTCAGAAATATTTTAATTTTTCATTTTGCAGTTAGATTGGTAGGCCCAACTCCTATAAAACTAATCATTTAATTGGAAAAATAACTTTGTAGATGTCACTGCGATGTTGAAGTCTTAATCTTTAAATACCTTTCTGATTCCAAAATTTTGATAGACATATTCTTAATGAAAGAGACAACTTACACCAGTTAGATACTGTGATTCCTTCTCCCTTTGAAATGTTCCTCTGGCTTTGAGATGCCTGATTTCCTCGTATTTCTGTCCTCTCTCTTTCTGCTGGCTCTTCATCTTTAACAAGTGCCTTGAACATTGTTCACCCCAGTGCCCTGCCTGTCCTTGGTTCTCTTCTTAATATACACCTTATCCTTGGGCAATTTCATCCAACCTCATGGCTCTACTTAGCTACCCGTATATTATGGCTTCCTAAATTAGTGCTTTTATCAAAACTCCAGAACTCAATCCCAACCTCCAGACCTAGACATAACACTGACTGCCAAACATCTACCTAAATGTCCCTTAGGACTCAAATTTAATATACATAGTAATTTAATACAGCAAAAATAAACTTACTCTATTTCCTCCCAGAACTCAGTATGAGTCCATTTTATGGCACCAAAACCCAGGAAACACATCAGAATTTCCTTTCCCTCTCTTTCTTCAACCAGTCACTTACCTTACGCTAAATCTTCTACTTCTTTGATGTCTCTGGTATTGGTCTTCTCTTTACTATTCCCACTGATGTTACATCATTGAGGCATTTGCTGTCTTGAGATTCCACTCTCAACTTAGCCTGCATTGTACCTAGAGTTACTTTTCCAAAATGCAAACCAAGTCATGTTTCTCTTCTTTGAATACCCTTCAGGTTTTCCATTTCATAAGCTCAAATTCCTCAGAGTAACAGACAAGATCCTCCATACCTGACCAACAACTATCTTTCTGTATCAGTTGTGTATTTCCAGGACCATGCTGTGTAACAAACAACCACAAAATCTCAGAAACATACTCAGGAAACATTGATGCTCTCTTGTCTGGGCTGGTATGCTGCATTGGCTCTCTTGATCTTGGCTGAAATTGCTCTTGTTCTGGTGGTTGGCTGGCCTGGACTGGTCTAGGACAGGCTTAGCTGAAAAACTGGGACAGCTTGACTCGGCCTGTGTGTCCCTCATCTTCTAGCAGGGTAGCCTGGGCGTGGCTTATGGGAACGGTAGAGGTACAAAAGAAACCATAATCAGAAACATACAAGGTTTTTTGAGGCCTAGGCTCAGAAGCAACGCACTGTCATATCTGCTAATTTTTTTTTTTTTTTTTTTTTTTTACCAAGGAGGTCATAAGACTACTCCAAATCAGGGTTCAGGAAACAGAATCCTGTCTGCTTAACGAAAGGAATTGCAAACTCATGTGGCAATGGGCTTGAAACAGGTTTGGGGGAGGGTGAAGAGGGGGAGAGTTAGAGGCTTTATTGTACTCTCCATGTATATCTTCACTAGCCTATACCTCTACTCTGGCTTTTCTGAACAGAATGGATGACAGTCTCCTAAATATGTTAAGTTCTTTGTCACTTCTGTTTTGTTTAGCTCTTATGTGTATTAAAAAAAGGAACAGGGCACAATGGAAAAAGAAATTAAAAGAAATACAATTTTTAAAAGGATGGCAAAATAAATCAGTGGAAAGGTTGGAAGATAAAACTGAGTTATATCCTAGAAAGGAGAGTAAAAAGGCAGCAAAGTGGAAAGAGGCAATAGGAAAGACATTATGAGGAGATCAGAGTCAATCTGGCTTCCCCAGGGGCAGAGAATCTGCTTGCAATGCAGGGAACGCAGGAGACGTGGGTTCAGTTCCTGGGTTAGGAAGATCACCTGGAGGAGGATATGGCAACCCACTCCAGTATTGGAATGTGCCTGGAATGTTCCATAGAGGTCCATAGGGTCACAAAGCGTCAGACACAACTGACTGACTACATGTACACACACAGAGAATCAACCTAGAATATTCAATACCTAATGAACAAGGGTAGAGAAGGCAATGGCACCCCACTCCAGTACTTTTGCCTGGAAAATCCCATGGATGGAGGAGCCTTGTAGGCAGCAGTCCATGGGGTTGCTAGAGTCAGACACGACTGAGCAACTTCCCTTTCACTTTTCACTTTCACGCATTGGAGAAGGAAATGGCAATCCATTCCAGTGTTCTTGCCTGGAGAATCCCAGGAACGGGGAAGCCTGGTGGGCTGCTGTCTATGGGGTTGCACAGAGTCGGACACGACTGAAGCAACTTAGCAGCAGCAGCAATGAACAAGGGATCCAAATAAGAGAAGGAAATTATCAAAAGTATAGGGAAAAAATGCAGATGCCTAGGGTTTATGGCTGGAGAGCTCTCGATTCAGGTCAGTAGGTTGGATTAATGAATTAATTTTATACCTTTCCTCCAGCTTCTTTGAAGCATTCAGTATGAAACATGGAGCAGAATTTTAGAATTGATGATGCATTATTAAAAGTTGTTTGATTTGAAAATGTGGAGGCTGAATGTGGGAAAACGTCACAAGGATGGGGTAACTATGATTAAAACTTATTTTGAAAGTAGAAAATAGCTACACAATGTTCAGTGATTACAGGAAGTACAGACAATGCAGTTGCTAAATGAGTCCCTTAAATATTGACATGATTGATTCTGGTGTGACTTGTTTAGTAGGAAGTGGAAGAGGAAGCAAAAATAGACCAAAGCAAACATTTGCTCAGACAAATGAAGAGAAACACATCCTCTCTGTGCTCCTGCACCCCTGTGAAAACATGGCCATACGCTTATGACAGGTTTTATCCCTTGTGTTTCTATTGTTATATTTATAACAATATAGTAATTTTAATACAATAACTATATTATTTCTAAGTCATGATTGTGATGTAGCACATTCTAATGACTTATTTGTGCTTATTTGTCTGATCACATGCTAGACAAATATTTTGTGTTTACATTGTCACAAACTCTTCAGGGATGAAGGTTACTGCTTTCCTTCATCAGAGACTGGAAAGAAGTATTCAGCACTCACATCTTTTCTATTATTTTAAAATGAAATTTCAAGGGATCTCATTTTTTAAATCTCATCTGCTTAAAAAAATTATTGAAGTATTGATTTATTGATGTGTTTAATTTGTGGTGTACAGCAAAGTGACTCAGTTCTAAATATATAAATATTCTTTTCCATTATGGTTTCCATTATTTCCATTATGGGTTCCATTATTCCAATATTATCACAGAATATTGAATAGAGTTCCCTATGCTGTATAGTAGGATCTTGTGGTTTAGCCATCCTATATATAATAGTTTTCACCTGCTCTTACCGAGCTCCCAGTCATTCCCTCCCCGGTCCATCCCCCCCTTAGCAACCACGTCTGTTCGCTATATTTGTGAGACTGTTTCTGTTTTGTAGATATGTTCACTTGTGTCATATTTTAGATTCCACATAAGTGATATCATATGGTATCTGTCTTTCTGACTTACTTCACTTAGTATGGCAATCTCTAGATGCACGCGTGATGTTGCAAATGGCAGCGAGAGACTTTATTTTTCTGGGCTCTAAAATCACTGCAGATGGTGACTGCAGTCATGAAATTAAAAGATGATTGCTCCTTGGAAGAAAAGCTATGACAAACCCAGACAGCATACTAAAAAGCAAAGACATTGATGGAAAACCATCAAAGCTATGGTTTTTCCAGTAGTCATGTATGGATGTGTGAGTTGGACTACAAAGAAAGCTGATCACTGAAAAATTGATGATTTTGAACTGTGGTGTTGGAGAAGACTCTTGAGAGTCTCTTGGACTGCAAGGAGATCCACTCAGCCAATGCTAAATGAAATTAGTCCTGAATATTCATTGGAAGGACTGATGCCGAAGCTGAAACTCCAGTACTTTGGCCACCTGATGAGAAGAACTGACTCATTGGAAAAGACCCTGATGCTGGGAAAGATTGAAGACGGGAGGAGAAGGGGACGACAGAGGACGAGATAGTTGGATGGCATCACCAACTCACTGGACGTGAATTTGAGTAGGCCCCGGGAGTTGGTGATGGACAGGGAAGCCTGGCGTGCTGCAGTCCACGGGGTCACTAAGAATCAGACATGACTGAGCAACTGAACTGATCTGATGAACATAGGGTTGCATGTGTCTTTTTGAATTATACTTTTGTCTGGGTGTATGCCCAGGAGTGGGATTGCTGGATCGAATGGCAACTCAATGTTTAGTTTTTTAAAGAGCCTCTATACACTTTTCCATAGTGGTGCACTGATTCACATTCCCACTTACAGTGAAAGACAATTCGAGTGATCCCATTTTACAGGTTATGGAACTATGTATAGACAAAGTTAGTGGAAGAAATTGAGGCAACACTTAAGTAATTCTGAACAGATACTATTTTACTGAAGTTTCAGTTATAATTGAAGCAAATTCAGTAAAATATGAACACAGTTGGATAATTGCTTAGTTCTCCACTGTGCCTTTTATGTGTAATGTGAGCACTGCTGCTGCTGCTGCTGCTAAGTTGCTTCAGTTGTGTCTGACCCTGTGCGACCCCATAGACTGCAGCCCACCAGGCTCCCCCAACCCTGGGATTCTCCAGGCAAGAACACTGGAGTGGGTTGCCATTTCCTTCTCCAATGCGTGAAAGTGAAAAGTGAAAGTGAAGTCACTCAGTCATGTCCGACCCTCAATGACCCCATGGACTGCAGCCTACCAGGCTCCTCCATCCATGGGATTTTCTGGGCAAGAGTACTGGAGTGAGTTGTCTTAAATCCCCTGCAGAGAAATCTCAAAACAAAGGAGTGGAGAGCACACAAGTCTCTTTTGCCTTTTCTTTTAATGGATGAGGAATATGTACTACAACAATTAACTCACTCAGGCTATATGGCGTGTTAAGCAAAATATTTTTTATGTAAAGTGAATTAATTCATTATTCCTATCTCTACTGTTTGAGAAAGTATTTCTAGAGACATGTTAGGTGGAATTAGCATAAGCACCTTGAGAAATGTCTCTTCTTATTGTATATGTCTATCCTTTCTGTGCTGAATAGATACAATTAGACTGAATTTTTTAAAAAATTAAAGTCATAAAAAATCATAAGCATTTATTGAATAAAATGATAAAAAATTCTTATTCTCTGACTTTCTCTTTTATTCTTTATTTAGACTGAGCTTTTCATTTTAAACTATGTACCTAAAAATAAACTATGTATTGGTGGTGGTAGTGTTAATACTTCTAATACTTCGAAGTTTTACAGTGGTAAGCAATTACATTCTATCATCCAGGTGTCGTTGTCGTTGAGTCGCTCAGTCATGTCTGGCGGTTTGCCACCCCGTGGACTGCAGCACGCCAGGCTTCCCTGTCCTTCACTATCTCCCAGAGTTTGCCCAAACTCATGTCCATTGAGTTGGTGATGGCATCCAACCATCCCGACCATAGCATTGACTAGATGGAACTTTGTAGGCAAAGTAATGTCTCTGCTTTTTAATAAAATGTAAATCCAATTGTCTGGGTCTGTCATAGCTTGTCTTCCAAGAAGCAAGTGTCTTTTAATTTCATGGCTACGGTCACCATCTGCAGTGATTTTGCAGCCCAAGAAAATAAAGTCTGTCACTGTTTCCATTGTTTCCTCATCTATCTGCTACGAAGTAATGCGACTGGATGCCATGATTTTTTTTTTTTTTTGAATGTTGAGTTTTAAGCCAGCTTTTTCACTCTCCTCTTTCACCTTCATCAAGAGGCTCTTTAGTTCCTCCTTGCTTTTTTCTGCAATAGTAAATTTTGAGAATATATTGCAAGTGCTGTCCTAATATGAAATCCTGAAACTTAAGCACAATTTCTAGCAAGGAATTGCTGTAGTAAAGCAAAATATTAATTGCCTATGTCATAAAGTCATACTCTAGGTCATCTGAAAACTTCTTCAGGTAAATTTAGCAACAACCTACCATAGCTATTTAAATGTGAATGATTACTATGGTTTTCCAAAGATTCTCCTCATGTTTATCAACAATAACAGTTGTATGAAGTAAGCCTGGATCAATAATAAGCCAATTATAGAAAGAGGCCACCAGTAGAATCCAACAAGAACTCTGCTACCCAAATGTACTTGAACACTTATTTTTTAAGGTCTATTTAAATACTGTTTTTAAAGTATTATGAATTCTGACTAACTTTGACAAGTCGTAGCCCCCATTTCTTTCTAAATAGACTTAATACAATACTATTAGGGGATGAACTGAAGCAAAGAAATAAGAAATAATAGTTCTTTGAGATGATAGAGACCAATGTATATATATATTCACAGGATAATTTCAGAAATCATCAAAGGTAGGTTGATGTTTCTTCCTAATCCTTAACTTCTTTCCCTAGAAGATGTCAAGAAAGTAAGATGAATGGTTTTTTATTCTGTATAAATTTTAATAATTGTGCATTTTAAGGATCTATTTTTTCTACCATTGCCACACTTTCTTACCTTTTCCTTCTGCTTTACTATAGTCCAAAACTACAGTGAAAAACCTGTATCAATGAAAAATACTGATTCCAAAAATACCAGAACTCCAGTACATGGTACTGGAAGCCCTGTGGTAGAAACAGTAAGGGAGTGAAGTTTACTGTCATATTAACAAATATATTATCCACATATGGTTAGGAACTTTAAAAACATTGTCTGATTTCCTCTTTGCAACCAACCTGGGAAGAAATAATGAATTCCTCCATTTTATAGACAAGAAAACTGAGACTCAAAGAGTTTATATGAATTTCCCAACATTACACTGCAAGTAAGCAACAGAATTGTCACTGGTAATCCAGATTGCATGATTCCAGAGTCCATACTCCTTTTACTCTACCACCTAGACCTCAGGATCAAAACAAAATAATGCCAAACCAAGTCATTTAGAGCAATGTTTCTCATAGCCTGTCTGTATCCATCTGAGGTGAGGTAGGTATTTGTGCTTCCCTGGTAGCTCAGCTGGTAAAGAATACACCTGCAATGCAGGAGACCCCAGTTTGATTCCTGGGTTGGGAAGATCCCCTGGAGAAGGGATAGGCTCAGTTCAGTTCAGTTCAGTCACTCAGTCATGTCTGACTTTTTGTGACCCCATGAACTGCAGCATGCCAGGCTTCCCTGTCCATCACCAACTCCCGGGGCCTACTCAAACTCATGTCCATTGAGTTGGTGATGCCATCCAACCATCTCATCCTCTGTTGTCCCCTTCTCCTCCTGCCTTCAATCTTTCCCAGCATCAGGGTCTTTTCCAATGAGTCAGTTCTTTGTATCAGGTGGTCAAAGTATTGGAGTTTCAGCTTCAGCATCAGTCCGTTCAATGAATATTCAGGACTGATTTCCTTTAGGATGGATTGGTTGGCTCTCCTTGTTGTCCAAGGGACTCTCAAGAGTCTTCTCCAACACAGGGATAGGCTACCCACTCCAGTATTCGTGGGCTTCCCTGGTGGCTCAGATGGTAAAGAATCTGCCTACAATTTAGGAGACCTAGATTTGATCCCTGCATTGGAAAGATCCCTTGGAGGAGGGCATGGCGACCCACTCCAGTATCCTTATCTGGAGAATCCCATGGACAGAGGAGCCTGGAGGGCTACAGTCCATGGGGTCACAAAGATTCAGACACAACTGAGCAACTAAGTTCAGCACATCACAGCACAGGAGTTTGTACAAGAGCACAAAACTACACACCGCTTCCCTCCCTTTGCCTTGAGAGCAAATGTCAGTTGAACTAAATAGTGTGCTTAATGAGGTAGCTGATTTGTTTTCTGGAATAAGCCCTTTATCATAGATCCATAACAAAGAGTTTGGAAGTGGCAGGACTACACTTTGAGTAGCACTCAACTCAAAAAAGAAACCATAACTACCGTGAACTAACCAGGGTCACCACCAAGCCCCCTTTGAAGACGGAATCAATACAATTGCATGCCTTGCACCTGTCTAATTTATTACATTGTTATCCGTGTGTGCGTATATGTTGATTTGTGTCTGACTCTTTAAAACCCCATGGACGGTAGCCCGCCAGGCTCCTCTGTTCATGTAATTTTCCAGGCAAGAATACCAGAGTGGGTTGTCATTTCCTTCTTCAGGTCGTCTTCCGGATCCACAGATTGAAACCGAGTCTCCTGCATTGGCCAACGAATTCTTAACCACTGCGCCACCAGGGAAGTCCATTGTTATTCATAGAGGAAATCAAAGTATTTACTGTAAAGAAGTTCAACATTTCCTATACAAGGAGAGGGAAATGATTCTGAAATATGGACAGAATCCTGGCTTAAATCCTGACACTTTCTGGAGCTGTGGTATGAAGGAAAAAGCAGAGTTCATGTTTGAATTACTGGAACTTTGGTAATTGGATGGACTGGTGAAAGTGTGTCACAGTGAGGTTAGTAGCATAGGCCTGGGAACTAGACCAATTTGAATTATAAAAGGGTCTTCTTTAAAGGGCTGTTGTGAATAATGCAAAATGCTTAGCACAGCCTGGCATGCAGTGCTCAATAAATGGCATCTCTATTAGATTAGGATCAACTTTACAGGGAAGATACATAAGTGAAGTAATTTGAGCATCTGATTCACAATACATGAAATGCCATCTTAAATTGTAATTTCTTCACATCTTAAAGCCTTTTAATCTTCCAAAAGCCAATTTTAAAATACAAATACTCCAGACTCGTCTTATCTTTGGCTAGTATGAATAAGGGGTCAGTTTAATTTTCTACTGTGTGTTTGACAAATTTCCAAAATGATCATTCAGAATTGTAAAAAAGTATCTTTCTGGAAAGGAGACATCTTAGGTAAACTCATTAGGAATTAGCTTATGTAACAGTGTTTCCCAAATTGTGTTTTAATTTATTATAGTGTCTGTGACATATACTTTGGTTTAGAACAACAAAAAATGTACTAAATAAAGTTGGAATATGAATATCTGAAGATATTAAAGACCAGGAAAAAGTAGACAGAAAAGAAAGGAAACCTTTGTTTAACCTAGAATTTCCAAACCTCATTTTATCAGAGACCTCTTTTGTTAGGCAACATCTAATCATATGCCATGGAGCACATTTTGGTTTAAGACCATATAGTGGTTTAAGAGATTATTTTCCAAACAATAGTTAACTGGAAAACCAGACTTTTTAGGAACAGGACATAGCCTAAGCACTCGGAACAAAGGAACATCATGGGGTTGAGGGGAGTCCTAAAAGGGGATATAGGAGGATGACAGTTCCCTCTGTCCTACATGCAAAGAGCAGAGAAGAGAGATTCGTGTGACCTTTCGTCTGTTTCTTGTTTATTCACTAATAGCCACTGACCTGTACTTACCTCCAAGTCAGTTAACTTATCTGGTTTTTAGATTTTTCCCTCTGTCAAGTGAGGGGTTCAAGACAAGATTCTTTGTAGTCAGTCAGTTCAGTTCAGTTCAGTCACTCAGTAGTGCATGACTCTTTGTGACCCCATGAATTGCAGCACGCCAGGCCTCCCTGTCCATCACCAACTCCCGGAGTTCACTCAGACTCACGTCCATCGAGTCAGTGATGCCATCCAGCCATCTCATCCTCTGTCGTCCCCTTCTCCTCCTGCCCCCAATCCCTCCCAGCATCAGGGTCTTTTCCAGTGAGTCAACTCTTTGCATAATGTGGCCAAAGTATTAGAGTTTCAGCTTTAGCATCAGCCCTTCCAAAGAACACCCAGGACTGATCTTCTTTAGGATGGGCTGGTTGGATCTCCTTGCAGTCCAAGGGACTCTCAAGAGTCTTCTCCAACACCACAGTTCAAAAGCATCAATTCTTCGGTGCTCAGCTTTCTTCACAGTCCAACTCTCACATCCATACATGACTACTGGAAAAACCATAGCCTTGACTAGACGGACCTTTGTTGACAAAGTAATGTCTCTGCTTTTGAATATGCTATCTAGGTTGGTCATAACTTTTCTTTCAAGGAGTAAGCGTCTTTTAATTTCATGGCTGCAATCACCATCTGCAGTGATTTTGAAGCCCCCAAAATAAAGTCTGCCACCGTTTCCACTGTTTCCCCATCTATTTCTCATGAAGTGATGGGACCAGATGCCATGATCTTCATTTTCTGAATGTTGAGCTTGAAGCCAAGTTTTTCACTCTCTACTTTCACTTTCATCAAGAGGCTTTTTGGTTCCTCTTCACTTTCTGCCATAAGGGTGGTGTCATCTGCATATCTGAGGTTATTGATATTTCTCCTGGCAATCTTGAATCCAGTTTGTGCTTCTTCCAGCCCAGCATTTCTCATGATGTACTCTGCATATAAGTTAAATAAGCAGGGTGACAATATACAGCCTTGACATACTCCTTTTCCTATTTGGAACCAGTCTTTGTAGAGTTTAATCTATTAATAGATCAGCTGTCCTAATCTTTGCTTATTTTGTTTTGAAAAAAAAAAACAAACACGTATTTTTTACTTTGCTGTAAGTAGTATAAATTTGTTTTACACTTTTAGAGGTGTTTCATTTTCTTTCAAGAACTCTATAGACTATCCCAAAGGTCAATAAAAATATTGTGTTGGCCAAAAAATTTTGTTCCGGTTTTCCATAAGATGTTATGGAAGACCTCGAATGAACTTTTTGGCCAACTCAATATTTGACATAAAGCATTATAGTAACTTTTCTTAGTTCAAATATTGTTACTTGTTATAGTTCAAAGTCTCTGTCTAGATATGGATTATTAATTCAAAAACTGAATTAATATTAAATGTTTTTTTAAATAATGGTAGATATTTTAGATGGACAGATCAACTCATGATTTCATTGCCTCCTCTATTATGTCCACTCAGCTTACTGACAAATTGAATGAATCTCTAGACAATGGGAGAAGTAGAAGATGCCTCATGCTCAGTGGCTAACTGGAATTACTCCGTTAAACCAGCAATTGTGTTTCACTAATGTGCTCACTGTTGACTCAGGTTATTAGGTCTTAGGGAGAGATTAACATATTTTCACAAAATACGGATGGATTGTCAGGTAGGGACTGGATGTCAGGTGGTCAACTTTTGTTATGAGATGACCTGTAGAGGATTCAGAAGCTTTATGGACTTAATAGCCATAAAGTGAGTTGGCTGACAAAGGAGGAGAATAAAAAGAGAGCTCTAGAGGGAATTACTAACCTCTGAATAATAGGTATGCATATCACTAGATTTTCAGAAGTAGCAGGTGGTCATGAGTCACTGTGTTTAAATTTGCCCACTTTTCTGTTACGTAAGGGAAGTGTTTTGGTAAAATACATAGTTTTATTGCAAAATAGTTATTTATCCATTATCAATTTTGTTTGTAGCCACATTTAACAGTTTTACTACAGTGATTATATTTTCACTTAACAACTTGGTTTTTTTCCACTCCTTTTAATTCCTGGGAAAGAAAAGCACTTTCTGTTAAAGTCTTTTCTCTTCTTCGGACAGCATGATTATACAGAACATGAGGTCTCTTTTATACCAAGTAGGAAGTGCTTTGAACTTATTGGATGATTAGATGTCAGCAGTTATTTTTTATGAACTTCTCAAGAATATTAAATAGATCTGAATTTAAATTCCTAATAATTTTCATCTAATATTTATTCTTTGAAACTGCAGTCAGCCTGGAGAAAGAAAATCTTCACTATAATAATCTTTCGTTTTTCTAATTTAATTAATACATAATTGCTGTCTTCAGATCTCCAAAAGAATGACCATACCTTTTCTTGGTAAAATGCCATTACAATTAGGTATCTAAATAGTAGAGTTTAGAGAAGGTGGTAATTATTCAGTGCTAACAAGTGTGTAGGGGCTTCTCTGGTGGCTTAGTGGTAAAGAATCTGCCTGTGATACAGGAGATGCAGGTTTGATCCCTGAGTTGGGAAGATCCCCTGGAGAAGGAAATTGCAACCCACTCCAGTATTCTTGCCTGGAGAATATGGACAGAGGAGCCTGGTGGGCTACAGTCCATGGGGTTGCAAAGAGTCAAACATGACTGAAGCGACTGAGCATGCTCCCACTGCTCAATTTAGCAAAACTGTCATAGTTTTTCAATTATACTTATTTTCTTGTTAGGTGTTAAATTGTATTTATACTTTTATGGCTGAACAAGACTAGGATTTCAAGTGCAAAGAGATAAGTGATAAACACATTTAGTTAAATGAAAATAGAGACATTTAAAAATGAAAAATCCAACTAGCTAAGACAAAATTATATCTAAGGAAGCTCTAAGGTCTCAGAAGCAAAGGAAATCTCCACCTTTTAAAATACTCCAAAAGCTTGTTTTTAAAGCTAAACTTTTTAAGTTGAGAATAAAGACCAAAAGCAAGGTTGAAACAAAAGCATGTTTGGAAATGTTTAAGAAAATATGTGGCAAAATATCCTTTAAACTGCATACTGACTTGGAATTTTAATATGAAACATATATTTCTAAATGTGAAATTTGGGAACGGAGGATGTGGAATGGACATTTTCTGGAGCATAGCCTTGGATTTTGAGGAATGGAAGACCTATATTCTTATCCTGGTTTTGTACCCATCAATTTTTTCACTATGAATATATCATGCGTGGCCTTGGCTTCCTCATCTGTAAAGTGACAGGAATGTGTTGACTATTTCATTCATTTCTAACAGCATTTCACCCTATAATTTTAAAATCCTATGGAAAAAATTTTTGACTAGTTTTTCTCTAGATACTATTTTTCTGATCTTAGCTCCTTGGAGGTCTAATATTTTGGCACTTAATATATGGTAGCCTTTCAATTGTCTGAAGAAACAGATAAAGGTTTCTTGCAACTTTAGGATGCCTCATTTTTCGTAATCCTGCAAATTGGAGGAACTGAATATCAAGACACAGGCTAGGCTGGAACTTTCTAATATTTTGCTCTTTGGAAAGGTCTATCACGAAAGCATTTGTTTGATGACGTTTCAGGCAACATGGTTAAAATCCTTAGAGAATAGCAGAATTGAAAAGGAATAAAGTAACTTCAAATCCCCACCATCTATCCTAATAAACACCTTATACTTCCAGAGGTTCTCACAAATTCTTTTCTAGATACAGGCCTTGATCTCATCATCATTCCAGGAAAAAACAAATGAAATGTACGTGAAATAACTTTGCAACTTATTCATGACTCCTGAGTTAGTGTCTGCCCTTAGGGAAACTCAAGTGTGAAAAGAAAATGAGGATTTCCTTCTGTTTACAGAACAGATCAGTTTATAGAATCAATCCATTGACGAGGAAGAGAAAACAAGCCTCCTTGACCTTGATTGAACTTCCTCAGGCGACACCCCTGAGGGGTGAGGAGCATCTAGTAGAGAAATTCCCAGCCACACAGCCAAGGACGGGGGTGGCAGCTCCAGGAGCCCAGTGGAACAGCTCCGGGAAGGACTGTGTGCACACACCCACGTTGGCAAGGCGCTGAGTGAAAAGATTATACGTGCTGCGGAGCATCCAGTGGCCTTGCCTCCCTCTAGGCTTCTTCCTCTGTTACATAACATCCTAACAAGCCTTCAACAAGAACCAAACAGCATTTATTTAGCTGTGCACCAGAAAACCACTGGAGCGCTTTCTCCTCTGGCAGAAGGACATGATGCTTAGTCAATTTTTACTATGCCTGTGGTACAGAGAGAATTATTACACAGCCAGATGAAAATCACAATTGATTGTTTCTGAATCAAGCCTTTAAAAAAGTTTTTTTTTTTTTTTTCCTAGAGTACAGTTGATATACAATGTTGTGTTAATTTCTGGTATACAGCAAATTGAATCAGTTATACATATACATATATCCACTCGTCTCTTTTTCATTTTTTTAGATTCTTTTCCATATAGGCCATTACAGAGCATTGAGTAGAGTTCTCTGTGCTATACAGTAGGTTCTTATTAGTTATCTATTTTATATATATGTGTATGTGTCAATCCCAATCTTCCAATTCATTCCCTCCCCCCTTATCTGTTTCTGGGTACTGTTTCTGGCTCCCAAGCTATAGATTAAATTACCCTCTGCTCACAACAAACAGTTTACTTTCTCCACATCCTCTTAGCTCTGAAATTGTAGCTTAACCAAGGCCTTAGTTTCCTCTTACTTAAGAGAGGTGGTCAGACCTCTGCCCTCCCAATAGTATAAACAGAACTTTTCTGACTCATTGCTTTCACTTAGCTCTGTTAAATAGCTTAATATTCCCCATGCATCAGAATTCTATCTGGTAAAATGTGAGCCTCTGACCACCAGTGTCTGTGGCAATCATTCTGGATCCTCTTTCTTTTGCTAATCTACACCCATTTCTCTCCTTTCCTCCATTTTACACAGATCAGCTTCATCTTCAGGTACCATTTTAACCTGACCCCTTGATTCTAGAGCATGTTTCTGATCTCTGATTCCTGATTTATGGGTCCCTCTTGTGAATGTTGGCTTGGGTTTAACCTCATCAGTTTTATCTTGCCAGAACTGGTTCTCATTTATCCCATTCCTGAGAGGAGGAATTCAAATAATGGTGATATTGTAACACATAAATATGCTGTATTAGAAATATGACTAAAGTATATTCGATATTAGGAAGGCCTAAGTCAGTCTGGGAGAGTCAAGTTAGACTACACAGAATTGTGAAGGAAAAGTAGGAACTCTCCAAGCAGACAAGAGGAAAATAGGGTTAGATCATAGGCACAATACACTTTGATAACCAGGTAGATGGGCTTAAGAAAAGGGGAGCGTCCAAGATATAGTACAAGCCAGGTTTCTGGCATCAGCATCTGGTTGCTGTCCTCCATATTGGAGAATTGGCAGGTGTTTCTCTTGGTTTAATAAAATATGTCTTCATATTAATAGAAAATGGAAACTGATGCTGAAATTACCGTACTGAAATACCATGCTAGAATATTTAAAGGTATCATATGTATTTGGATATGCTATGCACAGGCCAGTACTATAATTAACAGAGCAGGACTGGCATTACATCAGAGTGTACAGACTGTGCACTCTGTGCAAGAATGGCATAAAGATTCTGATGTTCTTTGGTCTACCCAAGGACAAATAGATGGAAAATTAGCTGCACAAATGGTTGATTTACAGCAGGTTGTTATACTACTAGGTGATCAAGTAAATAGTCTGCGAAAACAGATTCGTCTTAAACGTGATTGGAACATTACTTCTTTTTGTGTCACTCCTCACAAATATAATGAATCTTCATTCCATTGGGACAAAGTTAAACAACACATCTTAAATCAAGGTAATCTATCTCTGGATATTAATAACTTACAACAAGAGATTATGGACACTTTCTCTCAGAAACTACACCTTTTCCCAGCATATCTAATTTGCTGGAAGCAGCAGCAGATGGTATTTCTCAATTAAATCCCATTCCTCACTTGAAAACTATCGGAGGATCAATGGCTGGTTTTATGTTAATCTTTATGTATCTTTTTTTTTTCTGTTTCTACATAGTCTGTTGGTGAATCACCAAGAAAGTCGACAGACAACAATAGCAATTAGCGAGTATCGCTTTGGCTTCTGTGATCAACAATAATCACCAAAAATAAGGTTCAAAAAATTAAAAAGGGGGATATGTAGGGAATATGCTATGCACAGGCCTATATTATACTTAACAGGGCTTCTTTGAAAAATAAGAATGACTTTGTCATCACCCCCAGGCGAAGGACTGGGAGCAGTAAAAAGTACATCGTGGAAAAACATCTTGAAAACAAGATGTTGAAGTACTGATGTGACTGATGGAAAACCATTAATGACTGTTCTCATAACCAGAGCCTTAAGGGAGTTGCTGAGAAAGGTCATCACTAGCTGAAAGGCTAAACAGAGTCATGAAAGGCCTGAAGGTTTGACATTGAGGACTGTGCATTGTGTATCTTTATCCCCAATCTGAGAATCTGAAAAACAGATATTTCTAGATCAGGTACAAGGAAGTAGACGTTAGCAATAAAAAGCATGGAAGGATTAAGATCTGGGCTTTTGCCTGCAAGCCGCATCAGCCCCTGATCCTTACCTTATTTCTGAGTCTTATTTTTCCTTATTCTTCCGCAGCACCACTCCCTCAGGTCGGTTCGTTGTTGGGCTGGTCCCAACAATTTTGGCTCTCGTTATCAAAGGAGGTTCTCTAAAGTCTTTTGTCAAGATACAATTTTGTTATGTTCTTAGAATAATAACCCTGTGTATGTATATTCTTCTATAACACAGGCTTTTAATAATTGACTCTGCATCATTAGTCCAAACTGATGGTATTAATTCACTTACTCATTCGATAAGAATGCATTCAGCTTCTCCAGGGTGCATGGTTTACATGTGATCCTGTGATAGTGAAAATCATAATAGGTTGGCTCTACTTAGTACAGGTTATTTGAAAATTTACAACAGTAATCCTGGCTTCTGTTTTGTTATATTCTATGGCTCATTAATAGCTCTTGCAAATATATTTTATTTTAGAATTGACAGAATTAAATGTGTGGAAAAATATCTCTAGCTGTCAGACTGAGCCATCACTGAATAAGATTTTCATAAGTTCAGCAATATTGACACACTTCAAGCACTTAAAGTTAAAAAAAAAAGTATAAATTAAGTTTATGCAGCCCACCAGTCTCCTCTGTCCATGAGATTTTCCAGGCGAGAATATTGGAGTGGGTTGCTATTTCCTCCTCCAGGGGATCTTCCTGACCCAGGGATTCAACCCAAGACTCCTGCTTGGCAGACAGACTCTTTATCACTGAGCCACCAGGGAAGCCACTCATATTATCTACCACTTGTTGAAAACTGTTAAGACTTATCAAGTTTCATGTTATTAGTAGAATAAATAACGTAGAAATGGCTACCCACTCCAGTATTCTTGCCTGGAGAATCCCATGGACGGAGGAGCCTGGTGGGCTACAGTCCACAGGGTCGCAAAGAGTCGGACATGACTGAGCGACTTCACTCACTCATGTATAGTCTTTTAATTATTTTAGAAAGGATGAACTTGGGGGAAAACCTAAGTTGTTTTTATCCTTAGCAAACTTAATCTTTATTAAAGAGGACTAGAAACTCTTCTCTATAACAAACAATCCTATATTACTTATCAATGTGGTACCTAAAATGAGCAAACAGAAATGTTAGATATCGCTATAGGAATGCTAACCTTTTTTATTTGTATCAGCTAAAGCTTGAAAGGACCAACAATGAGCAAATAACTACATCTGTATGTGGGAGTGTGTGTGTATGCACCTGTGTGTAAACACATGGGCACCCCTGCATCTTTCCCCAGTCTCTCATGGAGACCGCAAAGGAAAATAATCAAGAATAGAGAGTATATCGTCTCCAGAACCATGTCTCTCATACAATGTGAGGTTCAATAAATAGGCGTTGAGTCAATGGAATCATATCTGCCAGTTAGGACAAAAGACAGCTATCAAGTTGCTGTTTCCTTGAAACCAATGCCATGTGCATTGAAATCTGATTTGTGTAGACTTTGATTTACATTTGCATAGGTGTCTAGTGTCTGTTTTTCTGTCAGGTACTCTACCTGAAGCTGATGAAAGAATGATCAGAAAGACAAAGACAATCCTTGCCCTCAAGTGGCTGATTGTCTCATGGGGTGGGGCAGACAGTCATAAAATGGTGTAATGATGAGGTGAGCTAAGGGGCTAGGAGACCAAAAGGGGTCCTTGGGTTTTAGAAGTGTAGCTGGAATTGGGAGTCCAGAAAAGGCTTGTTGGAAGGCAGGGAGCCCAGTATACCTCTACTTTTTGTCTTTCTTTTAAAAAATATTTGTACTATGAAAATTTTCAAACATACACAAATGTAGGGAGATAATTTAACCATTATCTACAAATGCTCCAGGAAATGGTGAAGGACAGGGAAGCCTGGCATGCTACAGTCCATGGGGTCGCAAAGAGTTGGACATGACTGAGCGAACAACAACACAAATGGTCAGTTTTGTTCATATTCTCATCACACCCTACAATCCATTACTGGACTAGTTTGAATCCAATTTCAGACCTATATTATTTTATTTGTAAGTATTTTATGATGTATCTTTAAAAGATAAGGATACTTGTTTTATTTAAAAAACAATACTATTCAGTTCAGTTCAGTTCAGTTCAGTCACTCAGTCATGTCTGACTCTTTGCAACCCCATGGACTGCAGCACACCAGGCCTCCCTGTCCATCACCAACTCCCAGAGCTTACTCAAACTCATGTCCATTGAGTTGGTGATGCCATCCAATCGTCTCATCCTCTGTCATCCCCTTCTCCTCCCGCCTTCAATCTTTCCCAGCATCAGGGTCTTTTCCAATGAGTCAGTTCTTTGCAGCAGGTGGCCAAAGTATTGGAGTTTCAGCCTCAGCATCAGTCCTTCCAATGAACATTCAGGACTGATTTCCTTTAGGATGGACTGGTTGGATCTCCTTGCAGGCCAAGGGACTCTCAAGGGTCTCCTCCAACACCACAGTTCAAAAGCATCAGTTCTTCAGTGCTTAGCTTTCTTTGTATTCCAACTCTCATATCCATACTTGACTACTGGAAAAACCATAGCTTTGACTAGATGGACCTTTGTTGGCAAAGTAATGTCTCTGCTTTTTAATATGCTGTCTAGGTTGGTCATAACTTTCCTTCCAAGGGGCAAGCATCTTTTAATTTCATGACTGCAGTCACCATCTGCAGTGATTTTGGAGCCCCCAAAATAAAGTCTGTCACTATTTCCATTGTTTCCCCATCTATTTGTCTTGAAGTGATGGGACCAGATGCCATGATCTTAGTTTTCTGAAGGTTGAGAAACAATACTATTATTTCACCTAAAGTTAATAATAATTATATTTTCAAATACCCAATCAGTTTCAGATTTCTTTGGTTGTCTCATGATTTTTTTTAAGATGACATACTTGACGAAACTAAGAGCTGGTTCTCTGAAAAGATAAACAAAATTTATAAACACATTTAGCTAGAATAACCAAAAAAAGGGGAGAGAGAGGATTCAAATAAAATAAAAATTGAAAAAGGCTTTACAACAATACCACAGAAATACAAAGGATCATAAGAGACTACTATTGATAATTAAATGTCAATAAATTTTACAGTCTATAAGAAATGGATACATTTTTGGAAGCATTCAAACTACCAAGACTGAATCATAATGAAATAGAAAATCTTGAGGTTGATTACTAGCAAGGCAATTGAATCAGTAATTAAAAAAAAAACTTTCAACAAATAAAAGTTCAGGACTAGATGACTTCAACTGTGACTTATACTGGACTTTTAAATAAGAATCTTCAAACTCAAAATATGGAAGGTGGAGGGAGGATTCTTCCAAACACATTTTAGGAGGTCAGCATTGCCCTGATATAAATCCAGAGAAGGACACCACAAGAAAAAAAGAATTATAGATCAATATCCTTGATGAACATAGATGCAAAAGTCCTCAGGAAAATATTAACAAGCTGAATTCAACAACACATTACAAGGATCATACATTGTGATCAAGTGATATTTATTGCAGGGATGCAAGGATGGTTCAATATCCATAAATCAGTCTATGTGATATACCATAATAAAAAAAATGAGGAATAAAAATCAAAACCATCTCAATAGATGCAGAAAAACCTTTTGATGAAATTCAACATCCACTTATGGTAAAAATTTCAAACAAAACACGTATAGAGGCAATGTACTACAGCATAATAAAGATGATAATGACAAGCCCACAGCTAACATCGTGCTCAATGATGGATCTGACATCAAAAGCATAGGCAACTAAAGCAAAATTAAACAGGTGGGGCTAAGAAGCTTCTGCACAGTAAAGGAATAAACAAAATTGAAAGGAAACTTACTGAATGGGAGAAAATATTTGTAAACCATATATCTGATAAGGGGCAAATATTCAAAATACAGAAATAATTCATATAACTCAATAGCTGAAAAACAAGCAATCTGATTACAAATGATCTGAATAGACATTTTTTTCCAAAGAAGACATACAGATAGCATGCTCTAAGTACAGAAAAACATGCTCAACTTCATTAATAACCAGGGAAATGAAAATCAAAACCACTGTGAGATATCACTTCACTCATGTCAGAAAGACTATTATCAATAAGACATGCAATACCAAGAGTTGATGAGAATGTGGAAAGAAGGAAACCCTTGTGCATGCTCAGTGAGAATGTAAATTGGTGCATCCACTATGAAAAACAGAGGTTCCTCAAAAAATTAAAAATAGAATTACCATATGATCCAGCAGTTCCTCTACTCTGCACTTACCTGAAGAAAACAAAAACACTCACTTGAAAAAAGATATGCACCCCCATGTTCACAGCAACATTGTTTACAATAGCCAAAATATGGAATCAGTCTAAGTGTCCATCAACAAATGAATAAATACAGAAAATGGGATACACACACATATATATACAATGGAATATTATTCAACCATAAAAAATGGAATCTCGCCATTTCCGACAATATGAATGGGACAAGGGCATTAAGCGAAATGAAATAAGTCAGAAACAGAGGAAGACAAATACCATATAATCTCTCTTCCATGTGGCACCTGAAAACAATAACAGCAATAGCAATAACAAATTAATACCAAGCTCATACACAAAGAGAACAGATTAGTGGTTACCATGGAGGAGGGGGTGGAAGAAGGGGATGAACTATTTTTTTAATACATTATAAGCAAAACAAAACAAAGATGGCATTCTTGAGACCAGATTCAAATGAGATCCACACAGTGTTGTGCTGAGTTTAGAGTGTGTTTAAATGGCATAAAGAATTAGCCAAGATAATATGTGACATATGTAGGGCTTTTTGTATGTGTTTTGTTCACTATTTTGTAACTCTTCTTGTAATTATTATTCACCATTTTGATCACCCCAGTGCTTACACATAATAGGTGCTCAGGAAATATTTATTGTATAAGTGAACGAATGCAAGGATGGGGTAGGGAAGCATTTCAAGCCAAGGGAGCAGCTGCAAGTGTGAGATCACAGTGCATGTGGGGAACTATTCATTTTATTTATGGCTGAAGTAAAGCATTGTGGTAAGGATAGGAAATGTGGCTGAACCAAAGTCAGGGCCAGACCATGCTAAGCAGAGTGGGAAGAAACTTCTGGAGGACTTTCAGGAGTGGAGGGACATGATCCAATTTGCATTGTCGAAAGGTTGTGATTTCCATTTACCCTCGAGGGACCAGTAGATCCCTTGGAGATCATGTCATATTCAAGACCACACCAATCAAGCTATGAAACTTAATTAAAGAGAAGTGAGTGAGTGTTGAACATTAGTCACTCAGTCGTGTCTGACTCTCTGTGACCCTACGGACTGTAGCCTGCCAGGTTCCTCTGTCCATGAAATTCTTCAGGCAAGAATACTGGAGTGGGCTATCATTCCCTTCTCCAGGGGATCTTCCTGACACAGGGATCAAACCTGGGTCTCCTGCATTGCAGGCAGATTCTTTACTGTCTGAGCCACCAGGAAAGTCCCAGTTAAAGGGAAAGTAAATGTTTATAGCAATGTCCCAAGGAAAATTTTCTGGGAAGGTTCATCATAGAGAATCTCTTCAAATGTTCTCTTCCAAGTCTGTCTCCTGCTAAAATCTCTCTCATGTCCTTAGTTCACACAGGCTGTCTTGGATCTTTCATCTCTGATCCTTTCCTCATCTAGTTCGCTTTCCTGTCCTCTAGTATAAATCCAGGTGGACTTCAGGCCTCTCCTGTTGTCCGCGTGCCCAGTAGGTCAGATGGACATATTCTCAGCCCAATGGGAGCAGAGAGGTCATTTTTTAAAATTAAATGTATTTTTTTTAATTGAAGGATAATTGTTTTACTATACTTTATTGGTTTCTGTCAAACATCAACATGAATCGACCATAGGTATACTTATGTCCCCTCCCTCTTGAAAGAAGTGGTTTGACCATATGGTCTGTTCTCTGCTACTCTTATGTGATACAAACTTCTGTCAGGTTCTGCAGCACCTGTTTGGATGATGGTGAGACTCTGACTGATGCTCTTTTCCCAAAAGGCTACACATCCAATTAGTACACTTGAAATTGGCCTCTCTTCTTTCACCAGAACACAGTTCCGCTACATAACAGAAAATTGTATCATCAGTGCCTTAATGGTGTGTACAGTTAACTGGAATGTCACTGTTCCAGTCTGAGAATTTTGGATGCCTCCTGGATGCCCCCACAAGGGATGAGTAGCACCCTGAGGCTCTTGTGTAAACAGCAGTGTTGGAGGTTGATGGACAGGAAGGGAGGCAGGCTGGGGAGGCTTCAGGCTGGAGGCCACGAGCCGACTCCCAAGAAGCTGTTTTCTGGCAGGATTCAGATGCTGAAGCTGAAGCTCCAATACTTTGACCACCTGATGTGAAGAGGTGACTCAGAAAAGACCCTGATGTTGGGAAAGATTAAAGGCAGGAGGAGAAGAGGACGACAAAGGATGAGATAGTTGGATAGCATCACCAACTCTGTAGACATGAGTTTGAGCTAGCTCCAGGAGATGGTGAAGGACAGGAAAGCCTGGCGTGCTGCAGTCCATGGGGTTGCAAAGAGGTGGACACAATTAAGCGACTGAACAACAACACACAAAAAAGCACATCCTTTTTGGATCCAACTTATTTCTGGGGACTGGCTTGTTTTGAGTAAAATTTAGAGTCCATATGTGCCTGCCAAGTCGCTTCAGTCCTGTCTGACTCTGTGACCCTATGGACTGTAGCCCACCAGGCTCCTCTGTCCATGGGATTCTGCAGGCAAGAATACTGGAGTGGGTTGCCATTCCCTCCTCCAGGGGATCTTCCTAACCCAGAGATCGAACCCACAACACTTATGTCTCCTGCATTTTCAGGCAGGTTCTTTTCCACTAGCACCGCCTGGGAAGCCCCTAAAGTAATTAGTGACAAAATAGTGATTATTCTGGGCCATTCACTTTATATTTGTGTAAGTATTTTATAGTCTACTAATGTGTATAGTAGGAATGAAACCTGATATTTTAGAGTTTTATTTATGTGGCATGGACTTCCTAAAATAAATCTTTATAGATCAATAATGAGGGTTTTTTCCCCCCTTTTTGGAGTAGCTGCTGCCATCTTCGCTTTTATTGGATTTTCTTTAACAGCCTGTTTGGAAACTTGCTTATTTTGAAAAAGCCTTTAGGAGCACTCATGTATGTAAAAAAAAATAAATCTTAATATCACTGTGAAAGATACCAAAAATATCCTCTGATGAACTGCTATAAGAAAGGTTTCCTTACATTTTGAATCAGTACAAACGTCAATTGGTTCAATGGGATATAGTATCAAAACAACCTCTTTGTAACCCAATTGAAAGGATTTTTCTCAAATGAATGTTCATAGAAACAGAAGGGAAACTTAGAGTTGTAAAAACTTTTGAAAAGTGTAAGTGTTAGTCACTCAGTCATTTCCTTGTGACCCCATGGACTGTAGCCCACCAGTCTCCTCTGTCTATGGCATTCTTCAGGCAAGAATACTTGAATGGGCAGCCATTCCCTTCTCCAGGAGATCTTCCCAACCCAGGGATCAAACCCAGGTCTCCTGTACTGCAGGCAGATTCTTTACCATCTGAGCCACCAGGGTAGAGTTTTAAAAGCTTTTACATTCCAATAAAATAAAAGCATTAGTTTTAATGCTTGCTTTCCACTACTAAAAAGTCCTTTTTCCACTTTAAAAAGATACCGATGTTCAAACTATTCTTAGAGACTGCTTCTTAAATTTGTGTTAATCCAGGACACAATTCATAAGGAAAGAATAAGATATGAAACAGACCAATCATAAGCCCTGTTGACATGCTTAGCAATTCTGACAATGAAGTAGAAATTCAAGTGCATTAATAAGCTGTTAACCTCATTATAGATTTCAGCTACTGTGTAGTTTTTCCTCACATTTTCACAGAGGACGAAAAGTAACCTGTACAAAATCAAGGGCAAAATCGACTCTTCCTTCTCTCGGAGCAGTGCTTTCTCTTTTTTATTTTCCATATACTCTTCTTTGCTTTTGAAATGAGTATTTAAAATATATATTGGTTTGTTAGTTTTGAAAAGTTCAGATCATGAAGAGACTTGCAAGATGTGTTAAAGGAATTTGTATCCTAATGGTAATCACGTTTGAATTTTAGAAAGTTTTATATTCCAAACCTCACTATTCTTTGCATGTGTAATTTATGCCATCTCTCAGTCTCTACATGTCCTTATTTTTATATTATCTAGTAATAAATTATAGGCTTGCTAATTATATCATGCGGAAGTTGGTTCAGAGGTTCCTATACTTGAATTTTAGACATGCTTGTAGCATATGTGTATACTTAAGGTTTTGAAGTCCTTCCTTCCACCAAAAAGGAAATAAATTGCAGAATGGTATATAGCTTCTGGCAAGAATGCCATTTCAACTGCATTCTTTTTTTATATGTGTGCAAGAATCTTTTTTCCTAATCTGGTAAAAATTATGATTCTTAGTACTGGGATTTATTTTTATAGAAAACTCAATTTATCTTGGAAACTACCGTTAACAGCAATAAAAGCTAAAGCCAAACATTTCTTCCCTGATAGCTCAGTTGGTAAAGAATCTGCCTGCAATGCAGGAGACCCTGGTTTGATTCCTGGGTCAGGAAGATCCACTGGAGAATGGAAAGGCTACCCACTCCAGTATTCTGGCCTGGAGAATTCCATGGACTGTATAGATCATGGGGTCACAAAGAGTCAGACATGACTGAGCGACTTTCACTTCACTTCACTTCAAATATTGATGCACAGTGTTTAAATGGCAAGCACTCTCTCTGCCCAACCTTTGGCAAAATTCTACATAATCCATTGAATACTTCAATGTTATTACTGAAGATGATGGGAAGATGATAGAGAATTGTGGTCAAACAGATGCTGGACTTGCCTGAGTAATTTCAGAGGTTTCACACAGACCTTATTAGTTAACAATAGGTTATATCAACCTTTTCCCATCTCTTCCACTCTGGATTGTGTTACAATTAGGAAGTCCTATGGAAAGAGAATCTTATTAATTAATCCTCAATCACTCAGTTGCATTTCAAAGTAAATCTGAAACTCTTAGAGCTACCTAGAATAAAACATAAGCACTGTGCTGAGGACTTTATGTACACTCTCTTCAGCAACATAGAAACCCTATATTATATTCAATGCATAGGACAAAGAGAAGGTTCGATAATAAATTTAAACCTTGGATCCATGTGCATTATAGAGGCATCAAAACTGAAGGATTCTTCACCTGTAATATTATTCGTGTTTGAGCAGCACAATTCTTGGTTATGTGGGAGGCCCCCGAAGTCGAGAGATTTCGCATCTCTGACTCCAGACCACAAAATACCCATAGCATCCATAGGTCAACAGTGTGACCTTGCCACCTACATTCCCAAATGTCCATTAGAGGGATGGTTCCATCCCATACAGGCTTCCCTAGTAGCTTAGCTGGTAAAGAATCCACCTGCAATGCAGGACACCCCAGTTCGATCCCTGGGTTGGGAAGATCCTCTGGAGAAGGGAACAGCTACCCACTCCAGTTTTCTGTCCTGGAGAATTCCATGGACTGTGTAGTCCATAGCGTCACAAAGAGTGGGACACGACTGAGTGACTTTCACTTTCACTTTCCATCCCACATGGAGACGAGATGATATCCATCTTGCCTGTACTCAAACCTCACTCTAAAAAGAATTTCAGAGGAAAGATGGCAACCTTTTTGTCAGAGGTGAAATTCCTGATCAACCTACTTGATTGACCTCATGAATGAAGCTCTTTAGGATGCTTCATGGGTGAGGAAGGCTGAAAGTTATGTACAATCTACTCCTTCCCCTCCCATTAACTAGAGACTCAGTGTGCATCCATAGAGGGTGGTAACACCGTTGCCATATAGCAGTGGTTCCTAAACTTCAGTGTGCTTAGAAATCACTTGGAGTGTCTATTAACAGTGTAGATTTTGATCTAGTGTGTTTGAGCCAGGGTTCAGGATGTGCCTTTTGCAAAATCACTCTAGATAAATATGATTCAAGTTGCTACCTCTCCACACTTTCTTTTATTTTGTTAGTTGTTTATTTTTTCTATTTAATATAGTTTCTGTGCAATCAATGTTGTGTTAGTTTCCAAAGTACAACAAAGTGATTCAGATATATATATATATATATACACATATAGTTGGTGTTGTTCAGTCGCCAAGTTATGTCCGACTCTTTGTGACCCCATGGACCGCAGCACTCCAGGCTTCCCTGTCCCTCACCATCTCCCAAAGTTTGCCCAAGTTCATGTCCATTGAACCTGTGATGCCATCCAACAAATCGTCCTGCCACCCTCTTCTCCTTTTGCCTTCAATCTTTCCTAGCATCAGAAGCTTTTCCAGTGAGTCAGCTCTTTGCATCAGGTGGCCAAAGTATTAGAGGTTCAGCTTCAGCATCAGTCCTTCCAATGAATATTCAGGATTGATTCCCTTTAGGATAAACCAGCTTGATTTTGTTTGTATCTGCTAATCCCAAACTCATAATCACTCCCCAACCCTGTTTCCCCTTTGTTAATCATAAATTTGTTTTCTAAGTCTGTGAGTCTGTTTCTGCTTTGTAAATAAGTTCATTTGTATCATATTTTAGACTCCACATATAAATGATACCATATATTTGTCTTTCTCTTTCTGGCTAACTTCACTTAATATGATAATCTCTACGCTCATTCATATTGCTGCAAATGGCGTTATTTCATTATTTTTTATAGTTGAGTAGTGGGTGATGGACAGGAGGCCTGGCATGCTGCAATTATGGGGTCACAAAGAGTCGGACATGACTGAGTGATTGAACTGAACTGAGTAGTCTATTCTATGTATATATAACACATATATGTATACCACATGGTGTATACCATGTCTTCTTTATCCATTCTCTCTACCCTTTCTATAGATACTTCCTTAGAAGATTTCAATTCCAGGAAGAATCTTACAGAGCAACTGGCAATAAAACCCCCTATGTACACACATATAGGGGACGGGAAAGGTTCTTAGGATAGGTAGATGGCTATATTAGAGGGAGATGAAGCAGTAGTCTTCTGTATGTAAGTCTAGTGGATCAGGATTCAAACTTATTTGAAGAGAGAGGAAATAAACATCTGGTCCCATGGGAGTGGTCAGGTTATGAACCCTCTGTGGCACTCTCACCAGAGAGGAAGGATGTAGAAATTGATGGGAATGTCTTCAGCATACAATTGGGTGGAAAGGGAGAACAGAAGTAGTGGCTTCCTGAGCTGTGGTGGACAGGTAGACTATGTTCATGGACATGCCTTTCACCTTTGCTGGGATCATTTCCAATAATGAAGGCTCTGATTAGAAATGTATTACTGGGCTTCATCTTCACTGTTGGCTGATACTGTACAAAGGGAGCATACTAGGGAAACTGATGTAAGATGGCAGCCTACTACCTGTGGCAAGCTCCTGCAGCTCCGCATTTACAAGGCTGGTCCCCGGCAAACCTGAGGAAGGAGGCAGAGTTTGTCCTGGGAGTCCCGTGCCCTCTTTCTCAGCCTTCTTCAGCACCCCTTCTTCTTCCACCACCTTGAGGCTACTAAAGCAGACCCTCAGTCCTATTTTTCCGGAGGCTTGTACTCAGCTAGCTGCTACCTACTCCTCACTGGTGGCTTAACCAGAAAATGAATTCAAACTGTCATCCAGGAGCTGTGTAGTCAAGTAGTTCCTGAAAAGTGATAAGCCTTTACCACACAAGTGATAAAATGCACATGCTGAGATCAGGCACCAAGGTGATGGTCTTATGGGCAATCTATTCATTAGTCTTGAAATAAAATGAAATATCATTCATAAGTCTGGTTATGTAACAGTATGAATTAGAAGTTCATCTAAATCATGTTACAGTGTTAGAAGGGATATGGAATGGTCATGTGGCTTTTAGGCACATCAATACTTGGACCTCCTGGAGAAATGACATGTTTTTCTTCTTTGCACAAATTTCCACTAAAGAAGATTATAGTGGCTACTTTACTACCATAGAGTCCAATCTACCACTGGACTCTTAACAGTAGTGCCCTAATCTTGCCACAACTACCCCTTTGCCATCTGTTCTCCCTTCTAAGCCCCATCCCCTCATACCTGGTAATCCGTTTGGCACACTGAAGCCCAAGTGATCTTTTAAATATACTAATTAGAGCATGCGAATTCCCTGCTTAAAATCATTTTGTGGCTTCTTGCTGTTTCTAGGATAAAGACCTTCTTGTCCTACAACAACCTTCATGATCCTTACTTAGCCTGTCTCTCTCCCTCTCACCTCCAGCCTCTCTGGTCTCCTTTCATACCCTCACCTCCTGTAAGAAAAAGTTCATTTGACCTCACAAGTGTTGTAATAGCTCCTGCAGGCTTTGCTCTGTGCTGCCAATCCCACTGTCACTGCGATGTTTTAACCCATTTTTTGGTCCATTGCAGCTGTCAGCTTCTCTTTGTTAATGTATTGTGTGCTTATTTGATAAATGCTTGTTTTCTCATCTAGACCATGAGCTCCATGGGATGAGGGTCTCTTTTACTCATATCCAGTGTGTTCCCACAGAGAGAGACTATAGTAAGTTCACAATTAATATTTTTCCCAATAGATGAATGAGATATTCCTTTTATCTAACAACCATCTCTCATGCTTTGGATTGAGCCCATTTTTAATCATTGGAAGAGGTGGAGAACTGGTCATTTTCCTCAAGTTCTCCTTTGTTTGAGGATGTAATATACTAATATTTTGGTGGAAATGCACAGATGCATCATTAAGATGGAAACTAGGTGGTATGAATAAATTTTAGTCTCACTAGAGTGAGTTTATTCACACATGTTGTTAGTTTTCTTCAATTTGTTAAAACTCTGACTTCGTAACTGGAGAGGGTTAGCTCCACTATTCAAGAGTTTAAGGCTCCTAGACTTTTTCCATATTAAAAAAATAAAGTCTTTTTGGGTGGTGCGAAGAGGTGTAAACAGCAGGGGAGAGAAATACAGCAGCAAGAGACAAATAAAAAAAGTAAATGTTAGAGTGAGCTTTAAAATGGCAATAAAGAAATGGGAATTAAGGATGGGTTTCAAGAAAGAACCAGGGATCCTATCAGAGATTTTATTTTAAAGGAGAAAGATTGCTCTTTAGATTATATCAGTCACTTTTTATTTAATCCGAATACAAAACACATATGGGATCCTAACCAAAGTTTCTCCTGTGTTTAGATCTCAGATTATTGCCTACAAGTGAACTGTTTGGTTGGTTTGTTCTTACTAATAGTGTCTGTAATTTTTAAAATAAAAACAACCATTTACAGAGTTTTATGTGCCAGACACCTTACATACAGTATCTTGTTTGGTTCTCAGAAACAGATGCAATTATTAACCCTCGTTTTACAGATAAGGAAAGTGTGGGTCAGGAAGATTAAGCAATTTGCCTAGACTTACAGTTTTGGACAGATTCCTGATTCAAATCCCAACTGTGACTGGTTCTAAACTCGGTGCTCCTGTTTTGCCTCAGTTCCTCTTTAAAATGAGATCCCAACATTTGCTAAGGTTTAAGTTCTCTCCATTTTCACAAATAAACTCACTCAGAGAGAGCTGTGGTTCTCCAAGTGGGATCCTCAGGTCAGATGAATCAGGGTCACATGGTGGCTTGTTAGAAGTGCCAATTGTCTGAGCCCATCCAAGAACTGGAGTGAAAACGGGATGAACACAATAGTTTTCATTTTAACTAGCCCTCCATGCAATTCTGTTGCACACAATGGTTGAGAACCACTGCCTGCAGGAATTAAGAACTGAGCAGCCCAAATAGCTCACTATGCTTGTAACTGATCATGTTATAGCCCACACATCACACTCCCTTTCCAGATGCCACTCCTGAAGAACTCTTTTCGGTTCTCCAGGGGTGAAGCCAAGCTGCAAGTCTTCTACAGATTTTGTCTGGGTGAAATGATGTCATATAAGTTTACACTGGGTTAAGTAGAGACAGCATTTGAACAATTTTACTTGAATATTGTGATGGATCGCAAAAGGTCAAGTGTTTTTTTGGTTAATGTTTTCATGTTTCTCCACTTCTGCTTTCCTCCAGAACAGGAAGCGGAAGTTCTAAATACTACTATGAAGTCTGCTCTTGGTATTTCCGGACTGGCTGAGACCAGAAAGTAGCGGAAGAGACAAATATTTCTTGTTAGAGTTCCAATTTGATTTCCAAATCAAGGTGAACAGGATCAAAGGTCTTTTCAGTACAGATCAGCATCCCAAACTTTGATGCTTATCTAAATAAACAACTCTGGACTCTGTGCTACTAGTTGTAACACAGGCAAGTGACTGAGATAAAGAGATAAATCAACCCTAAGGAATGAGGGGGAAATTCTCACCAGATAGCTGAAAACAACAATCCTTGAGATTGTGGTTGCCTTTCTTATTAGTTTTCTAAGTATTGATGATGAAAACCTATAATAAATTGAAGAATGAACATCTTAAAACCTGAGTAAACTAGGAAGAAAAACAATTTCCACAAATGCATTCTTTCATTATGATAAAAAGTTGCAGAAGACCTTGAAGAAATTACTATTTGGAGAATTTTAGCTACTTTTGAGCCTCATTCATTTACTTTTGTTGCATTCTCTGGCTAAGTTTTCCTCAGTTGTGTCCAACTCTTTGCAACCCCATGGACAGTAACCAGGCTCCTCTGTCCATGGAATTTTCCAGGCAAGAATACTGGAATGAGTTGCCATTTCCTACCCAGGGAATCTTCCCGATCCAGGGATCAAACCCACATTTCTTGTGTCTCCTGCATTGGCAGGTGGATTCTTTACCACTGCGCCACTTGGGAAATCTGTTCTGTGTATAATCACTAAGTTAAGACATATGAAAGTAGAAGAAACAGAGAGGGATAAAAGATTGTACCATATTTTCTATTTATTATCTAGCTTGGATTTTTGCTTTCAGTTTGTTTTGGTTTGTTTTTATAGGGAAGAGTAATAGTTCACACTACAAAAAAAAACAAAGGAAATTTAGATTATTTTTAAAATAATGAAACTTCTCGATGAGTAAACTGGGAAGATAATTTGTGAATCAAGCAAGTACATTTACTATGTAATTTCGGAAACGGATAAAACGCACTTATCTAAAAAGGAGGTGAGGGTTTTCTGCTTTCACTGGTGCTTCGTTTGGTGAGCTGGTCCCACTACCATATGCAAATAAATAAAACTAGAGGGATCTTTCATTCATACTCTTGGTTTAGAATCTTCAGAATTATTAGTCTAGGACTGCTCTCTGTCAAGGTAAAGGGATTTAATTATTCATTATCAGCCATAAAATATCTGTACTGATATAGTCACATTAGCCCCTTGTTAAATGTGCTCATGATCAACTGATAAAACAATGGTGTTCTCTCTCCTTTAGACCTAAACTTGACATTTCTAAACAGTATCTCCACTTTGCTACCTTATGTTGTATTGCTTAGAATTTCCTGAAATACTTTGCACGTCAGGTGTATTTCCAATCTATACAGAAGAATCCTGATACATAAGCACCGTTTTCTTCTAGCTTAAAATAATAAGTCAGTTTCTGGCAGAATCTGAGAACACGCACCACTCGAATCTTAAAAAAGAAATTCTGGCTTCTAAACTGGAGCCTGCTGTGAAAACTAATCTTTGCTTTAGATCTCCACCTTGTGGCTGTGCTTAGCTGCTCAGTCATGTCAGACTCTGTGACCCCATGGACTGCAGCCCGCCAGGCTCCTCTGTCCAAGGGGATTCTCCAGGCAAGAATACCAGAGTGGGTTGCCATGCCCTCTTCCAGGGGATCTTACCAACCCAGGGTTAGATGTTTAAAATATAAATTCTTTTTGATTTTGTGATCCTGGTTTACAGATTCTTTTTAGAAGGAAGTCAGGACGAACATTGTCTGAAAATAACTTAGAATAGGTGGTGTTGCCTGAAAATAACTGAGACTGATGATTGGGGTATTTAGAAATTTATAATTTGGATTTAGCTTACTCTGGAGAGAATTTTTCCTCTGAAGCACATTTTCTTCATTTTTTGTTCAACTATCTTGAGAAATTAATTTTAGATTTCTCAAGAGACATTCAGAGATCACCGTTTGTGATTTCTCATATAGAAGGATCCCATAAGAGAAATCTCATTATTAGCATCTTCCTTTGCCTTCAGTAAACTCCCATGGGTGGATTATAAGGGGTCCAGAGCTTGCAACCTCAGAACGCTAGGGAAAGATGTACAAACTACTCAAACATGTGGTTTAACTTGGTCCAAGAAAGCAGGTGACAACTAGGTGACTACTAGGAATTCTGTGATTTCATTTTCTAAATTTCTTAGTTAACAATATGGAAAAGCTGTATGGGATTCCCTGGGTGCACTGCTCAGCTCTGTGCAGCTTTACACAGGTAGGTCACACATGAAGACATGCTAAGTGTGGGCCTGATGTGCTGAGATCAAGATTAGAGCTCTTTGGACTTACATGAGACTTGATTTACAGGATGTGATTAACAAAACACAGTATTTTATTTTTTGTATTTGTTATATCCTTGACTTCGATCTCTTTTGTCTGAATCTAATGGCAAATGGTGACTTTACCCAAAAATCATATCCAGAATCTGATAACTTTTCATCACTTCCATTGTTCATTGCAGCCTGACATCCTATTAGAACAGAAGTCGAATTCCCATCACTCTGCTGCTCAGAATGCTTCTGTGACTTCCTTTCACTCAGAGGAGAAGCCCAAGTCCTCACGGCAGCCCTCAGGACCCACGCTACCCGGCTGGTGTTACTGCTGCAAACTCACATCCTCTGACTGTCACCAGCGGTCCTGCTGCAGCCCTGTCAAGGTGGCCTCCCGCGGTGGTCTCAGCACAGAAAAAGCCTTTCATTACTGCCCTGTCCGCCTGGAGCACTCTCCCTCCAGACACCCATGAGTTGGGCTCCCTCACTCTTCAGGATTGCTCACAATTCATGTTTCTTTCCTGGATGCGTGCTGTGTGCATGCTAAGTTGCTTCAGTGTGTCCGACTCTGTGCGACCCCATGGACAGTATCCCGCCGGGCCCTCTGTCCATGGGATTCTCCAGACAAGAATACTGGAGTGGGTTGCCATGCCTTTCTCCGGGGATCTTCCCAACTCAGGGATAGAACCCACATCTCTTATATCTCCTACATTGGCAGTTGGGTCCTTTACCACTAGCACCGCCTGGGAAGCCTTCTTTCCTGGCCACCCTGTTTAAAATTGCAACGCTCTCCCTACACCCCCATCCCCACTTCCCTGCTTTATTTTATTAGTTCCGCTATGGTGTGTGCATGCTCAGTCAGGTCCAAGTCTTTGTGACTCCATGGATTGTACCCTGCCAGGCTCTTCTGTGCATGTAATTTCCCAGGCAAGAATACTGGAATGGGATGCTCTGCCCTCCTCCAGGGAATCTTCCCAACCCAGGGATCGAACCTCTGTCTCTTGCATCTCCTGCGTTGGCAGGTGGATTCTTTACCACTCTGCCACCTGGGAAGTCCTTAGTCCTGCTTTACATTTTACTTATTAATCTCATGTATTATCTGTCTCCTCCACTGGAATGTAAGCACCATGAGTAGGGATTCTGTTTGTTTTGTCTGCTTTTGCATGCTTAGTGCTCACAATAGTGCCTGGATCCAGGGGATAACAGTAACTGTTTTCTGAAGGAGTGACTTTGTCACACAATAGTCTTTAAGTTCCTTGGGTCCACATCTTATTTGTTTGCGCCCAGCACAGTGCCCAGCAATTTGATTTTTAACCCATGTTTGGTGGATAAATGAATGACTGTTGATGTACCTTTCTGAGGGCTCTCAACTTACTGAACATAGAAACATATAATAACTGTATTTTTTTTCCTATTACTGACTTTAAATGATCTCTGCTGCACTGCCCTTAAAAACATCTTGGCAAACTTCATTTTGTTCTTGTCAGTTTGATCATTGGGTCTGTCTTATTTGAACACCTACAATGGTTCATTTGTAAACTTCATTCTTAAACTTTATCTAAAGCTTTTCTCCTCCCCTTTCTCTGACACTATCTGCTGATCTGATACCTGAGCATATGTAGGCTGTCTTAGATATTCTTTCTTCTTTTCTCTTTCCTTTGGAACTTTCTTTTTGACTCTCATCAGGCCCTGGACTTCCGCAGGATTGCAGTGCCTGTTGCAGAAACTCAGCAGGAAGGGCATGGAGGCTCCACTCCCCTGATGGGTGACAGATTTGTGACTGACAGCGCTGTCACTCAGACTTTCATGTGTAGGTTCACCTCCTTCTGGTCTTGAAGCAGATTCTGATTCAGGAAGTTGAGGGTGGGGCCTGAGACTCTGCATTGCTAGTAACTCCCTGGCAATGCTCATACTGCCTATCAGAAGGTCACGTGTAATAGGAAGACACAGCGCAGTCTTCGGCTCCTCCTGACCTAGCCTACTTCTGTCTAATGTTGGAAGCCGCTGTTGGTATGGTGGTCTCTGCACAGGGGCAGTTGGTGGCTTTTAGGGGTCACAGCTTAGCTTCTTTTTGGCCCCTTTATTGCTGCCAGGAGGAAAAGTGCTGAACGCTCCTCCAGGTTGGGGCCCAGGCAGCTCCCAGGGCTCCTGCCCCACTGCTAATCTAAGGGCACTTCCTTTTGGGAGCAAGGAGTGAAAGGGGGTGATTGTGCATATCGTCTAAGGGCCCTGGGGAGGTGGGATTGGGTAGGGCTCCCCCCATCCTCCTTTTCAGCATGTTAGAACTGTCCCATCAGACCTTGCCGATGTAGCCTTCTGGGATCTCTTAACATGAGAACTGATGTTAGGTGACCCTTCCTTCATCCCCGGACTGGGGAGGAGACTGTGGAGGCTAATGTGCCACAGGCCACTCCTCTGAGAATGCATGTTTCCACCCTGAGAATGGTTTCACCAAGCCTGGCTCCTGTGCTGAGATGAATGTGGACCCGTGGGCTCTGCAGCCCAGTGTGGATCCAGCTAGGACATGATGTCCCTTTCTGCAGCCACCCTGCTGTCCTTTGGGACTTTTCTCAGGGCTTCCCTCCCTTGCCTTCAGGAAGGAAAACTTCCCCACTGGAAAGTGGAGGCATATCCCCCTTTCTGGCAGACACATGACCTCAAAACCATGGGTGATGACCTCTTCTTTCTTTCTTCTTACAGGACTTGGCAAGACCCCATTCTGTGAATTTGCCTCCTTTTGGGGCCCTTCCTTCTCTCCTTGTTTTTCTATGACTTCAGCCTAGACTCAAAATTTCAGGAGGCAAGGAGCCAGGGATGAGTAGGAATGATGGTCCATCCTCCTTGGTCCTTGCCCCAGGGATGAAGCAAAAACTGAGCCCCACTCCCTGCTCCACCTCTCACATGTTGATCTTTTCCTCTTCTCTCTTCACACCAGAGATGTGAGTTCTACCTTTCTTTCTCCAACTCAGTCTCAACTGACAAGGACCACTCCTTGTTCTGCCCCATATTCATGCTCACCATCCCATATTCCCATATTCATCATCTCTGTATCACCTCCAGTCAGGCTCCCCATCTGCAGTCTCACTCCCAAGATCATGCACAGGTCAAGGCCAGTTATATCCTGTTCTCCAACCTTAGTGAAAAGGAAAGTCACTCAGTCATGTCCAACTCTGCAACGCCATGGACTCTAGCCCGCCAGGCTCCTCTGTTCATGGGATTCTCCAGGTAAGAATACTGGAGTGGGTTGCCATTTCCTTCTCCAGGGGATCCTCCCAACTCAGGGATCAAACTCAGGTCTCCCACATTGCAGGCAGATCCTTTACCATGTGAGCCACTTACACTTTACCCCAATCTAAAATCAAGCTTAGACCTGCTTGTAGGGCAGGTCTAATCCACCTTCTCTCCCTTTGAGGCCTCCATGATACTCCATTGACAGAAGGCTCTGCACACACACAAAAAGGAATAAATAGATGAATTTTTAAAATTATGATGGGTTTTGGTGGTGGTAGGGCTGACCCTAAATGCTCGAAGTTCTACGAACTTGAAATAAGGAAATATGAAGTGCCATTTACCATCATCCGGATTTAAGACTTAAATGCAGGTTTGGGATGATGGGAAAAACCACATTTCATATCCTGGTACAGTTGAATGAATGAACTGCAGCAACCCAAGTCTCACTGTTGTTTCTCCTCCTTTCCTGGGACTGAGTCAGTAGATAGAGGTTTTATAGGGAGGAAGGGAGGGTAAAAATGAAGATGAGAGGCTTGAGAGTTTAGGGTAATCTGTTAAAAAGATATGTAATGTGGTAGAGGAAGCACAGATTTTAGGTCAGAAACACTTGCAGTCCTGTCATTTGAAAGCTCTGTAACTGGGCAGTTAATAAACTTCCTAGACCTTGTTTCCCTAGCTGATAAATGGGGAAAATAATGCTTATTTCTGTGGTGGTTAAATTATATAAATATTAAATTAAATGTTCATGTACTTAATAATCTCAGACCTATAGTGAATGTTTAGTAAAAGGTAGATATTTGGCTTCCCTGGTGGTCCATTGGTTAAGATTCCACGGGGGAATCTTATTTCTGTTGCAGGAGGCATGGGTTCAACCCATGGTCAGGAAAGTTCTACATGCAGTGCTGCCCAAAAAGAAAAGAGGTAGATATTCAATGAACTGTGCTATTACTACCTTAACCTTGCTTTTTATGACTTTAAAGATTTATTTTATCCTCAAAATCTTAGTGTCCTTTGGACACAATGCATTGAAGAGGGTTTTTTCCCCTGAAAATAGTAATAAGTTCTATAACAGATGCAAGTGATAATAAATTGGAGAGTGGAATGTTATTAAATGAAAATCACTATTTAGTTAAGTAAAACTGAAATGTTACTAGTGTTAAGTTTAGCATTATTTATTACTTTAGATGATGCTCACAACAAACTCTTATAAATGAACCTGTAACATTTGTTACTTAAATAAGGTGAATTTCATATTTTTTGAGATCTTAGGCATTATGCTTAAATTTTTAAAATTGAAACAAAATTTCCTTCTAAAAGTTCATACTATCCATATTTTTTAGGGCCAATGAACAGTATCATGCCATTTGAATTAATAGTGACATTATAAAAACATTCTAGAGGCTATTGCAGATGAAGAGACTTGGCAGTTTGCTAAGGAAACTTCCTTCAACAGCCATAGCTTAATCATAATTCTAGTTGTTACCCTGTTTTATTGTTGATGCAATATTTTGACTTTTTTTTAATACAGTAAAAAGTCTTGGACAGATATGTAGTATTTTCCATTTGCAGGGTAATAAAAGATTATAAATATTACATTGTTAATCTTTTTACACTCATGAGAGAATTATTGTGAAATCCAAAATTTAATTTCAATTCTTAACAAGATATCTTAATGTTACAAGTGAGTTGCACTTGTAACTTGTAATCAAAACAAGCATACACAGCTGTGAAGATAAATTTTTTAAAATAATTATGCAAAAATGTTCCTTCAGCTGTGAAGTCTTACCATATCATGGCTGCAACAGTAAAAATAATTGTTATTCATTGAGTAAAACTATATAGTAGTTACTGTATCAGGCATTTTAAATATACTTAGCCATTTAACCAACAAAGGTCCATCTACTCAAAGCTATGGTTTCTCCAGTAGTCATGTATGGATGTGAGAGTTGGACTATAAAGAAAGCTGAGCATCAAAGAATTGATGCTTTTGAACTGTGGTGTTGGAGAAGACTCTTGAGAGTCCTTCGGACTGCAAGGAGATCCACCTAGTCCATCCTAAAAGAAATCAGTCCTGAATATTCATTGGAAGGACTGATGTTGAAGCTGAAACTCTAATACTTTGGCCACCTGATATGAAGAAGTGACTCAGTGGAACAGACCCTGATGCTGGGAAAGATTGAAGGCAGGAGGAGAAGGGGACGATAGAGGATGAGATGGTTGGATGGCATCACTGACTTAATGGACATGAGTTTGAGTGAACTCCGGGAGTTGGTGATGGACAGGGAGGCCTGGTGTGCTGCAGTCCATGGGGTTGCAAAGAGTTGGACGTGACTGAGCGACTGAACTGAACTGAGCCATTTAACCTTCAAAATATATACAGTAAGTAGCATCTCTTTTCCCATTTTACAGATAAGGAACCTGATAAGTTTAAGTGACTTGACCAAAGTTATTCAATTTGTAAGCATCAAAACCAGGATTCATGCCCCTAAAGGCTATTTCCAGTAACAAATGAAAAATGTAGGTTTGATCTCCTACCCTAGCAACTAAACATTTGTTGCTAAACATCTGTTGCTAAACCCTCGTAACTAAGCATCTGTAACTTGGGTAGAGAATGAAAAGCAGTGCTAGAAGAAAGATCCGATCTGCATCCTCATTTTACAGTGGCCGAGTGACTTGACCCAACCCAGACAACTGCTTGTTGGTAAAGCTCTGATTGGAAGCCCTAAACTCTGCTTTGTTTGGTGTTCTTTTCCACTCCGTTTCCTTAGGCAAAACAAGTTAGGAGCGTGAGTAGATCCATTACAGGACATAGTCCTCTCTCCTTAAGTGAGCTGAGGCTACGAGAGTTTTCTGGCGATTACTTCCCTCATATTACTTTAGGAATGTCTTATGTAATGTGTCCTCTTGAAAGTTGTCTGTAAGTCACGAAATGAAGTTGGATGGAGTCTTAAAATTCCATTAGACCCACTCATTCATTCTTGGATAAGGAAATCCTATCCCAGTGAGATGAATAGGTTCCTCTAAGGTCACACACCACCAGTAGCACCAAAATCTCCCTCACTCTACCACATTGCTTTAAGCATTTGTATTGAGATACAGAGAAAAAATAAAAGAGAAAAGAGAATTTTAGAGTCCTAGGGAATTTTGTTCCTAAAACTTTTATTATGAATGGTTTTGTACAGTGGAAAATCCTTCTATGAAGAGAATAATTCTCTCCATTTATATCTTCTGTATCTTTTCTATTTTTCTATTTTAAGTTTATTGAATTCTTTGTATCCTTCAACTTTTGTCCACAGAAATGTAGATCATTAAACTCAATTATTCATACAAATTTAAATTTAAATCTAGATTGTCCGTATCTTTCTTTCTTCTAAATCTTGGGTATGGGAACCTACGATAATTCCCATGGCTTAAAGGAGTCATGAATTGAATGGAAATTTGGCTCCAAGTTTTGCCAGATAGTTTCTATGTTGATGAGCATTACATATTACCAACGTGAAAAGGAGCTTAAACCAACGAGCCCACTCTTTCAGAGTCTAACTTTGTTCTCCTCTGTTGGCAGGAAAACTAGAAAGAAACTATATTTTGTATGTGCAAAGCTAGCCAGACATTGTAAGCATGTGGTAACATGAGCCTTATCTCTCAGACCATTATCAAAGATTGGAATAAGCAAGAAAGGGACGCCGATCACAATCATTACAGTGATTTCGAGTTCATTGCAAATACAGTTGTACGAGAACTTAGAACTTCTGCCAACTTATCTGTTGCAGCAAATGGCAGCTCTTCTTGAACATGTCTGAACACAGGAATGCCCAGCTATAGGAAAATATGGAGAAAAACTCTGAATTGATTTAATAGAAGAACTAGAAAGTGATCATTCACATTGCCAAATCATGTTTCATTTTGTTAAAGATTATGGTAATTACTTTCCTAATAAGTTCTTCAGGGCTGCTGAAATATAATTTTTACAAAATGAAAACCATGACTCACATGCAAATATAAAATGAATGCATGTCAAAGATTTAATTCACTCATTTATTAATGAGGGAATTGGGAAGATGTCAAGACTCTTTCAAAGAGCATTTGAGGACTTAGATTCTTACAGGCAATTTAATAAAAGAATATTAGGATAAGATTGCTGGAATAGATACTCCCCAAATATCCTATAGGGCAATAATCATAATCTCTGGGTTTATCTATTTCACAAGAAAAAAAACACTGTTTGCATCTCTACTGAAAAAAAAATCTATATGTTTCCTGGTAACATCACTGAGCCTAAGATCTTTAATTAGTAAATAGCAAATGAAACATGACATCCCCTAGATATCCCTGGGTGGACCTTCAACCAAAATGATCCTGACAAGATTTACCATTTACTCTTCCCACTTTTTCCAGTGTTCGCTACTTTTCCTTACAAAGATATCTAATTTTTAAAATTAATTACATATTTTTGGTAATATTGACACGGGGAAGACTAGAGATCTCTTCAAGAAAATTATAGATATTAAGGGAACATTTCATGTAAGGACGGGGCACAGTAAAGGACAATTGTAAGGACCTAATCAAAGCAGAAGACATTAAGAAAAGGTGGCAAGAATATATAGAAAAACTATGCAGGAAACAATTGAGAACTATTCCTTAATGACCCGGATAACCACAATGGTGTGTTCACTGACTTAGAGCCAGAAATCTTAGAGTGTGAAGTCAAGTGGGCCTTAGGAAGCATTACTATGAACAAAGCTAATGAATGTGATGGAATTCCAGCTGAGCTATTTAATATCCTAAAAGATGATGCTGTGAAAGTGCTGCACTCAATATGCCAACGAATTTGGAAAACTCAGCAGTGGCCTCAGGACTGGAAAAGGTCAGTTTTCATTCCAATTCCAAAGAAGGGCAATGCCAAAGAATGTTCAAACTACTGTACAATTGCACTCATTTTACATGCTAGCAAAGTTATTCTCAAAATCCTTCAAGCTAGGCTTCAGCAGTGCCTGAACCAAGAACTTCCAGATGTACAGGCTGGTTTCAAAGAGGCAGAGGAACCAGAGATCAAATTGCCAACATTTGTTGGATCATGCAGAAAGCAAGCGAGTTCCAGAAAAACATCTACTTCTGTTTCATTGATTATACCGAAGCCTTTGACTGTGTGGATCACAATAAACTGTGGAAAATTCTTAAGGAGATGGGAGTACCAGACCACCTTACCTGACTCCTGAGAAACCTGTATGTGGGTAAAGAATCAACAGTTAGAATTGGACATGGAACAACAGACTGGTTCCAAATTGGAAAAGGAGTACAACAAGCCAGTATTTTCCCTCCTGCTTATTTAACTTATATGCAGAGTACATCATGAGAATGATAAATCACAAGCTGGAATCAAGATTGTTAGGAGAAATATCAGAAACCTCAGATATTCAGATAAGATACCACTCTAAAAAAAGCCTCTTGATGAGAGTGAAAGAGGAGAATGAAAAGGCTGTAAAACTCAACATTCAAAAAACTAAGATCATGGTATCTGGTCCCATCATTTCATGGCAAATGGATGGGGAAAAATTGGAAACCATGACAGACTTTATTTTCTTGGGCTCCCAAATCACTGTGGGCAGTGACTGCAGACATGAAATTTAAAAGATGCCTGATCCTTGGAAGAAAAGGAATGACAAAACTAGAGACGGTATTAAAAAGCAGAAGCATCACTTTGCCAACAAAGGTCTGTCTAGTCAAAGCTATGGTTTTTACAGTAGTCGTGTGCGGATGTAAGAGTTGGAGCATAAGCAAGGCTAAGCACTGAAGAATTGATGCTTTTGAATTGTGGTGCTGGAAGAGACTCTTGAGAGTCCCTTCCTTGGACAACAAGGAGATCAAGCCACTCAGTCCTAAAGGAAATCAACTGAATATTCATTGGAAGGAAAAGGAATTCAAATTATTACAAAAAATAAAAGTTGTGTGTAGAAGAATGGAAAGTACTTAGAGGAAGCTTTGAGATGGGGCACCATAGACTGCAAGCCGCCTTTGATCTACTCCTGTGCTGTGCTGTAGGAGTGCTTAGTTGCTCAGCTGTGCCTGACTCTTTGCAACTCCATGGACTGTAGCCCTCTAGGCTCCTCTGTCCATGGGCTTCTCCAGGCAAGAACACTGAAGTGGGTTGCCGTGCCCTCCTCCAGGGAATCTACTACTGCTATTTGTCAAATGCCAGGTGTGTCACATTAGGTATTTTATTAGCACGGTGTCTAATTCTCAGGTAATGATCCTAAAAATAACTCTATTATGATACTAGATTCGGAGAAGGCGATGGCACCCCATTCCAGTACTCTTGCCTGGAAAATCCATGGACGGAGGAGCCTGGTAGGCTGCAGTCCATGGGGTCCCTAAGAGTCGGACACGACTGAGCAACTTCCCTTTCACTTTTCACTTTCATGCATTGGAGAAGGAAATGGCAACCCGCTCCAGTGTTTTCGGACACGACTGAAGCGACTTAGCAGCAGCAGCAGCAGCAGCATGATACTAGATAACTTACTTGAGATCACACAGCTACTGAGTATGAGTCAGGGTCTAAATCCTCAATTAGTGGGCTTCAAAGCTTATGCTCTATGGAGGTTACTCTATACTCTGCCACTTCTCACCATGTTATTATGAAAGTAAGGATCTTAAAACTTTACACGTTTAATTTTAACCACAAATATAGACTCTCAATCCTTGCCTCTGTATGAAACCTATAACTGATATTTAATGGAGATAGACTGATTGCTAGCCAGCGTTCAAGTGCTTTGCCCTGGTTGTCTTATTCAATTATCCCAACAGCCCCATGAGGGTGATTATAAAGCACCCTTACTTTACAGTTTAAGACTAAACACAGTGATATTTAATTAAATCCTCATTTGCTCTAATTTTAAAACCTCCAAGTGTCTTGTAGCATGGTGTAGCTGTAAAATAGACTCTCTTTCGCTCTCTGAGTGTATAATCCTTAGATACTGTGTAAATGTAAGAAAATATTGACGTTTGTAAAACGAGGCAAATACTGAGCAGAAACATAGATTAAACAGAGATGTAAATCATGTCCATTAGTAGCTTTCCTAAAGCATTGTGAACATTTCAGAGAAAAATATATCAGTGGTAACTTTTAACTTTTGGAAAATCATGAGCTTGCTTTTTATGATGGTACAAACACTAATTCAGTAATCTGGACTTTCTTACTCCTGGCCCTTGATTTAGAAAGTGGAGTTATATACACTGATATTCTTTCTTTATTTTTCTTTATTTCAAAAAATCTCTAGGTAGGAGATTTCTTGGTAGGACACAAGACTTGAGAAGAACAAATTTGTCATTATCTGTGCTTTGTTTTATTTTTTTATTTTTGTTGTAGCTAATAGTTCCAAATGACTTTCATGGGGTTAATTTATTAGAATTCCCTTTTTACATCTTGTCAGAATAAAATGTTGGAACTGATGGGTAGAGATATGTGGACACATGGTATTTTCGGAAGCTGAGTACATCTAATTTTAAATGTATGGGGTTTAAATGAATGCACATGTTAGTTTGTCTGACCTTTCTAACTCATTAACTGCAATTTACATATTTATTGGCATGAGAATTTTACTGGATGGATATGTGTAGAATCCCAGAGTCACAAGGGATCTTTTGAGATCATCATGTCCAAATTCTCATTCAATCAAGATAGCTGTTTCACAACATCCTTGCTGTATAATTGTCTCATCATAGGGAATTGATTATACCTCTTTGGGCTTTTAATGACTAACTAATGTCTATTAGTTTCCTAGGCTGCCATAACAAATTACCACAAACTTGGTGGCTTAAAACAACAGAAATTTATTGTCTCACAATTCTGGAGGTTACAAGTCTGGAATCAAGGTATTGGCAAAGCTATACTCCTTCCAAAACCTTTAGGGGAGGATCCTTCTTTGTTTCTCCCAACTTCCGGTAGCCCCAGATATTTCTTAGTTTGTGGCAGCATAACTCCAATCTCTGCCTGTCTGTATCTCTCTCTTCACACAACTGTCTTCCCTTCTTCTTATTATTATTCCCCCTCCAGCCATATTGGATCAAGGTCCCACCCTAATGATCTCATCTTAATTTTGTTACATGTGCAAAGACCTTACTTCAAAATACGTTTAGGACTTCAATGTATTTTTGGTGGGGTACTTGGCGGAGGAGTCATAATTCCATTCACAACACACAGTATACCCGAAAGAGCTAACTGAGTACTCTGGCTATTTCCCATTATTGTGCTTCTGTTCTTGGCTTTTTGGCCACGAATCCTTCATAGCTATTCAATCCTAAAGTCTCACCTGTCATTGTTTCCTTGTGACCCCCTACCTGCTGACCGAGTACCGCAGGGAGATTCCAGACTCAGATCAGACTTACCCCGAACCAGTCTTAAATCAGTCATTCCAGGAAGCTTATTATACCTTTGGATAGATAAAGTTGTTTAGAGTTCTTTTTTATATTTGGTATAAAACTCCCACCTTTGGTCCTAATTCTTTTTTTTTTTTTTTCTGTAGTAATGAAAGGTTGATGCTGAGCCATGAAAGACACCAGGATTCTTGGCCTCCAGAGGAGAGGAATTCAATCTGGGGCCAGTGACGAGGCTTGATCACTCAGAACTTCTCTGCAATAAAGTTTTATCAAAGTATAAAAGAGATAGAGAAAGCTTTAGACATAGACATCAGAAGGAGGCAGAAAGAATTCCCCCTGCTAGTCTTTAACAGGAAGTTATATACCTACTAGCAGGCTGCTAATTAGAGAAAGGAAATGTCAACATCTGTTGGATCATTGAAAAAGCAAGAGAGTTCCAGAAAAATATCTACTTCTACTTTATTGACTATGCCAAAGCCTTTGACTATGTGGATCACAGCACACTATGGAAAATTCTTAAAGAGATAGGAATACCAGACCACCTTACCTGCCTCCTGAGAAATCTGAATGCAGGTCAAGAAGCAGCAGTTAGAACTGAACATGGAACAACAGACTGGTTCCAAGTCAGGAAAGGAGTACATTAAGGCTGTATATTGTCACCCTGCTTATTTAAATTATATGCAGAGTACATCATGATAAATGCTGGACTGGATGAAGCACAAGCTGGAATCAAGATTGCTGGGAGAAATATCAATAACTTCATATATGCAAATAACACCACCCTTATGGCAGAAAGTGGAGAAGAACTAAAGAGCCTCTTGATGCAAGTGAAAGAGGAGAGTGAAAAAGTTGGCTTAAAACTCAACATTCAGAAAAGTAAGATCATGGCATCCAGTCCCATCACTTTATGGCAAATAGATGGGGAAACAGTGGAAACAGCGGCTGACTTTACTTTTCTGGGCTCCAAAATCACTGCAGATGGTGACTGCAGCCTGAAATTAAAAGACGCTGGCTCCTTGGAAGAAAAGCTATGACCAACCTAGACAGCATATTAAAAAGCAGAGACATTACTTTGCCATCAAAGGTCTGTCCAGTCAAAGCTATGGTTTTTCCAGTAGTCATGTATGGATGTGGGAGCTGAACTATAAAGAAAGCTGAGTGCCAAAGAATAGATGCTTCTGAACTTCGGTTTTGGAGAAGATTCTTGAGAGTTCCTTAGGCTGCAAGGAGATCTAGCCAATCAATCCTGAAGGAAATCAGTCCTGAATATTCATTGGAAGGACTGATGCTGATGCTGAAATGCCAATACTTTGGCCACCTGATGCGAGGAGCTGACTCATTGGAAAAGACCCTGATGCTGGGAAAGATTGAAGGCAGGAGAAGAAGGGGACGACAGAGGATGAGATGGTTGGATGGGATCACTGACTCAATGGATATGAGTTTGAGTAAGCTCTGGGAGTTGGTGGTGGACAGGGAAGCCTGGTGTGCTGCAGTCCATGGGGTCTCAAACAGTCAGACACGACTGAGCAACTGAATTGAATGTCTCGAAACTCAGAGAGTGGCACCAGGCCCCTCACCCACAACATGCATTTTGAGATAACATTGGCATAAGGTGAGTCATCCCGGGCCATAAAACGATTGACATGAATCTTGAAGAAAGGCAGGTTTCCAAGCAAATACATAGTTTCATTAACATAGCTTAAGAGAACATTTGCATAAGTAAAACATACTGGTTTGTCGGTTCTGAGCCTTAGGCAAACCAACTTGAAGAAAGACAGAGTCTAATGTAAATACACAGTTCATTAAAATAGCATAAGAAATACATTTCCGTAAGAAAAACACATTGGTTGGCTAAAGGTTTGAGAAAAGTTAAATTCAGGTGGAACCAAGTGTCATCATGGCAACACAGAATTTTAAAAGAAACCTCCTTTTAATTTTGTATAGAGAAGGGAAAAAACATTTGACACTTGTAGTTTGTTTCCTCCTGCTTCTTAAGAGAAAGATAAAAAACGTCTTGACACTTGCAGCCTGTTTCCTCCTTTGGAGACCCCTAGGTTTCCTGCCTGTTACCCTCTCAGTAACACACAAAATAATACATCTATTTGTAAAAATAATGCCATATTTTACAATGAGAAGTCTGCTTCCTGGAAGAGGGCTCTCACGTGATGATGCTGGCACCCTGATCTCAGACTTTGAGCCTTTGCAACTGTGAATAGTAGATTTCTGTTGTCTATTTTTAAAAATCATATTTCTATATCACTATAATTTACAGAGATTTTATATTTTCACATTAAATATCAACAAGAATTTCTTAGAAATTAATAAAATGAATTGTCCATGGTCATACAACCTTTGAATGGCAAAACTTGGATTCTCTTCAAGGTCATGTGACTCCAGGGCTGAGTTCAGTTGCTCAGTCATGTCCAACTCTTTGCAACCCCATGGACTGCAGCACACCAGGCTTCCCTGTCCATCACCAACTCCTGGAGCTTGCTCAAACTCACGTATCGAGTCAGGGATGCCATCCAACCATCTCATCCTCTGTTGTCCCCTTCTCCTCCTGACTTCAGTCTTTCCCAGCATCAGGGTCTTTTCCAATGAGTCAGTTCTTCACATCAGTTGGCCAAAGTATTGGAGCTTCAGCTTCAGCATCAGCATCAGTCTTTCCAATAAATATTCAGGACTGATTTCTTTTAGGATGGACTAGGTGAATCTCCTTGCAGTCCAAGGGACTCTCAAGAGTCTTCTCCAACACCACAGTTCACAATTCTTTGATGCTCAGCTTTCTTTATGGTTCAACACTCATATCCGTATGTGACTACTGGAAAAGCCATAGTTTAAACTCTACAGACCTTTGTTGGCAAAGTAATGTCTCTGTTTTTTAATATGCTCTCTAGGTTGGTCATAGCTTTTCTTCCAAGGAGTAAACATCTTTTAATTTCATGGCTACAGTCACCATCTGCAGTGATTTTGGAGCCCAAGAAAATAAAATCTCTCATTGTTTCCATTGTTTTCCCATCTATTTGCCATGGAGAGATGGGACCAGATGCCATAATCTTCATTTTTTTATGCTGAGTGTTAAGCCAGCTTTTGCACTCTCCTCTTTCACCTTCATCAAGAAGCTCTTCACTTTCTGCCGTAAGGAAGGTGTCCTCTTCATATCTGAGGTTATTGATATTTCTCCTGGAAATCTTGATTCCAGCTTGTGTTTCCAGCCTGGCTTTCCTTATATTGTGCTTTAATTATTGTAGTCCTCTTCCTTATGATGCTCCTTTAAATATTTGACCAAACACTTATATATTCTACTTTCTAGTAACCCCATTATTACTTATATTCCTAAAATCAACCTTTGTAAACATATTCCAGGAGACATATAAGAATGTTCTTGGCAAAACTAATCACAATACAAAAAACCTGAAATAACCTTACAGCCCCATTGACAGTAGAATGGATGATCAACTTTGTATATTCATTCAATGTAATACTGTTTTGCCACAGGAATGGGAAAGGTCAGTTTTCATTCCAATCCCAAAGAAGGGCAATGCCAAAGAATGCTCAAACTACCGCACAATTGCACTCATCTCACACGCTAGTAAAGTAATGCTCAAAATTCTCCAAGCCAGGCTTCAGCAGTACGTGAACCGTGAACTTCCAGATGTTCAAGCTGGTTTTAGAAAAGGCAGAGGAACCAGAGATCAAATTGCCAACATCTGCTGGATCATGGAAAAAGCAAGAGAGTTCCAGAAAAACATCTACTTCTGCTTTATTGACTATGCCAAAGCCTTTGACTATGTGGATCACAATAAACTGTGGAAAATTCTGAAAGAGATGGGAATACCAGACCACCCGACCTGCCTCTTGAGAAACCTGTATGCAGGTCAGGAAGCAACAGTTAGAACTGGACATGGAACAACAGACTGGTTCCAAATAGGAAAAGGAGTACATCAAGGCGTATATTGTCACCCTGCTTATTTAACTTCTATGCAGAGTACATCATGAGAAACGCTGGGCTGGAAGAAGCACTAGCTGGAATCAAGATTTCTGGGAGAAATATCAATAACCTCAGATATGCAGATGACATCACCCTTATGGCAGAAAGTGAAGAGGAACTAAAAAGCTTCTTGATGAAAGTGAAAGAGGAGAGTGAAAAAGTAGGCTTAAAATTCAACGTTCAGAAAACTAAGATCATGGCATCTGGTCCCATCACTTCGTGGCAAATAGCTGGGGAAACAATGGAAACAGTGAGACTTTATTTTGGGGGGCTCCAAAATCACTGCAGATGGTGACTGCAGCCATGAAGTTAAAAGACGCTTACTCCTTGGAAGGAAAGTTATGACCAACCTAGATAGCATATTCAAAAGCAGAGATATTAGTTTTCCAACAAAGGTCTGTCTAGTCAAGGCTGTGGTTTTTCCAGGGGTCATGTATGGATGTGAGAGTTGGACTGTGAAGAAAGCTGAGCACCGAAGAATTGATGCTAATAAACTGTGGTGTTGTAGAAGACTCTTGAAAGTCCCTTGGACTGCAATGAGGTCCAACCAGTCCATCCTAAAGGAGATCAGTCCTGAATGTTCATTGGAAGGACTGATGCTAAAGCTGAAACTCCAATACTTTGGCCACCTCATGCTAAGAATTGACTCATTGGAAAAGACCCTGATGCTGGGAGGGATTGGGGGTAGGAGGAGAAGGGGACGACATAGGATGAGATGGCTGGATGGCATCACTGACTCAATGGACATGAGTTTGAATAAACTCCGGGAGTTGGTGATGGACAGGGAGGCCTGGCATGCTGTGATTCATGGGGTCTCAAAGAGTCAGATATGACTGAGCAACTGAACTGAACTGAATATTATTCAGCAGTATAAATTATTGAACAAAAACAGAAAAGCTGGATACTACAAATGTTAAACATTAAGTGAAATAGTAAGTTCTAAAAGAATATATTAAATATATCTTTTTACAGAGTGAAAATCAATTAAAATTAAAACTATACTTTTAGATGAGATGAGATCTGATTATGTAAGATGAAAGGAAGGGATGCAGAAACACAAGGTACAAGATGGTGGTTACTTTAAGTTGAGGAGAAAGGGATGGTAGAGGATGAGATGGTTGGATGGCATCACCGACTCAATGGACATGAGTTTGAGTAAACTCCGGTATTTGGTAATGGACAGGGAGGCCTGGTGTGCTGCAGTCCATGGGGTCGCAAAGAGTCGGACATGACTGAGCGACTGAACTGAACTGATTCAAGTGAAAACAAACCTGAAGGCCACTGTTTATATCCCTCAACTTGGATGCCCCATGTTTCTTAGTTTCTCATCCAGGGACGGGGGAGCCTGGTGGGCTGCCATCTATGGGGTCGCTAGAGTCGGACACGACTGAAGCGACTTGGCAGCAACAGCAGCAGCATCTGATGTAGCTTTAGAGCGTCTCACCATCTTGGTCATGCTCTTCACTTAGTCAGCATTTTCTCTTCAAGTGTCACACCAGAGGGCAAACGTGTGTTCTGTCTAATGCAGGGCCAGTGGACCATTTACTCTCATGATCTGTATAGAAAAGTCCTATAAATACTAAACTTTACATTAACTTTTTAGAAGTCATTTGACATCATGGGCTCATACTGATCTGTGGTCATTTGAGAACTTTGTATTATTTTTTCATGCCATAACTCCCATGCCACATTTTTCATCCCACTGAATCCAGATTCTCTCATCTTACATTACATTTAAAAATTGTTTTCATGAATCTAAAAAGTCATGTAGGGCTTCCCTGATGGTCCAGTGGTTAAGAATCTGCCTGCTAACATAGGGGACACGGGTTCCATCCCTGGTCCAGGAAGATTCCACGTGCCAGGGTAGCAGGGGGCAGCTAGGCCCTTGCACCACGACTAATGAAGGCTGTGCACACTCTAGAGCCTTCAAGCTAAACAGATGAAGCCCAGGCAATCTAGAGCCCAAGTTCTGCAACAAGAAAAGCCACTGCAATGAGACGCAACTGGAGAGTAGCCTCTGCTCGCTGCAACTAGAGAAAGCCTACAGGCAGCAATGAAGACCCAGCACAGTCAATAGTAAGTAGACTAATAAGTAAAATTAAAAATTCATCATACACATAGTTACAAGTTTCAAAAAATCATTTACATTTATCTTTGTTAAAATTTCAAATAGTCCATTTTTTAGATCTTTCAGATAAAGTAGAATCTCCATTCTGTTATTGAGTATATTAACTTTCCTCACCAATTTTGTCACGTTCACAAATTTAATTAGTGTGCTCATTATGTTTTGATCCAAATTGATCAGGACATGGCAAAGAATAAAATCCTCTTGGATTTAGCCTGGCATGATTTGTTTTTAATGAGTCTGGGCTCTTTCTGAAGGGTCACAATTCATCTGCGCATTTCTCACTTCAAGAGAAGATAGATGTTATATTTGCCAGTTTATCTGAGTTTTGGTATCTGAGTTTCTGTCATTCATTCATTCATGTATGTTACAGATACTTACTAAGTGCTGCCAGTAAAAAAGTATATAAAATACAGCCTTAATTTCAAAGACTTTGTTTCTCCTGATCCCCATTCCTTTGAAAATCAGGGTTTTGCCTAACTTTGGTCTTCTAGGACATCTAGTAAATATCCCAGAAAATGACATCCATCATTTCTTTAAAAGTGCTGCCATGGGATCAGATTTATGAACATTTTATTAAGACAAGGATAGGATAAGAGGGCAGGAAATTGCTATTGAGGCAAGTCTTTGTGGAGGAGGTAGAATTTCAGGGCGTCTTAAAATAGCTGATGAATTTTGTTTGAATATTGACATAATTGTATTAGATTGACATGATACAGAAATATGATCGAACTGAGGACTAATTATTAACTTGTCCTGAAACAGATAGTAAATATGAACATTTTTACTGCTGTTGGAATAAATCTTAGAGTGTGAGGAGTAGCTTGCATCTCACAGGAAAAATGGTTTTCTTTAAAAAAAAAAATAACCTTATTAAGTTCCCTACTTAAAGTTTTATTTTGATATTCTGTATGTGCACATAATACTAGGCTATAAACCTCTGGAAACAGTACCTCAGGCACTGCAGAAACAAAGTTTACAAATTTAATGTAGAATCAACTTTTTTTTCCTTCAGAATAGTAACTTTTTACTGCCTGGTCGTGCTCCATTACTGTGCTAACAATTCTATGGGGATAAGGAATTGAGATTTTACTAGAAGTAAGCCGAGTAACTTTCCCCTAAAACTACGTGGTAGAATTGTCACTTCATTACTAACATGGACTTCATTTTACCATTCAGTTATTCTTTTCAACCAAAATTTTGCCCATTATGCTGGGTGTGTGTGTGCATTTTGCTTTCTGTACTTGTCCATTTCTTACATCTGTTTCCTTACTTGTCCATTTCTTGTACCTAAGTCCCTTTCTTGTTTCGGAGAGAAAGAGGGGAAAAAGCAATATTTTCTCAGTTCCCTTTCTTTAGTGTTATTGTTTCTCTTCTCAAAGTGTCTACTTTTGGCCATATTGAAGGTGGTGAGAAACAAATTGGCCAAATTGAAGGCGGATTAGGCATGGCTTTGTGACAGAGTGGTTTTTCCCTAGGGCTTTTAAAAAGCAGTCAACCACTGAGAGATTCTTAAGAAAAAGGCTACAGAAGTAATTTAAAGAAGGTAGAAATGGCGAGGCAGTAGAAATTGTCACATGTGCAAGGCTATTTTTTCGGTTATTATGTAAGTCAGTCCTGAGCTGACTCCTCTGACACCAGAGAAAGTCTACACTTAATGTCTGTTTTTTCCTTTGTTTTGTGGGGGAACAGGGTGAAGTGGGCAGCAGAAGCAGGGCCAGAGAAGAATGCCAAAGAAAGAGAGGGAAAGGATGGCAGTGTGGGTGAGACGCCTTAGGTATTGGTAGGAACTTGAGACTTCTTACTGAATTCTCAGCTTAAATGCAATTTGGGGGAATACAAATTGTGATTTTGCAGGAAAACAAAAAAGTGATGGCTTTGGCCAATACCATAATATATTTTGGTGTTGGGTATAAAGAGGCAAAATCAGAATTTCTGTGAACTTTTATACATGATGAGAAGGAAGCAAGATGGACAATGGCTTTGAACCAGCTGCTTCACTTGATTAATGGGAAGGTGAGCAAAGAAAAACAGTGACTATCAGCAAATTGCAATCTGTCGATTTATAAATTATTATTTATTAAAATTGATTATGTGCTTTCTTATCAGATGCATCATGAGCTTATAAACTTGAAATACGACCTTTGCCTCCCAGAAATCCTCTTCCAGAAGTTTTTACAAATACTTATTGTTAATATTGGAGAAGGCAATGGCACCCCACTCCAGTACTCTTGCCTGGAAAATCCCATGGGCAGAGGAGCCTGGTAGGCTGCAGTCCATGGGGTTGCAAAGAGTCAGACACGACTGAGCGACTTCACTTTCACTTTTCACTTTCATGCATTGGAGAAGGAAATGGCAACCCACTCCAGTGTTTTTGCCTGGAGAATCCCAGGGACAGGGGAGCCTGGTGGGCTGCTGTCTATGGGGTCGCATAGCGTCGGACACGACTGAAGCAACTTAGCAGCAGCAGCATTGTTAATATGTTGACTAAAAAAGGTAAAATTATGGTAGAAAAGTTTCTATTTTATAACCTACTCTTTACAAGTGATTCATCATCTATTGCCTGTTAACAGATATACTATTTGAACTTAAATTTCCTTTCCCATGTTTTATTCCTACATTAGTCTTCAACTTACCTCCAGAAGTCTCCTATTGTTGACTTAAGTTTTAAGATGAGAAATAAGTATTATTTTATTTGCATTGAAAATGAATATAATGGGGTACCTCTCTACAGCCACTTTTTCTTTATCCCTGTTCTGAATAATAGATCCACCTGAAAATCTATTAAAAACATGAGCCTTCTCTTCATCAAAATGTACAAATCTGAATTTGAGTTGGGAGATCAAGTTCCCTTAAAGGTACAGGGATCCCAGCTGAATAAACTTTATCTGGGATGTAGGACTGCAAGGGTAAGGATATTGTTAAAGCCTAAGCATGGTGATAGATCTGATACAGGAACAGTGGCAGGGAGGTGTTACACATCTTTTACACAGAATATTTCTTGATAGTGTGGAAGCTTCTTTAATTAAAATATGATGAGAACAGCTGGCTACCAGCTAGCACTGGCAACACAACAAGAATGTCAATAATTGCGTCGCAGGAAAAAACTGAAGGCACAGCTGTTTCAAATGGAGACTCTGAGTCTCTAGCCCTACAGACAAGAGCTTCAACTTTTCCATTCGATTCACATTTGCTTTAGCATCTTGAATGTTGAAAATAAACTGAGAACCTTCCTAGAATTGTTTAAAAAAAAAAAGCCACCAAGGGCATTTAGCGTTTATAAAATGATGAAAGAGTGGTTAATTCTAAACAACTCATCACAAGCCTGATTGTGAGTTACGGAGAACTCAAAAAAAAAAAAGCTCTAGGACTCATGACTCGGGGGTGTCCTTTTAAACTGTGCAGTCGCATGTGCCTCTTAGCGACCTCATGGACAGATGTGCCTCTTAGCGACCTCATGGACAGATGTGCCTCTTAGCGACCTCATGGACAGTACCCCGCCAGGCTCCTCTGTCCATGGGATTTTTCCAGGCAAGAATACTGGAGTGGGTTGCCATTGCCTCCTCCAGGGGATCTTCCCGACACAGGGATCAAACCCGAGCCTCCTGTGGCTCCTGCACTGGCAAGGAGATTCTTTACCACTGAGCCATAGTGGGAAGCCCCACGATGCCATCGGCAGCAGGAAACGCGGGGTTTGGGATGCAGTGCCCAAATCAGGCGGCAGGGAGTGCTAGCGAGCAGGTAATGGTGGCTCCTTGGGAGAACGCATGGAGCAAAGCATCTCAGGTGGGTTAGGAATGATGCCTGGACAAGTCAGACACATGGTTTTACTCTCCATATTTGGCAGCTCCCCCACCCCTTATTTCCCCTGCTCTCAGTTTCCTTAGCTTTAAAATGGCGGCTAATATGAAACTGAAGTGAGAGAGTACAAAGTGTTTTGAAATCTGCAAATCATTAATGTAATGGGAGGTGTTACAATTTTCTCCACTTTTAGTTAATTGGAAAATGACGGTAAGTAAAATAAATTTTCTTAGTGCCTTTCCCAGTGTATTTAATCTCTTTTGAAGTTGGTAGAAACCCTCAAGCAAGCAAAATATGGGAGCTTATATATACATCTTAGTCCTGGTGGGGGAAAGAAAGGTTTGTAGATTAAATCAATAATGTAACTACAACACGTTGTCTTTCTTCTTTTGTCAAAATGTATCTGAGCTAAATTTGTTCTGTAATACTGATTAGAAAGAATGAAGTTGGCAATTTAACTAAAAAGAAAGGGAACTAAATTTTTGAATGCCTGTTACGTGCCAGATACTTTGCATAGTTTATCTTATCTAATCTCTACAGCAGCACAAGAAAGTATTGATATAATATTTCTTATTTACAGATGAGAAACCTGTCGCTCACAGAGGTTAGGTGAATTTCCTACCACACAGCTGGCTATCAAAGCTAGGATTTAAATCCAAGCCTGTTCAACTCCAAAGCATGTGTTCTTCCTACACACCATACCCCATTCTACCAGAAGCATTTTATTGAGAAATAAGGCTTAATCTATTCAAGAAGACTTCTTTAAATATGTATTATTATAGGACACTGCTAAGTCCTAGAAATACAGAGAGGAAATAAGAGAGCACTTGCTCACAACCAAAGCTTCTTGTATCCACATGAAAAAAAGGTAAATTCATTGAAGAATGTTGGAATTAACTTTCAAGTGTGATTCAAATCTTTTCAACAAACAAGGAGCTTTTATGTTATAATGCCTCTCAATCTATTAACACAGGATCATCTAAGACTGAGAGTTCCTACAAATATCTTGAGACATTCATGTCCCCAGATCTTGTGCTACAACTGAAGTTTTAACTGGAGTGAATTCATACACCTCAATGGTAAAAAGAGAGGCATCATTGTCTATCACATGGACTGAAAAGCCTACTCAAATGTCAGAGCTATCTAGTTTACAGGAGCCTAGAGAGTCTTGGACGATTAAATTCAGGTTCAGTGAGATGAAATTAAGATATCCCTGAACTGCTATGCTTGGAGACAATACCTTCACATGATGTGAATAGAACTGTATTTTTTAAAGTATTTATTTTAGTTGGTGCAGACTATGCTTTCCATCATTGCCTAGACATTTTGGACTTTGTTTCCAAAGGAATTGCAAGCTTTACTTATATAAGAAGCAAACTCTAATCTCTTAACCTCAAAAATGTATCCCCAAAGACTGAGGAATAAGGTAAATGGCCAAACAGACACAATGCTTTTTACTTGAGGGATCTGCCAGTAGAGGGCAATATTAGTTTTCACACTTTCCTAATACCTCTGCTGCTGCTGCCAAGTCGCATCAGTCATGTCCGACTTTGTGCGACCCCATAGATGGCAGCCCACCAGGCTCCCCCGTCCCTGGGATTCTCCAGGCAAGAACACTGGAGTGGGTTGCCATTTCCTTCTCCAATGCATGAAAGTGAAAAGTGAAAGTGAAGTCGCTCAGTCATGTCTGCCTCTTAGCAACCCCGTGGATTGCAGCCTACCAGGCTCCTCCATCCATGGGATTTTCCAGGCAAGAGTACTGGAGTGGGGTGCCATTGCCTAATACCTCTAGTGATCCTTAACCGTTAAGTTTAAAGTAGCTATTTATCACAGAGTGTCAGGCTGGGCTCCCTCTGTTAGATAGCAACTTCTCACCAGCTATCTATTTTACACATGATTTTGTGTATATGTCAATGCTCTCTTCTCTGATCGCCCCACTCTCTCCTTCCCCCACTGTGTCCACAAGTCTGTGATGACTTAGAGGGGTGGGACAGGGTTGGGGCAGGAGAGGCGAGGGAGGCTTAAGAGGGAGAGGATATAAGGATTATGGCTGATTTGCGTTGTTGTACAGCAGAAACCAACACAGCATTGTAAAGCAATTTTCCTCCAATTAAAAAATAAGTAAGAAAGGAAGTTTAATTAGGGGAAAAAATAGCTATTTAACAGAAATCTTGGGTGAATAAGACCAGTAACATGTTAGAAGCAAAGATAAAGTGTTCGTTGCTCAGTCATGTCTGACTCTACTTGACTCCATGTACTGTAGCCTGCCAGGCTCCTCTGTCCATAGAATTCTCCAGGCAAGAATACTGGAGTGGGTTGCCATTACCTTCTCGAGGGGATCTTACCAACCCAGGGATCAAACCCAAGGCTTCTACACTGGCAGGCAGACTCTTTACCACCTAAGCTACCAGGGAAGCCCCGGTAATATCAGGAGTGGGAAGAAGCAGAGATAAGGCAAATGTAAATTATCAAAGACAATTCTGCAGTTCTATACACATTATATGAAGGTACTGTCACAAGACCTTTTAGAGTTAACACCCAAAAAAGATGTCCTTTCCATTTTAGGGAACTGAAATACAAAAGTAGGAAGTCAAGAGATACCTGGAGTAATAGGCAAAGTTGGCCTTGGAATACAAAATGAAGCAGGGCAAAGGCTAACAGAGTTTTGCCAAGAGAATGCACTGGTCATAGCAAACACCTTCTTCCAACAACACAACAGACAACTCTACACATGGACATCACCAGATGATCAAAATTGAAATCACATTGATCATATTCTTTTCAGCCAAAGATGAGAAACTCTATACAGTCAGCAAAACCAAGACTAGGAACTGACTGTGCCTCAGATCATGAACTTCTTATTGCAAAATTCAGACTTATATTGATTAAAGTATGGAAGACCATTAGGCCATTCAGGTATGACCTAAATCAATTCACTTACAATTATACAACAGAAGTGACAAATAGATTCAAGGGATTAGATATGACAGAGTGCCTGAAGAACTATGGATGGAGGTTCATGACATTGTACAGGAGGGAGTGATCAAGATCATCCCCAAGAAAAAGAAATACAAAAAGGCAAAATGGTTGTCTGAGGAGGCCTCACAAATAGCTGAGAAAAGAAGAGAAGCTAAAGGCAAAGGAGAAAACGAAAGATATACCCATTTGAATGCAGAGTTCCAAAGAGTAGCAAGGAGAGATAAGAAAGCCTTCCTCAGTGATCAGTGCAAAGAAATAGAGGGAAAAAAAAGAATGGGAAAGACTGAAGATCACTTCAAGAAAATTAGAGATACCCAAGGAACATTTCATGCAAAGATGGGCACAATAAAGGACAGAAATGGTATGGACCTAACAGAAGCAGAAGATATTAAGAAGAGGTGGCAAGAATACACAGAAGAACTGTACAAAAAAGATCTTCATGACCCAGATAACCACAATGGTATGATCACTCACCTAGAGCCAGACATCCTGGAATGCAAAGTCAAGTGGGCCTTAGAAAGCAGCATGATGAACAAAGCTAGTGGAGGTGATGGAATTCCAGTTGAGCTATTTCAAATCCTGGAAGATGATGCTGTGAAAGTGCTGCACTCAATATGCCAGCAAATTTGGAAAACTCAGCAGTGGTCACAGGACTGGAAAAGGTCAGTTTTCATTCCAATCCCAAAGAAAGGCAATGCCAAAGAATGCTCAAACTACTGCACAATTGCACTCATCTCACACACTAGTAAAGTAATGCTCAAAATTCTCCAAGCCAGGCTTCAACAGTACGTGAACCCTGAACTTCCAGATGTTCAAGCTAGATTTAGAAAAGCCAGAGGAACCACAGATCAAATTGCCAACATCCACTGGATCATGAAAAACGCAAGGGAATTCCAGAAAAACATCTGCTTTATTGACTATGCCAAAGCCTTTGACTGTGTGGACCACAACAGACTGTGGAAAATTCTTAAAGAGATGAGAGTACCAGACCACCTTACCTGCCTTCTGAGAAATCTGTATATAGGTCAAGAAGCAGCAGTTAGAACCGGACATGAAACAACAGACTGGTTCCAAACTGGGAAAGGAGTACGTCAAGGCTGTATATTGTCACCTGCTTATTGAACTTATGTGCAGAGTACATCATGAGAAATGCCGGGCTGGAAGAAGCACAAGCTGGAATCAAGATTGCCGGGAGAAATATCAATAACCTCAGACACGCAGATGATACCACCCTTAAGGCAGAAATTGAAGAACTAAAGAGCCTCTTGATGAAAGTGAAAGAGGAGAGTGAAAAGTAGGCTTATAATTCAACATTCAGAAAACTAAGATCATGGCATCTGGTCCCATCACTTCGTGGCAAATAGATGGGGAAACAATGGAAACAGTGAGACTTTATTTTTTGGGGCTCCAAAATCACTGCAGATGGTGACTGCAGCCATTAAATTAAAAGACAGTTACTCCTTGGAAGAAAAGCTATGACCAACCTAGATAGCATATTAAAAAGCAGAGACGTTGCTCTGCCAACAAAAGTCTGTCTAGTCAAAGCTATGGTTTTTCCAGTAGTCATGTATGGATGTGAGAGTTGGACTATAAAGAAAGCTGAGCATAGAAGAATTGATGCTTTTGAACTGTGGTGTTGGAAAAGACTCTGAGAGCCCCTTGGACTACAGGAGATCAAACTGGTCCATCCTAAAGGAAATCAGTCCTGAATATTCATTGGAAGGACTGATGCTTAAGCTGAAACTCCATTACTTTGGCCACCTGATGTGAAGAACTGAATCATTGGAAAAGACCCTGATGCTGGGAAAGATTGAAGGCAGGAGGAGAAGGGGATGACAGAGGATGAGATGATTGGATGGCATCATCGGCTTGATGGACATGAGTTTGAGTCAGCTCCGGAAGTTGGTGATGGACCTGGAAGCCCGGGGTGATGCAGTCCATGGGGTTGCAAAGAGTTGGAGATGACTGATGGACTGAACTGAACTGACTATCAAAATATTAATGTCTCTGATAAGAGATGTTTATTTATCTTATCATGATAACTCTAGATATTGGCTGATTATAATGTGGCTGGAGGGTTGCTATCTCTTTGTGGTATTTCCCTGCTGCTGCCGCTAAGTCGCTTCAGTCATGTCCAACTCTGTGCTACCCCATAGACGGCAGCCCACCAGGGTCCCCCGTCCCTGGGATTCTCTAGGCAAGAACACTGGAGTGGGTTGCCATTTCCTTTTCCAATGCATGAAACTGAAAAGTTAAAGTGAAGTCACTCAGTCGTGTCTGACTCTTAGCGACCCCATGGACTGCAGCCCACCAGGCTTCTTGGTCCATGGGATTTTCCAGGCAACAGTACTGGAGTGGGGTGCCATTGTCTTCTCCAGGTATTTCCCTAGTGTCTAACATATAAAAGGTTCTCAATGACTATACACTGAATGACCTTGAATAAATAAATGCTGATCAGATATATCCATGTGTACAGACTAAGGGTAGGACAAAGACTTCACACACTTCCTTCTCATTTAGAATGTAGTCATTTTGTGCATAATATCTCTAAATGTTTCCAATAGCACTTTGGAAAGTAGTTTCTGGCCATTCTGAAAATTTTAGGGTAAACTTAAATCAGTGAGCTAATTGTCATAGCTTTTTGTTAGTAGAAGACAAAATTGCTGAATATTCCTTAGAAGAGTTCCAAGTTTTATTTAGTATTGGTTAAGATATTTGGCTAGACTGATTTTATGAAGAGAAAGCTTTGGAATATTAACATACTGCTGCTAAGTCACTTCAGTCGTGTCCGACTCTGTGTGACCCCATAGACGGCAGCCCACCAGGCTCCCCCATCCCTGGGACTCTCCAGGCAAGAACACTGGAGTGGGTTGCCATTTCCTTCTCCAATGCATGAAAGTGAAAGTGAAGTCGCTCAGTCCCGTCTGACTCTTCACGACCCCATGGACTGCAGCCTACCAGGCTCCTCTGCCCATGGGATTTTCCAGGCAAGTGTACTGGAGTGGGGTGCCATTGCCTTCTCCCACGATATTAACATACTGTTGATCAATTGCTGGTTTACTTAAAGGAGCCACTTGTTAACTAGAGTCAGAGAGAATGAAACTGTGACCTTTTTAAAGGATGAATATAGTTGAGAGATATAATACAAATGCATTTGTTGAATATGTCTGTACCTCATTTTGTCAATTTTGGTGTTCAGTTATTATTATTTTGTCCTTTATATAATTTGATAGTAGTAATACTGGTAGTTTGAACTAGTTGGCATAACCCCAATTTTTTTCCAACGTCTCTTAAATATGGTTCTAATTTTATACAAAATTTCAGCATATAGCTAAATATTTAGCATTAAAGATTGCTCTTTGGGGATAATTGAATAAGTTTTCATGCTTCTAATAATTCATTGTACATTTGTACTTAGAAAATAAACCCTACACCATGAACTACAAGTCCAGTGGGAGGAAACCCTTTTCTCTGCAAACTTGATGTTCAGTTCATTGGCCAGTCTATAAGCCACAGCAAAACAAATTTGTGGAGATGTTTTAAATGTGGTACAGAAAATCCTCTATCAAGAGATTTGGGATTAGCTGCAGTGTGAGTGGAAGGATTTTGCTGAAATTTGTCCATCAAATTGAGCAAAGTTCTCCCACTAGAGTCATTTATGATAGAATTTGCTTTGGTTCTGCTCAGGTTCTTTCCCAGGTCAATGCAGGTCAAGTTCCTTAAGAAAGTAAAATACGTGATCTATCATCAATATGACATTTTGTTTAAGCAATTTTTAAGGGTTTGGGCTTATGCTAATCTAGGCATACTGTTGTCCTATACTGACTAATGACTGTGAGGCAACAAGCTGGTATGAGGCTATAGTTTGTCACCAGCTGTATTACTAGTCAGTCTAAATAATTTACATGCTAATGACTTTGGTTTCATTAGCAAGCTGTTCTGATTGAAATAGTAGTTGCAATTTATTATAGATAGGTTTTGTTTTTGAGAAAATAATCATGAATTTCTCCCAGCCTCTATGTTTCAGTAACTAACACTAGCTTGAGCAGCAATGATTTGCCATATGGCAATCAGTATTTTTGCTTTAGGGTACATTTTTTAAATGCTTATTTATGCTATATAATGCATTTAGTCTGATTTCAATAGGCCCAATAGAATTTCTTTCAGATGTTATGTATTTTAAGCTTGAGACATTATTCTACTGATAAAATACACTCATGAATTACCATGAATTACTTAATTCACTTCATTGTATGGATGACAAATGACTAATACAAATCATTCATGTTTTTTTACTCTATCATATTCCTGCCTTGTAAAAAATGACTTCAAGTCTCCCTTTGCTATTTATTTTATAAATAACCTTTTTAAATTTTACAACAGTTTTAGATTTGTACAAAATGTGTAAAGATAGAACAGAAAGTTTCCATATACCCCATATCTAGTTTCCCACATTGTTAATATCCTTCATTGATATGGTACATTTGTTGCAACTATAGCAGAAAGTGAAGAGGAACTAAAAAGCCTCTTGATGAAAGTGAAAGAGGAGAGTGAAAAAGCTGGCTTAAAATTCAACGTTCAGAAAACGAAGATCATGGCATCTGGTCCCATCACTTCATGGGAAATAGATGGGGAAACCGTGGAAACAGTGTCAGACTTTATTTTTTTGGACTCCAAAATCACTGCAGATGGTGACTGCAGCCATGAAATTAAAAGTCGCTTACTCCTTGGAAGGAAAGTTATGACCAACCTAGATAGCATATTCAAAAGCAGAGACATTACTTTGCCAACAAAGGTCCATCTAGTCAAGGCTATGGTTTTTCCAGTAGTCATATATGGATGTGAGAGTTGGACCGTGAAGATAGCTGAGCACCGAAGAACTGATGCTTTTGAACTGTGGTGTTGGAGAAGACTCTTGAGAGTCCCTTGGACTGCAAGGAGATCCAACCAGTCCATTCTAAAGGAGATCAGTCCTGGGTGTTCTTTGGAAGGAATGATGCTAAAGCTGAAACTCCAGTACTTTGGCCAACTCATGAGAAGAGTTGACTCATTGGAAAAGACTCTGATGCTGGGAGGGATTGGGGGCAGGAGGAAAAGGGGACGATAGAGGATGAGATGGCTGGATGGCATCACCGACTCGATGGACATGAGTTTGAGTGAGCTCCGTGATGGACAGGGAGGCCTGGTGTGCTGCAATTCTTGGGGTTGCAAAGAGTCAGACACAACTGAGAGACTGAACTGAACTGAACTGAGTGAACTAACATTGCTGTTGTTGTTCATTGTTCAGTTGCCAAGCTGTGTCCAAATCTTTGCAACCCCATGGACTGCAGCACACCATATTTCCCTGTCCTTCACTATCTCCCAGAGCTTGCTCAAACTCACGTCCATTGAGTTGGTGATACCATCCAACCATCTCATCCTCTGTCGTTGCCTTCTCCTCCTGCCCTTAGTATTTCCCAGCATCAAGATATTTTCCAATGAGTTGGCTCTTCACATCAGGTGGCCAAAGTATTGGAGTTTAAGCTTCAACATCAGTCCCTCCAATGAATATTCAGGGTTGATTTATCTTTAGGATTGGCTGGTTTGATCTACTTCTACTCCAAGGGACTCTCAAGAGTCTTTCTTAAGCTCCACAATTCAAAAGCATCAATTCTTTGGCGTTCAGCCTTCTTTATGGTCCAACTCTCACATCTGTACATGACTACTGGAAAAACCACAGCTTTGACTACATGGACCTCAGTCAGCCAAGTGATGTCTCTGCTTTTTAATGTGCTATCTATGTTTGTCATAGCTTTTTTTCATAGGAGTAAGCATCTTTTAATTTTGTGGCTGCAATCACCATCTGCAGTGACCAGTATTAACTAAATATTAATTAAACTCTACCATACTTCATTCATATTTGCTAGATTTTTACTGAATGTTTCTTGTTTACTTCAGGATTTCATCCAGATACCAAATTGCACATTAGACTTCTCTAGTCTATGACAAGAATTCTTGGGGGGATTCTTGGAAGGAAGATGACAAATGCTAATCTCATCTCATTAAGAATACATGCTACCAACATGACTTATCATTGTTGATGTTAATTAACCTTGATCACCTGGTGGACTTAATGTTGATGAGGTTTCTACTCTGTATTTTCCCCCTTTCTTTACTGTATTTTTGAGGAGCAAGTTACTTCGTTTAAGGGGTGAGTATTTATCTTCCTTCTCCTTGAGGGTGGTGTTTCTACATATATTATTTGGAATTCTTCTGCATAGTAGAAGAACCCCTTGTTTGTTTTTTTATCCAGTTATTTATTTGTATCCTTATGGACTCAAGAATAATTTTATACTTAGGGTTGTAATTTAGTATTATGTTTTGCTGCTCAAATTGTTTCAGTTTAGACACTAGGAGTTCTTTCAGTGGCTTCTGTGTCCCTTTGACATAAACTATTATTGTGTGTGTGTGTGTGTACCTTTTTTGTTTGTTTTGCATTTCCTTCATTTATGACCCAATAATCCCAGGGACAGGGGAGCCTGGTGGGCTGCTGTCTATGGGGTCGCACAGAGTCGGACACGACTGAAGCGACTTAGCAGCAGTAGCAGCAGCAAGATACTCTAAGCTCATCTTGTGTATTTTCTGTTCCAGCCTTATAATCAGCCATTTCTCTGAGGAGCCCTGGTTCCTTTTTATTGGAAATTTCCACTAGAAACCAAGATTTGGGGGACTTCCTTGGTGGTGCAGTGGTTAAAAAACTCCCTGCTCCCAAGCAGGGGACGAGAGTTCAATCCCCGATTGGCGAACTAAGATCCCACATGCATGCTCTGTGGCCAAAAAGAAAGAAAGGAACCAAGATTTGGGCACTAAGTTTGCCCATTGCTATTGGAGTATCATTGCTTGTAGGCCCTCTCAGCTGACTGAGAAAGGAAATACATATGAGTACATTAGCCTGCACATAAATATGTGTGCAGAATTGCTTCAGTACTATCTGACTCTTTGCAACCCCATGGACCTGCCAGGCTCCTCTGTCCATGGGATTCTCCAGGTAAGAATACTGGAGTGGGTTGCCATACCCTCCTCCAGGGGATCTTTCCAACGCAGGGATCAAATCCACATCCCTTATGTCTCCTGCATTGACAGGTGGGTCCTTTATCACTAGTGCTACCTGGAAAGCCTGCCTGCATATATACACATCTCTGTAAATATTTTCATATGTATTTATTTGTATCTGTATCAAGGTAAACTGATTCATTTTCTAGTCTCTCACCACAGGATCACCATAACCTTCTTTTTAATTAAAAAGAAAAAAATTAATTTTAAACTGATTTTAGGGTAAAAATTAAAAGGAAAGAAAGATTGATTTTTATCATATATTCCCTTATTTCTTCAAAGGAACCTGGAATTATTTATCATATTTTGATTAACGTGATTTCAATAGTGCTAAGTGTTTTTTTTTTTTTTTAATAAAGGCAGAAAGCCTATATCCAAGTGCTTATTATTGAAGCCAATACCTTTCCTTTTCCATGAATTGATAGAGAAAAAAAACATTTGGAGGGATGTGACCAGCTGTAGTTCTTCTGAAAACAGAACAAGAAGAAAAAGGCTTAACTTATGTTAGAAGAAATGTAAGGAAAACATTCTGATCAAGAGAGTTACTGAATGTTGGAATGTAAGATAGAAAGTTAGAATGTCTTCCTCTGAAGTTAGGACAGATTCCCAGCTGTCTAAAATAGTAGGTGTTTTCTGATTTTCAAAGCTCTCTTTCCTCCCTGAATTCTGGGACTCTTTATAATCAAAACCTTAGCCTAGGGAAAATCCCTGTTTGAAAACATGGAAGGGAGGTCTGCAAAAAGAGATAAAAAGTTTCATCCCTAAAAATAAATTGTAGTTAGACTAGAAGTGAAAACAGAAAATGGGTTATGTCTACCATCTGAGCTATACTCTAATACCTTTTCTTATTCTTCAGAATCAAATAAATTGATGTTAGAATATTGGTCTTTCTCTTGTCGTTAATAGAAACTGGTCACAGGCATTGATAGATGTTTCTAATAAACAGATGACTAGCTAAATAAAATATTCACAGCTTCACACTATTCCCTTTTCTTAAGAGCTGCTTTTTTTCCCCCAAAAAGCTACATCCTGCTAAATTGTCCTCACTTTTACAACTCTTTGACTATCATCTGAAGTTAAATAATGATAGCTTCATATAAGCAAGATAATTTAAATACATAAGTTGGCCTTAGATACATAATTTTCTTTGCAGAACATTTATTTTTCCTAGAAATGTCAGGTTCAGGCTAATAATGAAATTATTTTGCATGATAGTGATGAAGTATATTGGAAAGAGTCCTAAGAGACTTGGGTTTAACTCCTAGATGTACCATGTACTACAAATGTGATTTTGGGCAAATTGCTTTCCGTTCTTAATTTGTTCATCTTTGAAATGGTTATAGAAATATTTATCTTATAAGATCATTGTGAATATTGAATGTTTTTATTTCATTTATGTGACAAGAACATGGTTAAAATATCCCTTAGATGGCAATTGTTATTACTGTTGTCATTATTATTGACCATTATGAATTCAGCAGTTCATTAAAGAAACATTATTGAATTCCTACTGCATGTCGAGCACGATGTGTCTGTGAAGATGACCCCAATATAGCCCTTCAGTTCAGTTCAGTTGCTCAGTCATGTCTGGCTCTTTGCGACCCCATGGACTGCAGCACGCCGGGCCTCCCTATCTATCACCAACTCCCAGAGTTTACTCAAACTCATGTCCATTGAGTCGGTGATGCCATCCAACCATCTCATCCTCTGTCGTCCCCTTCTCCTCCAGCCTTCAAGCCCTTATTCTCAAGGAATTCATGGAATCATGGGAAAAATATAAAATTAGTTTGAATCAATACATAATGAAGGAGAAAGCTCAGAACTAGGCTTAGGGGCAGGAAAAGCTCATTATATACATATAATAATAAGCATCCAAAGACTGCTTAATGGATAATGGACAAAGCAAAAGAAATAAAGATTGTAGTATCTTTTTTTCTCCTCCAAAAAGGCCAGTAAAGTGTTTTTTATTATATTACTAATAAAACTTTGAAATATACTATATGGTAATTACTTCAAAGTGTGATTATTAAAATTTTCAATTTTACTGTAAAATAATAGGAAACATGTGGACTGAAGGCAAAAGGAGGAGAATAAAAGTGAAGAGAAGAATGAAAATCAGATAGAGAACCAGGCCAGATGATCTAACCCCTTTGTGTGAATTTCATCTTTAATTTCCTCTTCTGTGAAATGGGGGTCATTATGTTAAACACCTCATAATTTCGGAATGAGAACTGAAGGCGGTTAGCTGTGTTCATACATAAAAAGTACTTAAATGCTCAATAAATATTAGCTAATATAGCTAGTGAGGTAGAAAACTGATAATTATGGGTCCAAAATATACTTCTAGGCCCTACTTCAAAATTTTATGAGACCTTGGACAAGTTACTCTCTGGGACTCAGTTTTCTCTCTGTAAAGTGAAGACCCTGGAGTAGAAAGATACTCTCTAAAATCTTTTCTGGCATTTGAATTGAGATAAAGGAGCAGAAAAGACTGGCTTTTTTGCCCTGGCTTTATAGGGACCGATGCTTTCTATGAGAGGGGATGGAGGTTTGAAAGGACATCTGGAGAGAGGTCACTGAGAATAAATTTTAATTTCTTCCTTTTTTTTTTTTTCCCCCCAGAAAGGGAAGCTTAGACATTCTTGATTCAAGCCTCTCTCCTCCATTAAGTGTTCAGTTAAGCTTTCAAAAGTTCTCCCCAAGTAGTCTGATGACAGCTTGTAGGTCTCTCGGTCTATTTCAGGGGCGGGTGGGTGGATAGCTGAGGTCCTTATGAAGAGCTCACCATTGAAATGCAAACCAGAGTCCTGAGTCCTAGAGAACTAGGACAGAGGCTGGGCCAAAAGGGAGGCTCCCTTTGGACAAACCACCAGACACATGTTCCCTCTTCCTTAGGCAGCATACTTCCCATTCCGTAACAGACAACAGGGGTTTGGCTGACAAAGGGTAGAAGACTCAGTCCCAGTGCTTTTCCCTCTTCTGTCCCCCTGGCTGGCCACAAGCTTTGTGGCTTCATTAAAAATGTAAAAGTAGAATGTTCTATTCCGCTAAGCACGCCATGAAAGAGTTATGCTGTTCTTTCTTCTCTTGACATTTGTACCAAAGGAGAATAAGATTGTAAACATCTGTTTTATATAAGCCAATTCCAGGCTTATAACTTGATTAGTATGAGAATATTTGATGTGATTAATTTTCCAGTTACAACACGATGGCTTTCCATTCTTTTATTGCCTTCTTAAGGAAGACGAGAAAAAAATAATCTAACTTTATTATTTTTTTTTTAAGTTTCATAGCGGTGCCAAGTACAACCATTATGGTCAAAGTACAAATGTACTTATGGTGCAAAAGTACTCTACTTTTAATTCATTGTATTGCAAAGAATAGCCCATTACTTACCCTGTAGAAATGTGCTAAAGTAAACATCAAATAATCCTGGGGCTCGTTACATGGAGAACTAGACATTTGGGGGAAGATCACTGAGGATAATGTCAAACCATCTAGTGAGTTGCAGGAGGCAGTTTACAATAAGCAGTGTATAGACACATTACTTTCTAGCAATTGTCTTGAGAACTCAGTCTTTTAAGGCAATGTTCTCCTGAGCGAGGCTTTATTAGGCCTAGTGTGATAAATGCTTCCAATTAGGTGATCTCTTAAAATTCTTAGCCAGTGAGCAGAGTCTGATCTTCTCCAGAATAGGTAAAAGAATTCCAAGGGAGAAAACTGAATTGGAGAGAAGATTTTAGTGTTGACTTTGCTATGAATGTGCTAGACCACTTTTAAAAACACATTACCTTTTCATATTTCCATCCTAAAATAGAGCAAAGAGAAGAATCTTCTTAAAGAGGACTTCTGAGAGCTAATTTGGTGATTGTTAGCATGAAACAGGAGATGTTCTGCAATCTACTCCACCTTACTACAAAATCTGCATTGTGTCTTCACTTCCAGGAGCAGCTACTCCCTTCTGAACTCCCATCCTTTACCTCCAAGGACCTTCTAGGACATCTTGGAGGTAATCTAGGATAGTATTTAGGGTTGACCAAGAAAGGATAGGTATTAGCTACCATGAAACTTGCTTTTTCCTCTCATCCTGGTCTCTGTCCGTGGAAACTTTAAAGAATGTTTTTGGCTTGCCCTTGTTTGGAATTACCTCTGCAGATCTTTCATAAAAGGCAATGGGAAATTGCCAAATACTTCTGCTGCTTTTTAAAAAAGTAAAACTGTCTATATTTGCAAATAATGTAATCACATATGTAGAAAGTCCTAAGAATCTGTATGAAAAACCACATCTTATTAAACCGATAACAAATTTACAAATTCAGCAAGGTTGTCAGAACACGATGACACCCCACTCCAGTACTCTTGCCTGGAAAATCCCACGGATGGAGGAGCCTGGTAGGCTGCAGTCCATGAGGTCACGAAGAGTCGGACACGACTGAGCAACTTCACTTTTACTTTTCACTTTCACGCATTGGAGAAGGAAATGGCAACCCACTCCAGTGTTCTTGCCTGGAGAATCCCAGGGACGGCGGAGCCTGGTGGGCTGCCATCTATGGGGTCACACAGAGTCGGACACGACTGAAGTGACTTAGCAGCAGCAGCAAGGTTGTGGTATACAAAGTCAATATATCAAAAAGCAGTGGTATTTTTTAAACTTTTATTTTATATTGGATTCTAGTTGATTTACAATGTTATGTTAGTTTCAAGTATACAGCAAAGTGATTCAGTTATACATATAAATCAGATCAGATCAGATCAGTCGCTCAGTCGTGTCCGACTCTTTGCGACCGCATGAATCGCAGCTTTCTTTTGCAGAATTTTTTCCCCATTTCGGTCATTATAGAATATTGAGTGGAGTTCTCTGTGCTATGCAGTAGGTCCTTGTTGATTATCTATTTTATATATTGTTACTGTTGTTCAGTCACTAAGTCGTGTCTCTTTGTGACCCCGTGGACTGTAGCACACCATGCTCCTGTCTTTGACTAATTCCCAGAGTTTGCTCAGATTCATGTTCATTGAGTAGGTGATGCTATCTAACTATCTCATCATCTGCCACCCCCTTCTCCTTTTGCTTTCAATCTTTCCCAGCATCACAGTCTTTTCCATTGAGTCAGCTCTTTGCATCCGGTGGCCAAAGTACGAGAACTTCACATCAGTCCTTCCAATGAATAAACAGGGTTGATTTTCTTTAGGATTGACTGGTTTGAAGTTCTTCTAGTCCAAGAGACTCTCAAGAGTCTTCTCCAACATCACAGTTCAAAAGCATCAATTCTTTGACATTCAGCCTTCTTTATGGTCCAACTCTCACGTCTGTACATGACTACTGGAAAAACCATAGTTTTGACAATATTGACCTTTGTCAGCAAAGTGATGTCTCTGCTTTTTAATATGCTGCCCAGTTTTGTCATAGCTTTCCTCCCAAGGAGCAAACCTCTTTTAATTTCATGGCTGCAATCACTGTCCATAGTGATTTTGGAGCTCAAGAATATAAAATCTGTCACTTCGTCCACTTTTTCCCCTTCCATTTGCCAGGAAGTGGTGGGACTGGGTGCCCTGATCTTCGTTTTTTGAATGTTGAGTTTCAAGCCAGCTTTTTCTCTCTTTCACCCTCATCAAGAGGCTCTTTAGTTCCTCTTCACTTTCTGCCATTAGAGTGGTATCATCTGCATATCTCAGGTTGCAGATATTTCTTCCAGCAATCTTGATTCCAGCTTGTGATTCATCCAGCCTGGCATTTATATGATGCAATCTGCATAGAATTTAAATAAGCAGCATGACAATATATAGTCTTGTAGTTTCCAATTTGGAACCAGTTTGTTGTCCTGGTTCTATTGCTTCTTGACCCGCATACAGGTTTCTCAGGAGATAGGTAAGGTGGTCTTGTACTCTTATCTTTTTAAGAATTTTCCACAATTTGTTATGATCTATACAGTCAAAATCTTTAATGTAGTCAATGAAGCAGATTTGTTTGGAATTCCCTTGCTTTCTCCATGATCCAACAAATGTTGTCAATTTGACATCTGGTTCCTCTGCCTCTTTGAAACCCAGATTGTACATCTGGGAATTTCTAGGTTCATGTACTGCTGAATCCTAGCTTGAAGGCTTTTGAACATAATCTTGCTAGCATGTGAAATTAGTGCAGATATTTGGTAGTTTGAAAATTCTTTGGCATTGCCTATCTTTGGGATTTGGATGAAAACTGACCTTTTCCAGTCCTGCAGCCACTGCTGGGTTTTCCAAATTTGCTGACATATTGAGTGCAGCACTTTAACAACATCATCTTTTAGAATTTGAAATAGCTCAGCTGGAATTCCATTACTTCCACTAGCTATGCTTATAGTAATTGTTCCTGAAGCCCACTTGACTTCACATTCCAGGATATCCAGCTCTAGGTGAGTGACCACACCGTTGCGGTTGTCTGAGTCATTTAGACCTTTCTTGTATAAGTCTTCTGTGTATTCTTGCCACCTCTTCTTAATCTCTTCTGCTTCAATTAGATCCTTACCATTTCTGCCCTTTATTGTGTCCATCCTTACATGAAATGCTTCCTTCATATCTCCAGTTTTCTTGAAGAAATCTCTAGTATTTCCCATTCTGTTGCTTTCCTCTATTTCTTTGCATGGTTCATTTAAGAAGGCCTTAACTCTCCCTGCTACTCTCTGGAACTCTGTATTCAGTTGGGTATCTTTCCCTTTGTCCTTTGCCTTTTGCTTCTCTTCTTCTGCTATTTGTAAAGCCTCCTCAGACAACCACTTTGCCTTCTTGGATTTCTTCTTCTTTGGGGTGATTTTGGTTGCTGCCTCCTGTACAATGTTATGAACCTCTGTTCATAGTTTTTCAGGCACTCTGTCTACCAGATCTAATCCCTTGACTTTATTCATCATCTCCACTGTATAATTATAAGGGATTTGATTTAGGTCATACCTAAATGGTCTAGTGGCTTTTCCTACTTTATTCAATTTAAGCCTGAATTTTGCAATAAGGAGCTCATGAACTGAGCCACAGTCATCTCTCGGTCTTGTTTTTGCTGACTGTATAGAGCTTCTCCTTCTTTGGCTGCAAAGAAAATATTCAATCTGATTTCAGTATTGACCATTTGGTGATGTCTATGTGTAGAGTCATCCCTTGAGTTGTTGGAAGAGGGGGTTTGCTATGACCAACATGTTCTCTTGACAAAACCCCTATAGCTTTTACCCTGCTTCATTTTGTACTCCAAGGCCAAACTTATTTGTTACTCCAGGTGTCTCTTGACTTCCTAGTTTTGCATTTCAATCCCCTATGAAGAAAAGGACATCTTTTTTTTTCTTTTTTCTTTTTTGATGTCAGTTCTAGAAGGTGGTGTAGGTCTTCATAGAACCAGTCAACTTCATCTTTTTTAGCATCAGTGATTGGGGCATAGACTTGGATTACTGTGATGTTGAATGGCTTGCCTTGGAAATGAACTGAGATCATTCTCTCATTTTTGAGGCTGCACCTAAGTACTACATTTCAGACTCTTTAGTCGACTATGGGGCTACTCTATTTCTTCTAAGGGAATCTTTCCCACAATAGTAGATATATTTTATACATAGCAGTGTGTATGTGTTAATCTCAGACTCCTAATGTATTAACAGTTTCCCCTTGTCTTATCCATTGCCGTTATACCAGTTCATAGTTTGGAGCCTGAGGGCAGCAGTGCAAAGCAGTGAAGGGCGGGAGCTTGGGAATCAGCTTGCCTGTGTCTAAATCCTGGTTCCGCTCCTCACTAACCATGACCTTAACGCAAATTTCAGAAACTGGCCAAGTCTCAGTTTTGTTAGATGAAGGATGTTGTTGATATTATTACTGCAGCCTACTCCTACTTTTGTCTCTTTCCCCAGTTTACTTCCCTTATTCCATTTCTCACTCATTGTCTGATGACTTCCCTGGTGGCTCAGACGGTAAAGCGTCTGTCTACTATGTGGGAGATCTGGGTTTGATCATTGGGTTGGGAAGATCCCTTGGAGAAGGAAATGGCAATCCACTCCAGTACTATTGCCTGGAAAATCCCATGGACAGAGGACCCTGGTAGGTCGCAAAGAGTGGGACATGACCGAGCGACTTCACATTCAACTAATCGTTTTGTTTTTTTGCTCTTTAGTTTGAATTCCTTCAGTGTCTTTCATGCCTTCAGGATATAACACAAGCCCCCACCAACTTCACACAGGTGTGCCCTGACAGCATCTTGCCCCTGACGTCTCCTGTGCCTCTCCTGTCTCTGTCCTGGGCTTTCCTATTGATACTTTAGAGCAGACTGCCAAGGAAAGCAGATCAGCACACATATTTGTAGGACCCCAAATTGTGGGGTTTTTGGCCTGATGGGATCAGTCTTTGACCAGTGAGGATGGTTGCTGATGGCTAGCTAATTTCCTCTTTTACTTCCTTCACTTCCTTTGCTCCTTCACAACATTGAGGGGCTAACATAGGGTTTTCAGTCTGTCCTATAGGACCCAGCAGCCAGTAGCTGAAAGCAGAGGCCGACTTGAGAGTGTACTTTTACACCCGCTCTCCTTCTCTGCTGCGTCATTCCCTCTACCCCTCATGCCTGCCCCCTGGCATCACACCCCAGACCTTCATTTGAGGCTCTGCTTTCTGGGAACTTCAGCTAAGACCAACAGAGAATGTTACAGCTGGAACAAATTTTAGAAATTGTTTAGTATGACCTGCTTGTGAGTGACAGAACTGAAAACAATTAGTGGTTGAAGTCACTAGATTCATAGACTAGTGTTCCTTCAGCCTCACAGAGAGTGTTTTTAATAACACAAGTGTGAAAAAAGGCTATATATTACTATTTATTATTATCGTTATTTCTGAGAAATACTCTGTTATTTCCCAGAAATTTATATTGTTATTTCTGGGCTATACTCTGACTTAAGCATCACCGTCTTTTTTGCCCCACCCTTCCTTCTTCCATCCTGGGCCATGTCCTCTTCCTAACCCAATCACTTTCTCCCATTTTATATTCTTGGTGTTCTTAGCTGACTGCCTGCCAACATCTACTTTCAGGGAGTCATTTATTTTATAGTGTAAATAACATTTCTGTACAGGGCTACTTGGGCCCTAGAGATCTGCATTTGAAAAAGAGTTCAAATTTTATTGAAAAGCAGTGGGAGAACCATGTATGTCTCCCCCATGTTGCAAATTATAGTCATCAATTATATGAGACTGGAGTGGAGAGATGCACCGGGATTATGGAAGTCAATGTGTATTTACACTAAATATCCCTTTTCTTTATCACCTGTTTTCCCCATCATGGCACCTTGTAAACCTTAAACATGTTCTTGAGTGTTACCACCCACTTCGATTTGAGGATGCTAGTGAAGCTACAAAAGATTGTCTATAAATAAACAAATACAAATGCTTCCGTAGTTATGCGTCCCTTCCAAAGCATTGTGTCCCCAATGCATATACACATAGCTTCAAACTTGCAATGCTGTAACTTCAAATAAATATAATGGTAATACTACTGCTAAACTTTATTGAGTACTTGCTGCATTGCCAGGCATTGGGCTAAGTGCATCATAAGCATACTTTTCATTTCGCTCTCAGGCAAAGAAGGACAATGATCCCAGAGAGATGGGAAACAAGTCCTATAACTGTCCCAGTTCACCGTCTACAGAGAATTTCCAGGCCATGGTGTGCGGCAGTGGAATCAAGATGGAGCGGGGAGGAGAGTTCTCCTTGTATATTCAGCTGAGTGCTGACCAGCAATGGGCATGTGAGGAAAAAGCCACTTGAAAGAGTTCAGGTGACCGTGCCCACGCTCACACTGGGAGGCGGATGGCTCTGTCCCCACCTGCCGGGCTAGAAAACTTCATGCTGCGAAGTGCACTGGGTAGAGTACTCAGGAGAGTCTTTCCTCAGCAATGCGGAATAATTCATTCTCCACTGAACAGTGCTTTGGTCTGACAGGACAAATTTTAAAAATGAGTCGCAAACGGATCAAACTCTTTCCAAATAACTTTAGTCTGTCCCAGAATAGAGTTAATAACAAAAATATCTAGTATAAATTCATAATATAAAGGTAAAATTCATATGTCTGACATTCAATCAGAAAATGTGAGACCTGAAAGGAAGCAAGAAAATACAACCTATACTAAGGAGAAACACTGATGAATTGAAATTGATGTAGAGCTGATACAGATAGTAGAATGTCAGTCAAGGACATAAAAAGTTATTAAAACTGTATTCCAGATATTCACACATTTAAAATGAGACATGGAAGACATACATATATATATATGATTCTGACTGAGCGACTGAACTGAACTGATATATAGGATTCAAAGAGAACTTCCAGAAATAAAAACTGCAGCATCTGAGATGTAAGGTACACTGGATGAGACAACTGGCAGAATAAACAGTAAAGAAAAATAGATTAGTGAACTTTAAGAAATAGCTTGAAAACTAGCAAAAATTGAAACATAACAAGAGAAGAAAGTAGTAATTAAAAAAACTGAAGAGACCATCAGTTACCTAGTGAACTAGGTAACAATTTCATGGCCTCATATATGTTAATTGTTTCATATAAAAGGACAAAATATTTATGATAGAAATTTCTCACTGGGAACAGTGCAAAAAAGAATAAAGTGGAGTAACATCTTTAAGGTACTAAAAGGAAAATGAAAACCTGCCAACCTAGAATCCTCTATCCAACTAAATAAATAAAAACAACCCACAGACATAAATGAAACAAAACCCCCAAACTGTCAAAAACAAAGGTGAAACAAAGAATTTTTTGAACACACAAAAGTGAAAGAATTCATTACCAGCAGAACGGCACTACAGGAAACAGTGAAGCAAATGCTTCGAGGGGAAGAAAATGGTATCAAATGAAAGCCTGGACTCACAAAGAGCTGAACAGCGCCGGAAATGGCGACTACATGAGCAAATATGTTCATTTTTAAATTATTCAAATATTTTAAAAAGATAACCGACTACTTTAAAATTACATTAATATAGTGTTGGGTTTAAAATATTGTAAAATAAAATGGAATGAAAATAGCAAACAAGATGGGGAGGAAATTAATGGGAGTATATTATTCTGAGGTTCTTTTACTGCATGGGACGTGGTATAGCATTACTTGAAGGAAGATGGTGACATATTTAAACACCATTGTTATTTAGTTTCTGAGTCCTGCCCGACTCTTTTGCTTTTCCACGGACTGGAGCCCCTCCACTCCTCTGTCCATGGGATTTCCCACCACCAGGCTCCTTTGTCTGTGGGAATTTCCAGGCTAGAATACTGGAGTGGGTTGCCAAGTCCTTCACCAGGGGATCCTCCCAACCCAGGAATTGAACCCAAGTCTCCTGCTTTGCGGCAGATTCTTTACTACTGAGTCATCGGGGAAGCCCTGTTATAAACGCTGTGTGGTTAGTCACTCAGTCCCGTCTGGCTCTCTGCGACTCCTCTGTCCTCCTCTCTGTAGCCCTCCAGGCTCCTCTGTCCACGGGGTTCTCCAGGCAAGAATACTGGAGTGGGTTGCCAAATCCTCCTCCAGGATAAACACTATAGCAACCACTAAAATAAAATAGTTATAGCTAATAAGCTGGCAATAGAGATAAAATGGAATCATAAAAAAACATTCAGTCAACCCAAAAGAAGGCAGAAAAATGGGAAAAAAGAAACAAAGAACAGAAGAACATATAAAAAACAAATAGCAAGATGATAGATTTCAACCCAACCATATCCACAATCATACTGAATGGAAATAGTCTAAAGAGCTCAATAAAAGGCTGAGATTGTTTGCATAAAAAAGCAAGACCCAATGCTAAGGTGACTACAGGAAACACATTTTAATACACACAAATAAGTTAAGAGTGATAAGATGGGAAGTTATATATCATGCTAAAACACTAATAAAAACTGGAGTGCTATATTAATATTAGACAAAGCATATTTCACAGTAAATAATCTTACCAGGGATAATGAATGTAACTTCACAATGATAAAAAATCAATTAATCAAACTGACATAATAATCCTAAGTATTTATGCATCTAATTACAGGCTTCAAAATGCATGAAACAAAACCTCATAAAAGGACAAGAAGAAATCGACAAATCCACAATTAAGTCAGATTTTGATTCCGCTTGTTCTGTTAGGAAGGCAGAAATCAGTAAGAATACAGAAGATTCGAACAACACTATCAAACTAATTGACATTTATGGAGAATTCCCACCAAACAACATTTTTTTCAAGTGTACATGAAAAGTTACCAAGATAGATCACTGAATCCTTACTAGGTCGGTTCTACCATTATTTCCATTTACAGCTGAATCAACAAAGGCATGAAGAGGTAGGTAACTTCTGAAGATACACCGTAATTAAGGGTCACAGCTGGGCATTGCACCCAGATTATCTGACCCAGAAGTCTTAATCAGCAAGCTCTACCCCCTCCCCTGAACACCTGGAACAGCTCAGGTCTCAGTGAAGTCTCTAAGACTTAGAATGCAATCCCTTTAAGATAAACAAAGGAGTAGGTTACTCAAATAGCATTTTCTAAATACTACTTAGAGAGGAAATACTTTCCTCCTTTCTTCTCATATTCTCACTCAGCCCAAATGGCTAGGCTGCTTCCTTTAAATGACATGACTTATAGGTATCATAAACTCAGGTTCCAGAGTCGCTGGGTCTGAAAGGGAAGACAGTTGCAGATTAAAGTCTAAGAGACTCAGGGGAGCTGGCTCTTCCTGAGGCTGCCTCCGTGTCGGATGGGTGGTCTAACACACATTCCAACTGGATCAAGATGCCTGCTGGCCCCTCTCTAAATGCCAGGATCCGGATAGCAGCTCCTTTAGCAGGATGTGAATACATTTTTATTAAAAAGAGGCAAAGAACCTTCAGCTTATGGTTGACGTTCTTTGTCCACCTTCTTATCTGTTACTGGTACCAAAATGTATGTAATAATGACAAGACGGAAAAACGCTGTACTGTTCTTCAGGGCGAGGTTTCCTCACTTATCAGCAAGAAAATGCCACAGAGGGGAACACCTTTGTAATGAGCCTTTGGCTGAGGCTGGGCACACGGGTGTTCTATGGGAGGAAATATGAAATGATATTATTCTGCCTCACTATGCTGAGGGGAGGATTTATGTTGCTCGGCAAGCATGAATCTTGATAGTGGAATTTAACAAAAAATCAATTTTCTCCTTCAGACGGTCTCTCTCCTCCTCCCTCTTCCTTTGCCTCTCTCGCCCTCTCATCCGGTGCACTGAGCCTCCATCCTGTACTCATCACACCCAACTGCTTTGACTCCTACCATCTTTTCCACCTACACTCAGTGACTACCAGGCCCCGATGTCTCTCTCTCGTTTCCCTCCACAACCCTTTTCCCTGTCCTCCCGTTTCTGGCCGGTCCAGCTCTCTCCTCCCTCCCTCCCCACCAAAGCCCCACAGTACCCGAGGAGATCAGAGTGATTATGTGGCTGCAGCCCAGCCGGGAGGACCTTTCCAGCTCCCCCTCCCGGCTGGGTTAAGGGCTGAGGACGGGAAGCTGGGCTGCGCAAGGGGGGTGGTCTCGGTTTCTTGGGGGCGGGCGGGGGTTACTATGAAAGAGGTGTCTGAAGCAACGTTTTGCATCGTAGGGGAAAAAAAAAGGCAATCCCCTTTGTGCACTGGGTTAGCGCAGTGTCCCTCGGTTCGGGACCTCGCCACACATTCTTGCAAGCCATTGTTTACCCCGGGGTTTTGGAGGGGAGGCGCCGCGCGGGTGGGCGCGGAGGGGACCCTGGGAGCGCTTCCCTGGTACTCAGTTGACCCGAGACTCGGGGGGGAGAAGTTGCCCTCCAGGAGGCGGGGCCCCAGAGCCAGGAGGAGGAGGGGGGCGTCCCCTCGACCAATCAGGAGGCGAGGCCGAGCCCGTCTTCCCTTACCCGGCCCGCTCGCGGGCGGGCGGCGCGCAGTGGAAAGTTGGGAGCCGCTGCGGCTGGTCCGGGCGGAGAGCGGCGGCGGCAGCGAGGGCAGCGGACTCGGCGCGGCGCCGCTGGCTCGGAGCAGTCCCCGGGGCATGGGCCGGGCGCGCCGCCCGCACTCAGCCACACGCCGCCCGGGCCGCGGGCACTCGGCCGTCCCGAAGGAGGCTGCGTCCGGACGAAGGCTGCCGCATCTTTGCCTCCCCAGCCCCGTGCAGGGATTTCGGGTTCGGTGCTCGTCCCCATCTGATTCTCAGCCCCCAACTTTTGGCAAGTTCAAAGAGGTTTCTGTAGTCGAATAAATTGCCCCGAGAGGAAACCCGCTGCCTATTGAGGAGGGCTCAGCAGAGTGCTTGGGCGCTCCAGGAAAAAAAGAAAAAAAAGACAAAATGATTTCCTGGGACATGATCCACACCATATTCTTGCTCGCTCTTCTTTATCCTTCCCGAGCGCAGGATGCAATCCCCCAGTCCGAGGTCGAGGCAGAAGAAATTCCCGAGGGGGCCTCAACCTTGGCTTTTGTGTTTGATGTGACTGGTTCCATGTATGATGATCTAGTTCAGGTGATCGAGGGGGCTTCCAAAATTTTGGAGACGTCTTTGAAAAGACCTAAGAGACCTCTATTCAACTTTGCTTTGGTGCCTTTCCACGACCCAGGTAAGGGAAATACTTGTTCTTTGTTATTCCTTATGATTACGTTCTTATGCCTCGAAATTGCGTGTCAGTAAGTTTCAGAACCATTATAAATGTGTAGCTGAATACAGTTGTAACAAAGAATTGCTCGCCTACATCTGGGCTTGCTCTCTGACACCTGCTCGTGTCTCATCCATGGAGATGGCTTGTTTGGGGTGCTTGCACAGTGGTACCCAAACCTGGAAAGCGTAGAATTATGAAAACCAGAGCAATGATATCAAAATCAGAGTTAATTAACTTAAAAATTTTGAAACTAAAGAATGTTTAAGGCAGAGTGGTACATTGGGTATTCAGCAGCAGTACTTTAACAGCTAACACCCAACTTGAGAACATTCTCAAGATAACTCTCAAGTTAGGGGGAGAAAAACCTGTTGTGTGAGACACAGGGAAGCTTGTAAGCAATAATTACTAATGAACTGAAGAGATGAAAATAAGCCATTCATTTGTTAATTGAATCTACTGATCTTCGCACCAGATCATCATTAGTTCTCTGCTCACAGATGGTAATAAATGGGTCCTCCTCTCTTTCAGTAGAAATGCATGTAATTTGCTATGGTGGTGCTCTTTAAAGGTAGTTGAAGTACAATCACTTTATTTTTTGCCCTAAAGCCATGGGTTTCAGCTGCTGCGCGGTAATTTGATCCTCTCTGCTTTTTTCAGTTTCTATTTAAAGTGGCACCTTTCTGTGAGGCTCATAGGAGCCCTCATTGTCAATGCGAGGGTAGCATTACCTGGGGAGCCCTGGGGCTGGCTGTCTAGCATCCACCTGAGTTTTATTAGCACAACTCACTGCCCAGTCGAAGAAATAAAGCAGTGGTTTCTTGAAGTCCTCCCCCACTGTTCTCTCACATTTTTATTGAAATTCTCTTTTCACTAGAAGACTTTGACACAGCCACTTCGCAATGAAAACTTGATATTGAGAATCTCAAATTCTTTCCTTGTGCTTTTGACAGGCATGTGAGAGTTCAAATTATTGCTTGGTTTTAAATGTGGTAGGTATCAGCTATTAAAGAATTGGCAGGGGGAGGAGCTTAGAGGGAAAAAGAACTCTGGGATTTTTGTTTGTTCTTCAAGTGATGAAAACAACCTGTCCTCCTCTTTGCTATACATATAACCTTAGTAAATTCAATGTTGATTAAAAATAAAAATTTTAATATTTGAATAAAGAATGATCATTGACTGTGTTAGCTGTCTCAGTGAGACGCCTCATGTGTTACAACGTTTTAATTTATTAAATGTTAAGAGTTGACTTATTGGAAAAGACCCTAATGCTGGGAGGGATTGGGGGCAGGAGGAGAAGGGGAGGACAGAGGATGAGATGGCTGGATGGCGTCCCTGACTCGATGGACGTGAGTCTGAGTGAACTCCGGGAGTTGGTGATGGACAGGGAGGCCTGGCGTGCTGCAATTCATGGGGTTGCAAGGAGTCGGACACAACTGAGCGACTGAACTGAACTGAAGATGCCAATTGTGATGCAGACCAAGACTTTGTAAGCTTGGAATAGGCTAAATATATTTCCTCTATAGGAATGAATCTGACGTTGGCAAAAACGTAAAGTAAAAATTCTTTTCTGTGACACCACAGTTTGCTTTCCTCCAAAAAGCTCTTATGAAGTGATATTGCTGTAAAGAGAACTCAAAAAACTGCCTCAAGTCATAAATGGAAACTAGATCATCATGATATTTATTTTGATATGATATGAAAAAAATTATTGGAATAAATTGTATTGTGGTGTGCTCCCTTCCAGTTGTTACCAAATAGAAAAATTTGTTGTAGTTGACTTTCCTTTATTTTGGCAATCACGATTCAAAGTAGGAGAAACTTAGTATGCTAATAAAAAATGACTAATAAATTAGTTATTTTGAATTAAATAATAAGAGAAAATGATTAACTTAAATTGGCTCCATAAAATTAATTGTATGTATAATTCAGCAAAAGCTATTCTAATTTCATTGTGATTCAAAGTGTTTTTGAACTTAAAGGTGAGAATAGAAATTAAAACATACTAATAACCTTTAGTTTACTAACTCACAATAATGGGTTGTAATATTATCTTTGTATGTCATTTTCTGTTTGTGTGTATGTACAATAATTAAGAGTTTTTGATTCCCTTGTACTTCTGGTTGGTTATCCACTTGGAATCACCAGTGGACAGAAAGGGCCTTGAATAGAGATTTACTGGCTTACTGAGTGACATTGGAAAAGTCTGTCTACATTTTTGTATCCATTTTCTCAATTATAAAATGGCAGAATTGGATTTGAACATCTCTAAGGTTACTTCCAACAGTAACGTTTTATGACTATTTTACACATGGTAGTTTTTCACAGCCCCTGATACAACTGACAAGCAAATAAATGATGTGTGTAATTTAATACAATTATATTAATAACTTTGCTTATAGCTGTTCAAAGTGCTTTGGCATCTGTGGTTGAATTTAGCTAGATGAAGTAATGAATAAGATTTGGGATATAGTCTCAGGCATTTGACAGAGACCTTAAGGCCTTCACAGGTGATTGCTTTGGGCCTCTGCATATTAGTGGGGGGCAAGCTGTATGTTTTGAGGTGGGGGTAAAAATAAAAATACATGGAAGTGTAGGTGGCTCAGACATTAAAGAATCTGCCTGCAATGCAGGAGACCCAAGTTCGGTCCCTGGGTTGGGAAGATCCTCTGGAGAAGGGAATGGCAGCCCACTCTAGTATTCTTGCCTGGGAAAACCTATGAACTGAGAGGAGCCTGGCAGTCTACAGTCTGTGGGGTTGCAAGGAGTTGGAATGGCTGAGCGACTGACACTTTCACATAGACATACAAGAGGAATAAGTCAACAAGTTGACAAGGTGGTAAAAAAATCACTCAGAAAAATGTAGGAAGCTAGTGTTAGAGGAGTAACAGTGTAACCCATGGTAGGAGGAAGTTCCACAGAGCACCGGGGTCATCACAGGTCAAGACAACTTTTTGATGCTACTACCTCTGCTTAAGATGGGTTTTCCACTTTCATGATCACATTTGATGTATTAATTTTTAATAGCTTTATTGACCTTACTATATAATCACTCATTTAAAACATACAATTCTGTGATTTATAGTATATTCAGAGATTGTTATTATTGTTCAGTCACTAGGTTATGTCCAACTCTTTGCGACCTCATGAACTTAAGCACCCCAGGCTTTCCTGTCCTTCACTATCTCCCAGAATTTGCTGAAACTCATGTCCATTGATTTAGTGATGCTATCTAACCATCTTATCCTCTAGCGCCCTCTTCTCCTTTTGCCTTCAATCTTTCCCAGCATCAGGGTGTTTTCCAATGAGTCGCCTCTTCGCATCAAGTGGCTAACATGAAGCTTGAGCTTTCCTTTAGGATTGACTGGTTTGAAGTTCTTGTAGAGCAAGCGAATCTCAAGAGTCTTCTCTAGCACCACAATCAAAAGCATCAGTTCTTTTGTTCTCAGCCTTCTTTCTGGTCCCAACTCTTACATCCATGACTACTGGCAAAACTGTAGTTTTGACTATATGGACCTTTGTCAGCAAAGTGATGTCTCTGCTGTTTAATATGCTGTCTAGGTTTGTCATAGCTTTCCTCCCAAGGAGCAAGCGTCTTTTAATTTCATGACTGCAGTCACTGTCAGCAGTGATACAGATGTATGCAACCATACCTCAGTCAAGTTTGGAACATCTTCCTCACTTTAAAGAGACACCCTGTGCATTTTTATTTATCTGTCCTCTCACCCCCACCCCCTCCCCATATTATCCTCCTCCCAGGCCTAAGCAGCTACTAATTTACTTTTTGTCTCCCTGGATTTTCCTATTCTAGACTTTCATATGAATGGAATCATATATTATCTTTTTTTGACTGACTTCTTTCACTTTAGCATAATGTTTTTAAGATTTATCCACATCATAGCATATATCAGTAATTCATTTTTATGGCCAAATAATAATCCATTTTATAGATATAGCATAGTTTATTTATCTTATAATCGATAATGGATGTTTGAGGTGTTTCCACTTTTTGGCTAGTATGAATAATACTTCTATAACTATTTGTGGGCAGTTTCCTGTGTGGACATATGGGATACTGTGATTTGTAATAAATATTTGATCTTTGTCACCTTTTCTGGCATGCAACTCTTAAAACTCTTGAACTTTGCCAATTGATGAGAACCATAAAGGTATCTTCTGTCATGTTAATGAGGCGACTTCTGGACTCCACCGAAGAGTGAGGGCTCATTGCCAGGAGACTCATCCCTGCGATTAGAGGGTTGGAACTTTCAGTCCCACCCCTAACCTCTGGAGAATGTTCCGTGTGTACTTGAATGTATTTTGCTGTTTGGGGATGGAATGTTCTATAATAGTCTGTTATGTCCATCTGGTCTACTGTGCCATTTAAGGCCAACTTTTTCATATTGATACTCTGTCTGGATGAGCTAGTTATTGATGCAAATCGTATGTTCCAGTCCTCTGTTATTATTGTATTACTCTCAGTTTGTCCCTTCATGTCTGTTAATGTTTATATTTAGGTTTGTCTGTGTTGGGAGCGTATTACAAGTAGTATCCTTTTATTGGATCGTTCCCTTTATAATTACGTAACATTCTTCTTTGTTTTAAAGCCTGTTTTGTCTGATATTCTTATTGCTACTCCAGCAATTCATTTTGTTTGTTTGTGTGGAATATCTTTGTTTCATTCCTTCACTTTTAATCTATGTTTTTACAACTGAAGTGAGTCTTTTGCAGGCAGTGTAGATACAGGCTATTAAAAAATCCATGCAGCCACCCTATGTCTTTTGACTGGAGCACTTAGTTTGCATTTAGAGTGATTAGTCATAGGCTGTACTTACTGCCATTTTGTTAGTTGTTTTCTGGTTATTTTTCTTAGTTGGACTCTGTTCCTTCTTTCCTTCTCTTGTTCTCTTCCCTTGTGATTTGATGACCTTATTTTTTTTTTTGTCTGTGTGTGTGTTTGTATTTCTTTCTCTTTATTTTTTGTGTATCTAGTATCAATTGTGTGTTTGTGGTTACTATGAGGTTTGTATGTAACAACCTATGTAAATATAACAAGCAATTAGTCACTTAAGTTCAATTACATTCTGAAAGCACTGAATTTTTATTTCTCCATTCTCAACATTTTATACTTTTGATGTCATATTCATATCTTTTTATTCTGTGTATTGCTTGACTGATTATTTTAAATATCAATGATTTTTATTTTGTCCTTTGACCTTCATGCTAGTTTTATAGATGGTTGCTGATGCTGCTGCTAAGTCGCTTCAGTCATATCAGACTCTGTGTGACCCCATAGACGGCAGCCCACCAGGCTCCCCCCGTCCCTGGGATTCTCCAGGCAAGAACACTGGAGTGGGTTGCCATTTCCTTCTCCAATGCATGAAAGTGAAAAGGGAAAGTGAAGTCGCTCAGTCATGTCTGACTCTTAGCGACCCCATGGACTGCAGCCTACCAGGCTCCTCCATCCCTGGGATTTTCCAGGCAAGAGTACTGGAGTGGGGTGCCATTGCCTTCTCCATAGATGGTTGAATCTTTGCTATATGTTTGCTTTTATCAGTGATTTTTTTTCCTTTAATAATGTGTTTTATTTTGCTTGGTTTGGTTTTTGTCTTTTCTAGTTAAAGAAATCTCTTTAATACTTGTTTATAAGGCCAGTTTAGTGGGAATGAACTCCTTTTACCTTTTGCTTTTCTGGGAAACTCTGTTATCTTTCCTTCAGTTATGAATGATAACCTTGCCAGGTACAGTATTCTTGATTGTAAGCTGTTTTTCTTCATTGTATGTATCTTTATATACATATAGTGCCAGTTTCTTCTGGCTTGTACAGTTTCTGCTGAAAATTAACTGATGGTCTTACAGGGTTCCCTTGTATGTAGCTAGGTGTTTATCTCTTGCTGCTTTTACGATTCTCTTTTTTTAACATTTGGCATTTTAAGTGTAATATATCTTTACATGGGTCTCTCTGGGTTCATCTTGTGTGGGACTCTTGGTGCTTCCTGGACTTAGGTGTCTGTTTCCTTTGCCAAGTTAGATAAGTTTTCAGTTATTATTTCTTCAAATTGCTTTCATATCCTTTCTTTTCCTCCTTCTGGAGCTCCTGTAGTGTGAACGTTACTATGCTTGATGTTGTCTTAGAGGTATCCTAAACTGTATCTTTTTATTATTCTCTTTCTTTTTGCTGTTGGGATTGGGAGATTTCCACTATTTTGTCTTCCAGATCACTGATCTGTTCTCTGTATCCTCCATTCTACTGTTGATTTCTTTTAGTGTATTTTTCATTTCATTGTTTCTTCAGTTTTGACTGCTGCTGCTAAGTTACTTCAGTTGTGTCCGACTCTGTGCGACCCCATAGAGGGCAGCCCACCAGGCTTCCCTGTCCCTGGGATTCTCCAGGCAAGAACACTGGAGTGGGTTGCCATTTCCTTCTCCAATGCATGAAAGTGAAAAGTGAAAGGGAAGTCACTCAGTCGTGTCCGACTCTCAGCAACCCCATGGATGTCAGCCTTCCAGGCTCCTCCATCCATGGGATTTTCCAGGCAAGAGTACTGGAGTGGGGTGCCAATGCCTTCTCTGTCAGTTTTGACTGGTTCTTTTTAATATTTTCTCTCTGTTGAAGCTCACTGAGTTCATCCATTCTTCTTCCAAGATCGTTAAGCTTATTTATGACTTTTAACTGTTTACCTGGTAAATTGCTGTCAGTGTTTTGGTGAGTTGTTTTCTGGGGTTTTTATCTTATTCCCATGTTTGGAAGGTATTCATTTGTCTCCTGTTTTTGCCGAATTCTTTGTGTTTGTTTCTATATGTAAAGTATATCAGTTATGTCTCCTGGTCTTGAAAGAGTGGCCTTAATATAGAAGGTATCCTGTGGGACCCAGTGGCACAGCCCCCCCAGTCATCACAGCCAGGTGCAGAAGAGGGTGATATATCTTGGGTGAAGTTGGTAGCTGTGAAAATTTTGAGAAATAGTTGGATTCTATGTATATTTTGGAGATAAGACCAAAAGGATTTAGTGATGAATTAGATGTGAGAGAAAAATGATAGTAGGCAAGACAGATTCTGTGGATTTGGCCTGAGTGAGTGGAAGCATAGTGTAGTCATTTACTGAGATGGAAAAGAGGAACCATGAGCAGGTTTGAGGAACAGTGAGAGACTGAGGTCTTTATTTTTGGCTATACGGTTCAGTTTGAGATGACTTTGTTATCCAAGTGGAGATGGTACAAAGGCAGCTGGATATATAAGATTACAGTTCAGGGGAGATGTCTGGGTCAGAAACATAAATTTGAGATCAGAAGGTGTGTATGCGATGATAATCAGGGTGAGGCTAGGTGGGACCACTGAAGGACCTATTAGATGAAGAATCAATGAAGGTCTGAGGACCCAGTTCTGGCATACGCCATCGTTGAGCAGTCAGAGACAAGAGTCAAAGAACAAAGCAGCCTAAGAAACTGAAGACAGAGAAGAGTGTAACTAGAAGTCGAGAGAGGAAAACTTTTCAAGGAAGAAGCACTAATTGGTTAGTTAATAAGAGGCCTGAGGATTGGCTAATCTATTTAGCAATGTGGATATTATTGATGTCTCACCAAGAAATGTTGGAAATGAAAGCCCGTTTGGAGAGAATTTAAAAGAGAATGGGAGTAGAGGAATTGGAAATGTTTGGAATTATATTGCTTTTTCCAACTACTGGAAAGATTGTTTTGTTCTTGAAGCTAAAATTGAAACTAATTTTGATAAATAATTCACCCAGCATCTTACAAAATGCAAATGCAATGTAGTAGAGTCTCCAGTTTGGAAGTGAAGATTTGTGTTCTCTTCCTTATTCTTGTCATTTAAGCAAATCATTTAACCTTGTCAGACTTCTGTTTCTTTACCTATAAAAACCAGTGCATTGCTAGATTATTACCTAAGTCGATGGTTTTAGTGATCGTAATTTAATAAATGATAATGGACTGCAAAGAGACTCAAAGTGGCAAGGACTTGATTCATTGGGAGAATTAGCAGCATTACGTATCTTTGCACTTGTGTTTCGTAGTAATAAAAGTTTTGAACTCTCAATGACTGTATGGTTCTGCAGGACCTACACAGTGTTAAAAAAAGAACACTCTAAGACTTTTGTAATGAAAATATTCTTTTAGAATTTTTTTTTGAACAAAAGAATAGAAAGATTTTTACAAGGAAAATATTGCACATTGAGACCTTGAAAACCTATACAAATTTACATGAACTAAACTTCAAATTGAATGTTTTCCGTTTCAACATATTAAAAAAAAAAAAGGAGCCAAGAAACTATGAGTCTCCCTTTGCCTTTGGCAGATCCTACAAGAAGAAGGGTTTTCCTGAGGAAAAGGATTTAAGTCCAACAGAAATCTAAAGGAAATGAACTAAAATTTAAGAGTGAGAGATTTTGGTTAGACAATGATACCTTTGTTTCCTAGAATGATAGACGATTTTAACCTGAGTGTCTAGATCTCATGTCACTGGTTGTCTTCTGAGGATACGGAGATAGTTTGCACAGTGAAAACTTTGTCTTGAAGTATAGGGACTGAGTCTTGATATATCAAATATGTTAAATGTGTTGGAGATGTTTCTATTTTAAAACATCATCTTTGACTCCTGAAGGATGAAAGGTGTTTTTTTTTTTCATATTAAGTTGAGAAACAGCCCTTTAATTGATTGATAGTAAATCAGAATTTGGTTTTATGTATAGTTTGTCTTTGGTCAAACAATAACCATTCTTAGTGAACTTTATGACTCTACTTGCCTATAATTAGAGGTAATAAAGTTACTATTTGTCAAGGACCATGCTAGGTGCCTTTGATTCAAAGATGAGGCGTAACTTACAAGACGTTAGTTAACAGGCTTTAGGGAGAAGGGCTAGAGAAATAACAATATTATAAACTGTGAAACATTTTATAGTGGAAAAATAAGCATAAGGAATTGTGTGAGCTGAGAGCAGTTTCCCTGATACTGCGTTCAGGAGGGTGATGGTTAGCAAAGGTTTTCTAGAAGTGTAACCTGGAGAAAGTGCGTGAGTAAAAGCAGTTTAACAAAAATATTAAGGAGTTTGGATTTCCTCCTGAAAGCTTTCAGGAGCCTGGAAGGATTATGAGTGAAAAGTGTTTGAGTTTTCATTTTAAATCCTTATCTTTTGGATAGATTGGAACCAGGCAATCCTGAGAGCTGAGAGAGAAAACCTGAGGCCATCATAGCAATTCAGGGAAGAAAATGGAGGTGACTCTGACATAGGAAAAAGGCTATGGATTTCAGAGTTATTAATAAAGTCCAAAAGAGCGGACTTGGCCTTTAAAACATGGAGAAAAAGGAAATATTGCCTTTTGTAGATTAAAATATGAATTGGCATATGATTAAAGAGAAAAGATATGTAAAGTTAGCTTTAAGAGACACTGTTACTCTCTGAATGGGAGTCTTGCTTATCAGCTCCTTATACATTAACTTGTCCAAAATAAAGTCTCAACCAAAAGTGTCGAGGTCAACAATGAAAAAGTCACAGAAACAGACTTAGACATTGTACAACCAAGTTATTTTTCTTAAAAAAATTGCGGTGTAATTGACATGATACTAGTTTCAGTTGCACAGTATGATGGTTTGATATTTGTCTGTGTCATGATATGATCACCGTGATAAGTCAGTATCTGTGACCATACATGTTGCAAAATGCTTTTTCCTGTGATGAGAACTTTTAAGATTTACTCTCTTAGCAACTTTCACATATACAGTACAGTCTTGACTGTAGTTACCATGTTGTACATTACAGCCCCATGACTTACGACCCCCCCCTCTCATTTTGCCTGCCCTCTGCCCCTGACAACCATCAGTCTGTTCTCTGTATCAGTGTTTAAAAAATTTTTTTTAGAGTCCACATATCAGTGAGAACATAGAGTATTTGTCTTTGTTTGATTTTGCTTAGCATAAACCTGTCAAGGTCCATCCATTTGGTTGCAAATGGCAAGATTTCCTTTTTTATGACTGAATAATAGTCCTTTCTCTCTCTCTCTCTCTCTCTCTGTGTATGTGTATGCACGTCACATTTTCTTTTTCCATTCATCCATAAATGGACACTTCAGTTGCTTCCATATCTTGGCTACTGTAAATAATGCTGCATTGAACCTGGAAGTTCAATGTATCTTTCTGTGTTAGTGTTTTTGTTTTCTTTCAATAAATACCGAGCAGTGGCATTGCTGGATCATATGGTAGTACTGGTTTTAATTTTTTTGAGGAACCTCTGCATTGATTTCCATAGTGATTACAATAGTTTATATTCTCACCAATAGTGCAGAAAGGTTCCCTTTTCTCCATATCCTCACCAACACTTTATTTCTTTGTCTTTTTGATCATAGCCGTTCTGACAGGTGTGAAGTGATCACTCATTGTGGGTGTGATTCGTGTCCCCCTGATGATTAATGGTGTTGAGTAGTTTTCATTTACCTGCTGACCATCTGTATGTTTTTGGAAAAATGTCTCTTCAGGTCCACTGCCTGTTTTTAAACCAGACTTTTTTTTTTTTTTTTGCCAAATTTTATCTAAGGTTCAGAGTGTTCATTCTGTGCTTAAATAACCAGTCCATCATGAGCAGTGTTCCGACTGTGGTGGCGGACTGTTTATCTTTATAAATATGTAATGATGTCATTACATATTTGGATCATACTATCAGTGCTGCTTGTTTTGCTCCCTCACTAAACAACCTCCCAGTGATTTTTAACCTCATGACTTTTACTTATAGGAAGAGAATGTTCTGATCACACTGGCATATGCATCCGATTCACCAGACAGTTATAGTCCTCATTGGTAACTCACAATTTGGCACACCAGCTTTATACATCTGTCTCTATTATTTAAAATAGTCTGACAGTGTCAAGTTAAAAGGGTCTGAGTTTGCAAGTCTGTGAGCCAGACATTGGTTGACGGTGGATTTATGAAAGTAAATGTCTCCCTGTGTGGATCTGTTTGGGTGGCCTGTCAGTCTCCAGGTATTACCCCTCCGCATTTCCAGCTGTCAGTGTTAGTGTGAATAGTGCCAAGGAACGGTTCTGTCCACTTGAAACTTACGCAGATGACAGCTAAAGCCATTGGAATGAATGAGATCATCTAAAGAGAACATGTAGATTGAGTAAAGAAGGGAGACAGGCAAGAACTATGGCAAACACAGCATTTAAAAGACAAAAGGGAGGCACTTCCCTGGTGGTCCAGTAGCTAACACTCCTGTGTTTACAATGTAGGGGGCTTAGGTTTGATCCCTGGTCAGGGAACTAGATCCCATATGCTACAACTAAGACTCCCCCTCCCTCTGTCCCCCTCCCCACCCAGCCAAATAAATAAATATTTAAAAGACAGAAGGGAAATTTATAAAAGATTCTGAAAAGGAGAGTCCAGGTAAATAGGAAGAGAAATAAGAGTGAGCAGTGTTTGGAAATCTGAAAAGTTGTTAGTTTTAAGCAGGAGAAGTTGTCAGCTCTATCCGTTTATAAGGTTACTGAAAGTAAAGGCTAAACAGAAGGCTACATTAAATAGACTGTTTTGTAGATGTGGAGCCAGGAGGCTGAAATGATGGGTAAGAAAATGGAGCTAACAAATGCAGTATGTTTCTGTCAAGAAACATAACATCGTGGTTTATAGCATAGGTTCTGGCATCTGATGCCTGGCTTGGAAAATGGGCTCCACCAAGTACTTTTGTGTGATCTTAACTTCTCTGTGCTTCACTGTCAGTAACTGGGGATAGTATTATCTGCTTTGTAAGGCTGATGTGAGGATTGAAGTACTAGATGTCCAAAACTTAGCACAATCCCTTTTTTTTTTTTTTTTATTCTGGCTTCCTGACAGACTTGTTCCTCGGCGAGAGCGAACAGCGGTGAGTCAGGAGCAGGAGCGGGCGGCACACAAGTCCGCTGCAGCCGTGACCGCGTCTTCCTCAAAGAGCAGCACAATCCCTTTGACACAGTAAATTCTCAATAATCATTAGTTATTGGACTTGAGGAAGAACATGTTCTCTTAAGGTGGGAGACAGGAAAGAATATTTAAATACTGCTAGAAGATCGTCAGTAGAATAGAAGAGATAAAATACGCCAGAGAGAACAGATGATTTACAAAACCAGTACTTTGAGAAAGCAAGAGGAGATAGGATGCAAATAGAAGGATTGGTTGTTCTCCTCCAAAGGAGAAGACCTTTGGCTCAGTGAGCCAAGTGGACCACTGATCGGTACGGTCATGGTCAAGGTGGTAGGTGAAGATGCAGGATGCTGGATGACTTCTTGTCTGATGGACTCTTTCTTTTCTCAGAGGAAAAAGGAGGGTCATTTGATGAGAGGAGGGAACTGGCAGAAGGGTAAGTAAGATTTTAGAAAACTGGTGGAGTTGGAGAGGTACAGGGTATCTATGGACACAGAGACAGTTTCAAGCCAGGACGAGCTGTGGTTCAAAAGATGAATTTGTAGTGCTTGTATGTTGCCTACCTGGGTGATTTTCTCCAGCAACTCTCAGCAAGCTGGGTATAATTGCTGAGTTTTATCTTTTGTTTCATCTAGGACTTGGATTTCATTGAGCAGATTTGGCTAAAGAAATAGGGTATGTTTGAGAAGAATCAGTTCAGTCACTCAGTCACGTCGGACTCTTTGTGACCCCATAGACAGCAGCACTCCAGGCTTCCCTGTCCATCACCAGCTCCTGGAACTTGCTCAAACTCATGTCTATCAAGTCGGTGATGTCATCCAACCACCTCATTCTCTGTCGACCTCTTCTCCTCCTGCCTTCAGTCTTTTCCAGCATCAGGGTCTTTTCCAAGGAGTCAGTTCTTTGCATCAGGTAGCCAAAGTATTGGAGCTTTAGCATCAGTCTTTCCAATGAATATTTAGGACTGATCTCCTTTAGGATGGACTGGTTGGATCTCCTTGCAGTCCAAGGGACTCTCAAGAGTCTTCTCCAACACCACAGTTCAAAAGCATCAATTCTCCAGCACTCATCTTTCTTTGTAGTCCAACTTACATCCATACATGACTACTGGAAAAACCATAACTTTGACTAGACAGATCTTTGTCGGCCAAGAAATGTCTCTACTTTTTAATATGCTGTTTAGGTTGGTCGTAGCTTTTCTTCCAAGGAGCAAGCATCTTTTAATTTCATGGCTTAGCCATCTGCAGTGATTTTGGAGCCCAAGAAAATAAAGTCTGTCACTGTTTCCATTGTTTCCCCATCTATTTTCTATGAAGTGATGGGAGCAGATGCCACGATCTTAGTTTTTGAATGTTGAGCTTTAAGCCAACTTTTTCACTCTCCTCTTTCACTTTCATCAAGAGGCTCTTTAGTTTCTCTTTGCTTTCTGCCATAAGGGTGGTGTCATCTGCATATCTGAGGTTATTGACATTTCTCCCCGCAATCTTGATTCCAGCTTGTGCTTCATCCAGTCCAACATTTCGCATGATGTACTCAGCATATAAGTTAAACAAGAGGGAGGGGGATATATGTATTCCCCTGGCTGATTCATGTTGATATGTGGCAGAAACCAACCCAATATTGTACAACAATTATCCTCCAATTAAAAATGAATAATTAAGAGAGACTGAAGAGATGAATCATGGAGTCAAATCTGGATGTATTGACTGACAAGAGTTGAGATTTTGCTTGTGAAACACAATATATAACAAGGAATTTGGGATTAATTAGTAAGAATAGCCAGAGTGATTGATTGTACAATTCAACTTGAGTAGAAATGAAGATTATGGAATTGATATCAAGGAACTTGAGTCTGTGGAGTATATTATGGATGTTACCATAACCTGGATAATAACAGAGCTTAAAGTAAGGAAGACAGTGAGTCAGGCATCAAGTTTGTATTTAATAACAATTTTTCAGAATTCTTCATGTGGCTGCCAACAATGATGAAGAAGGTTAGAGGGTGTCAGGTGGCATACACCTCAAAATGGAAGGTGTTTTCTCTGAAGGTAGAGGAATGGCATATTGGGTGTGGATAAAATGATGACCCTCCTCTTCTGACCTCAGGTGCTGGAGAATGAGTGGACTCTACTCAGGATGTCTGTGGGGGAGGGGTCATCAATGATGAAAAACCTTATTTCAGCTAAAGTGGGAATTAGATGGGGAGTTACCGTGGGGAAGGCTTCCCTCATGGTTCAGACCACAAAGAATCCGCCTACAAGGTGGGAGACCTGGGTTGGGAAGATCCCCTGGAAAAGGGAATGGCTACCCACTCCAGTATTCTGGCCTGGAGAAACCTGTGGACAGAGGAGCCTGGCAGGTTACAGTCCCTGGGGTCGCAAAGAATTGGACATGACGGAGTGACTTTCACTATGTGAAGATGGTTTGGAAGCCATAGGATATGTGAGGAAATAGGATGTGAATGAATGGGTCAGGAGAGAGGAAACGGAATGAGAGGAAGAGGGAAGTAGAATGGTTTGCTTTTGGGGCAGTGGTGACCATTGACGGTGGTATAAAGCAACTTGGGATACTTTGGTTGCAACATCTGACTTGTTTAATCCCTAAATCATGTCCGACTCTGCAATCCCATGGACTGTAGCCTGCCAGGCTCTTCTGTCCATGGGGTTTTCCAGGCAAGAATACTGGAGTCGGTTGCCAATTCCTTCTCCAGGGGATCCTCCTAACCCAGGGGTTAAACCTGTGTCTCCTGTGTTGGCAGGTGGGTTCTTTACCTCTGGGCCACCAGAGAAGCTTGCATTGTCTGAGACTTGGATATAAATTTAAGATACCAACTCAGGCTGCTGATAGTTGGAGCCTGGTGAAGTCATCTGTTGCAGACAACCTGGTTGGCAGAAACTCCTGAGGAAACCCTTCAGCTCACACGTCTTAGTGACACAGGCTTAGTGGCATCATTTTTACTTCTAATAGTCACAGCTACCATCATAGTTTTTGAGTCATTACCACGGACCAGGAACTAGATACATCGTTCTCAAAATTGACATTAGCTTTATTTTACATATGAGGCAACTGAGGCTTGTATGGACTCTTGCTTTATGTAGCAAATTTCCTGAAAAATAATAGCTTTCTACAAGTTATTTTTTGCCACTTTTGTCTGTTTTGAGAAATGTGTAAAATTAAGGAGATGTGCCCAGGAAGGTATGGCAAAGGGGCAAACTGTATTGATTTGTGAGGGCTGCCATAATAAAGTGCCACACGCTGGGTGGTTTGAACAACAGAAATTTGTTGTCTCACAGTTCTGGGGGCTAGAGTCCTACAGTTAAGATGTTGGCAGGGTTGTTTCCTGCTGAAGATTGTGGGGAAGAATCTGTTTCATGTGTCTCTCTTGGCTTCTGGTGCTTCGCTGGTGATCATTGGGGTTCTTTGGCTTGTAGATGTACAGATCTCTGTCTTCATGTTCACAGGGTGGTCTCTCTGTGCGCTGTGTTAATTTTCCCTTTTTGATAAGGACATCTGTCATTTTGGATTATTGGCCCACTCTTTCAAATCCTAAAAGATGTTGCTGTGAAAGTGCTGCACTCAATATGCCAGCAAATTTGGAAAACTGAGCAGTTGCCACAGGACTGCCAAAGGTCAGTTTTCATTCCAATCCCAAAGAAAGGCAATGCCAAAGAATTCTTAAACTACCACACAGTTGCACTCATCTCACACGCTAGCAAAGTAATTCTCAAAATTCTCCAAGCCAGGCTTCAACAGTATGTGAACTGTGAACTTCCAGATGTTCAAGCTGGATTCAGAAAAGGCAGAGGAATCAGAGATCAAATTGCCAACATCCGTTGGATCATTGAGAAAGCATGAGAGTTTCCAGAAAAACATCTACTTCTGCTTTACTGACTACGCCAAAGCCTCTGACTGTGTGGATCACCACAAACTGTGGAAAATTCTGAAAGGGATGGGAATACCAGACCACCTGATCTGTCTCCTGAGAAATCTGTATGCAGGTCAAGAAGCAACAGTTAGAACTGGACATGGAACAACAGACTGGTTCCAAATAGGAAAAGGAGTACGTCAAGGCTGTATATTGTCACCCTGCTTATTTAACTGTATGCAGAGTACATCATGAGAAAGGCTGGACTGGAAGAAGCACAAGCTGGAATCAAGATTGCCAGGAGAAATATCAGTAACCTCAGATATGCAGATGATAGATACCACCCTTATGGAAGAAAGCAAAGAACTACAGAGCCTCTTGATGAAAGTGAAAGTGGAGAGTGAAAAAGTTGGCTTAAAACTGAACATTCAGAAAACTAAGATTGTGACATCTGGTCCCATCACTTCATGGCAGGTAGATGGGGAAACAGTGGAAACAGTGTCAGACTTTATTTTTTTGGGCTCCAAAATCACTGCAGATGGTGACTGCAGCCATGAAATTAAAAGATGCTTGCTCTTTGGGAGAAAAATTATGACCAACCTCGACAGCACATTAAAAAACAGAGATATTACTTTGTCAGCAAAGGTCTGTCTAGTCAAAGTTATGGTTTTTCCAGTAGTCATGTATGGATGTGAGAGTTGGACTATAAAGAAAGCTGAGCATTGAAAAATTGATGCTTTTGAACTGTGGTGTTGGAGAAGACTCTTGAGAGTCCCTTGGACTGCAAGGAGAGCCAACCAGTCCATCCTAAAGGAAATCAGTCCTGAATATTCATCGGAAGGACTGATGCTAAAGCTGAAACTCCAATACTTTCGCCACCTGATGCAAAGAACTGAATCATTGGAAAAGACCCTGATGCTGGGAAAGATTGAAGGTGGGAGGAAAAGGTGATGACAGAGGATGAGGTGGTTGGATGGTATCACACACTCAGTGGATATGAGTTTGAGTAAACTCCAGGAGTTGGTGATGGACAGGGAAGCCTGGCGTGCTGCAGCCCATGGGGTTGCAAAGAGTCGGATACAACTGAGTAACTGAACTGAACTCCAGTATGATCCTTATCTTAACTAACTGTATCTGAAACATCCTTATTATTATTATTTTTTAATAAGTCACATTGTGGATTCTAGCAGATGGAACGTTACTATATGAATGTTGGTGGGGACACAATTTAACCTGTACTGAGACTGTTCAATAATTATCAACACTGAATAAAACAAAACGCTTTCATTCTTTTACTAAAGACAGTTCAGTCCTTAGTAAAATTTATAAATTTCTAATAAAAGATGTTTGCATCAGGGAGTATCATGGACTCTAAATTCTGAGCTCTTTCTGGATAGAAACTGGGTTCTCAGTGGGAGTTACGGAGAGAGATACTAGTACATTTGGAATGCTATGTAAGTCCTTGAAGTAACTTGAATTTAAAAAAATCTGTGACTTTTACCCTTAAAGCATTTAATGCTTTAAAGCATTTAGTCTTAAAATATTTTATAAAGCTTTATTTGATTTTTTTTCTTTTGGAGACATTGAGACATTTACTTTAATTTTGAAATAAGGGAAATTATATAGAAGCTAGGAATGCTGGGAATTATGTGTGTGTTCCAAAGTATTTGGGGTTTGTATACCTGTAGATTTCTTTTCTTGGAAACTTCAAACACTAATTGGAGCAATTTTTCCATTAGCACTAAATCTCTGAGAGCTTACCTTTAAGCATTGTTTTATTCTCAGGTAGGAGGAATTCCTTGAAGTTCCCAGGCTGGAAGTCACTCTGATTGCCGTCGAAAATGTTTCAGGGCAACTCAGTAGCTGTTTTTGCCAAGATCTGACTGGGAGAGGCTGGTTAAATAAGACTGATGGGTGATGGGGAAGAGATAAATCCATGAGATAGATCTTGTTCTTTAATATTACCTTTTTCTTTTTAAATCAAATGGAAGGTCCAGAGAATACATTGTTTCATTAAGCAGTAGAGAGCAAAATTTGAAAAAGATGTTGTACTACAGAATATTAATTTTTCAGATTCAAGGTGATAACTGTTTTGCTTTTTAGTTCATTATTTGTACTTCAAAGTCCTTTGTGGGAGTCACAGCAAAGCTCAGTTCTATTGTTTCATATTCCCCAGAGGGTCTTTGGTCTTCTTGGGTGAACATGTTCTCTAGCGCCTGGATCAGGTGGTCATACTTGTGCCTTGAAGTTTTCTCTGAATTCACACCCTGTGTTGGAATATCTCTCTGTGTGCCAGACATTTTCTCTCCTGTCATTAAAAGATTTTTCAAAATTTTACCTCTTCCAAGGAATTTTTCTGCAGTATTAGAAAAGTGTCATTCAATATTCCATCTGTCTTAAATGGACTTAATTTGTGCCTTTGATAACTGCACTCCTTTTCCCTTCTTCTACGTTGTAACAGATATCAAGGTATTCTTTAATCATTCTTCCTTAAATTATTCACACCCTTTAGTAGTACCTTGGGAATTGTGTATAAAAGTAGGTGTTGATTCACAACCACAGGAGTTTCCCAGGTGAAATTTGAATCCCTTCTCTCAGAGGGTAAGAAGAGACCAAAGAAAGAGGCAGGCTATTCTGGATTCTGCAGTGTTAAGAAAAGAAACTTACACACTAGTCTTGTCTTGGGTAGCTTCAAGATGAGTTGATCTTTGCATCTACCAACCAGAATCTTAAAAGAGTTTATGTGGAGGCCTTAATGGGATTCAGTACAGATGGTCTTAAAAATACATTTGTCTCTCAAGGCTTTGTCCCTGAAGTAGCTCCCAGTGTGGGAACAGTGGTCTGAATGAGCTTACATTGTAAGGAGAGAGGAGGAGGTGAGGAGCCTCCAGCTCAAGGTCCTGGTCTCTTGGTGGCCTCCTCCAATAATAGGAAATCCTTTTGGTCTTTTTTTAAAGAGTGTATTTATAGAACCTTGTTTTCTGATTAGTAGTTTAGTTAGGTATAGAATTCTGTACCTATCCTAGTTCATTGAAGATACTATTTTATTTTCAGTTTGTCATCCCTTTTTAGGCAAGCTGTCTTTCCTTTTTGGTTATTTTAAGATTTATCTGTTTTGTCTTCCTGTTGCTGCAGGTCTTTATTGTCTAACCTTGGATTTGATTTTGGTTTTCCTGCTTGGAACCTGGTTTTCCTCCCCATCCCGAGGACTTCAGTTAGTATTCAATGCTGGACAATTCTTATCTTTCAGATATTTCTCCCTTTATTCTGTAGTGTCCCCTTCATAAAAGCTTAAGTGTATTTTGGGTCTTTTCATTCTGTTCTCCAAACCTCTTTATCTTGCTTTCATAGTTTTCTTTCTCTCTTTCTCCTTGCTACATTCTGGATGATTTTCTCAAATCTTTTATACAGTTCTTTTCAACTCTTATCGACTCTTTTAAGTCATCCATTAAGTTTTCAATTTCAATAACCATAGTTTGAGAAAAATTTCTAGAAGTTTCATTTGGCTCTTTTTCAGATCTGCCTGTTTTATGTTGTATGCTCTTCAATATTACAGTCTTTTTAATATTGTATTATTTCTACCTCTTACAGCGGTGCAAATTCTTTCAACTATTTGGTCTGCTGACATTCTCTCATTGTGATCTGTTTCCTTGTGTGGTTGCTGTCGACTGTGAATTCATCCTTAGCAGGGAGCCTATTATTCCCTGGACTGTGCATGTTTCTACAGAGAGGTTTTGCATTTGATTTTGTTGAGTTCCTAAAATTAGTCTTTAGGCTAATTTTCTCTGGCTTTGGGATCTTGCTTCATGCAGTTAGTACAACTCCTTATCTGTTACTTGCTTAGGGTTTCAGTTTATCCTCAGGAGATTTATTCCCCCAATTAGAGACCTGGATACATGGTAAACTTCCTTGCCAGTTTTCTAGATTAGTGTGAGGAATTTTTCCTGACCCTCGTTTCACTGATAGGACTTGACTTTTAAAAGGGTACTCTATTTTAGTTCTTTGATCCAAAAAGACTGATACCATGAAAACTATACTCATATGGACATTAAAATTTTAGCAGCCAAGCCATGTATCAGAATCTGACACCCTTTTTGCTGCCATTGTGACAACTGAAGGTTACTTCTGGTTTGAGTTCTTTTTATTTTAAGTACTTGGGAGATTTCCCCTTTTTATTATTTGAAAGTTTGGCTCTTTATTAAAAAAGAATTGTATTTTGTATCTAGCATTTCTGTTTTGTAGGGGGAGTGTCTTCCTGTCAGCTTAGCCTGCCTTGTTGCTGAAAGGTCTCTTCTCATATCTTCGTACTTTTCCTTCCATATGATTTTCCTGAGTCCAAATTTCTCCCATTAAGAAAGTTTTACTCATAGTGAAATATCTGCGTGCTCACTTGCTAGGTTGTGTCTGACTCTTTGCGACCCCATGGGCTGTAGCCCACCAGGCCTCTTTCTCCTTGGGATTTTCCAGACAAGAATACTGGAATGGGTTGCCATTTCTTCCTCCAGAGGATCTTCCTTACCTGGGGATCGAACCCGTGTCTCCTGCATTGGGAAGCGATTCTTTACCACTGAGCCACCAATGCTCAGTATTGAGCAGTAAAATTTCTGCAAATAAAACTCTAGGTCCAGATGCTTGCTCAGGAAGGCTTTACCAAGTATTCAAGGAAAAATAATCGCAATTCTACAAGACTACTTCTTGCCTAAAAAAGGCAACATTTTCCATGAGGTTCACATAAGTCTTGTGCCTATATCTGATAAGGTTAATACAAGAAAGAAAAATTATAGGTCACCTTCCTTCAGGAATCTAGTTGCAAAAATTCCAAATGAATTTTAGTAAATCCATCCAGAAATTTATTGACTATAAAGAGGGATATATGTAACGATCAGGTTCTTTTTATCCCATAGCTAAGAAGATTAGTTTAACACTAGAAAACAGTAATTTATTATATTAGTAGTAAAGAGAGAAAATAACATCAAATCAACAGATGTATTGAGATGTATCAGTAGATACATTTGTTATAATTATATAATTATAATCATTATCAAATAAGGAAACAGACAGTGCTCAGAAAACTACGAATATACAATAACTCCTTTAATCAAAAAGAAAAAAAACCCATTAAAAACCTCTTCAAAAATCACTAAAGTGATCATCATGTTTGATGGTTAAATGAAAAATTTTCCCACTGTAATTGCAATCAAGATTGCATAAAGGAAAAAAAAAAAAAGATTGCATAAAGGAGGTGTAACTCTAGTGTATCCATACCAATAACTTAGTTTTTATTCCCAGCATCATTTCATTGTGCTTTCTCTTTCTTTATGATCAGTTTACATCAGTTTGTCTGTTTCAAGGAAACGGCCTCTGTTTTTTTGGTCATCTCAGTTTTTTTGTTTTCTACTTTATTAATTTGTGGCCCTATTTTTCTTATTTCTTAGCTTCCACTTTCCTTAGTTCTCTTCTCTTGTTCCTTTTTATCTTCTAAATTTATATGTTTATTTTTACCATTCTTATTCATAATGCAGAGATTTAAGGCTTTTAACTCTAATTCATACTTTTTCTTCTATTAAAAAAATTAAGACTACTTTTATGAAGAAACCAGTTTTGTCAGTTATTATTTTCTAAATATTCTGAGTGTGTTTGAGAAACATCAGTATTTTCTGCTTATTGAATGTGATTCTTCACATATAGCTAGATAAACTTACTGCTTATATTAATTAGAGAAGCAGTGTAACAGTGGTTAAGAACGTAGGTTCTGGGGTAGACTGTCTAGGTTTCCAGCTTGGCTCTGCTGCTTACTATCTCTGTGAATTTGGGCATAATCTCTCTAGCTTTGAT